>NC_070604.1:112405600-112706225 GCF_027172205.1 Podarcis raffonei | reverse complement strand
CTCGTAAATCTTTGTGAACTGTAGCCTTGGCTCCGTAGGAAATCGCGGCCCTGACCTGCATAATTACGTAACGAAGTGCTGAGAAGGAATGCCCCGTGGGGAGAGGTTGGAGGAAATTCTCTCTGAAGGGCAAGAGGGAGAAATAAACTGGATTCCCCAAAGTGGCTTGCTTTGGTGGGATGGGACCGCTAATCCTGGTTTCCTGACAGGTGGGTCACTGTTCCTTACCGGGAGGGAGATTGGGGGTTGAGGTTGGTGCCCCAAAAACAAACCAGCAGGAGCAGCCCACCTGCCAGAACACTAGCATGGCGGTTTCATTCCACCCAGAGAGAACCCCTACCCTAAAATATGCTGCTGTGGCACAAAATGCTGAACGTTTATCACGGGGCTACTCCTTTGTCTTTTTCCTTAATTACCGTATTTTTCGCCCTATAGGGCGCACCGGCCCATAGGGCGCACCTAGTTTTTTTTTTGGGGGGGGGGGAATAAAGAAAATAATTTTTATTTTCCCCCCCAGGCGCAGGGTTGGGGCCGGGGGAAGCCTGAGCTTCCCCCGACACCGGCCCCCAGAACATGCTGCTATCCCCAAGCCTAGGGAGCCCAGCCTGCATTCGCTCCCGCCGCGCTCCGAAGGCTTACTGGAGAGCGAGAGGGGAGTGCGCACCGACCCCTCTCGCTCTCCAGGCTTCAGTGAAAGCCTACATTCGCCCCATAGGACGCACACACACATTTCCCCTTAATTTTTGGAGGGCAAAAAGTGCGTCCTATAGGGCGAAAAATACGGTAATTACAGGTGTTTGTGTGGGGTGTTGGTCTTACTGGAAATACATTATTATTTCAGATTATTTATGTATCTCCCTTTGCACAAACCACAGGACAGTTTACAACAGTGGTTTCCCAAGTCAGATGGTACCAGACCCGAGGGTGGGGGTGGCGATTACAGGGAGGGGGCACTAAGAGGCAAGCCTTGGTCGTTGGGGAGATGTAAATGGTTACCAGGCTTTGACAAGCTCATATCACTGCAACAAGCTCCTCAATTTTGTTGAATTGTTTAAATAGCTTCAACTGGATTTTGAATAAATGCGCCATTTGGAATTTTATTACCTACCTTTGTGGGTCGCGCAAGCTGCTATTCTGAATCATGCTTTTTATAGGGTAGGGAGCACTGGGGATGGGTTTATGGAAGCAAGGGGACAGCAGCCCCCCAAAATTTGGGAAGCACTGGTTTTCAACCAGGCAAAATTGAGTAAAATTCCTAAAATAAAACAGTCCTTTAAAAATGCATAAGGAACCAAAGAAAAATAACTATTAATAGAAGCAGAAGCAGCAATCAGTGCATAGGAAGGCTTCACCCTCCACTATCAGAATGGGAATTTCCCTAGCTCCTAGTGCAGCTAGGAGTATTTTAGGGGGAAAGTTCCTATCGTTGCCAGTGAGAACTTTCTCGCTATGGCTCCCAGGCATGCAAAGGTGTGTGGGGCGATTTTAATTTCGTTCCGCAGCTTAGGAATGAAGAAATCTTCCTCCCCTTCCTATTCAAAGTAAGAACCAGCCCCAGCCTGTATAACTAACTATAAACAAAATGCACCATGCATTCAGGGCAGCCCTAAAGTGATTCCGCTAAGGCCGATGATCTGGGAAGCCGGGAACGATGAGTGTGACTTGCAGGGAAAGGTGATCTCAGATTTACCTGGAACCTCAATATAATAGTCCAAATAAGGCCGAGGGTGAGTCTGTGGTTCCCGTCCACGATATCGTGGGACCCCATGTTTTCGAGATGCACCCGCTGCTCTTTCAGGAACTGCAGGGCTTTGTCGACGTTCTCCAAGCAGTGAATGCGCATCCTTCCCTTTGTTGGCTTGGGCTGCAAGAAGAACATTTGGAAGAAAAAGAAAGCAGGGAAACGAAATGTCAGTGCAAAGGTGGTCAATCAAGGGTGCATGAATCCAAGCAGCCAACTCATTTTCAGTTCTGTGGCTGGTAAGAAGAAGAAGAGTTTGGATTTGATATCCCGCCTTTCACTCCCTTTAAGGAGTCTCAAAGCGGCTGACATTCTCCTTTCCCTTCCTCCCCCACAACAAACACTCTGTGAGGTGAGTGGGGCTGAGAGACTTCAGAGAAGTGTGATTGGCCCAAGGTCACCCAGCAGCTGCATGCGGAGGAGCGGAGACGCGAACCCGGTTCCCCAGATTACGAGACTACCTCTCTTAACCACTACACCACACTGGCTCTCCCAAGAAACTCCTGCACACGCAAGGCTTTCCCACCCATTTTAATGGACAGTTCTGCATGCGGACAAGGATCCCGGTTGTCAGACAGCCCCCCTCCATTGAAGTGCATGGGAAGCCCTTGATGGTTAATTTCTGACACTGCAAAGAACAGATGCATGGTGGCAATGCCAATAAATTTCAATGGGTCTACTCAGAGTATGAATGATGCAGCCCGCTGTATCCTGCTTCCGATGAGTTTGCTGTAATATGAGTGACTACGAAGCAAAGGCAGCCAAAGCTAACAAGGGTGATTATCTCCCAGCATAATAATAAATAAAACCTTCTTTCTTTTGAGCTCTTCGTCCACCACTAGGAACTGTCTCCACTCGTAGTCCCCGCATGAATGGAGGGATAATTTTGGATAAGTTATCCAAAATACCTCAGGAAGTTGCCAAAGGAATGCTCATTCAGAGACTCCTCGGGCTTTATCATGGAGCTGGAGAATAAATACTTGTCTTTGTAGCAGGGAGATTTTGCTTGGCGCAGAGAGAACTGGTGTGAAACAGCTTGGCTGACTGGTTTTTATTTTATTTTTCTGGTCAAAAGGCTAAGGAGTAAACCCGACACAAATCCGGACTGGGGTCCCTAAGGCGGTTGGTTGGATGGCGCCTTGAACGTTTTCTCCTGGCAACTCCTGCAGCCAAGCTGGTGCCAAATGTATTGCTTTCCTTTCTTTTGGACCCCATCAGCGAGGCTGGGGGGGGGGGGTCTTGTCAACTGGGCAGCCCAGGACCTCCATACACACTGCCCAAGCTTGCACCCCAGGGATGTCACTTCAGAGTAGTTAACACAGCCATTTAACTTCACCCCTGCAGGCGCACTCCATTGTTTCTTGAGGCAGATGGAAGCCGATGATGACAACAACTAAAGGGAGGACAGCAGGACGTGTGAAGTTGGTAGAAGAGATCTGAACTCAGATCTTGCTGGCCCAATGCAATGTACTATCCACTGCCCTCACGCAAGCCAGATGCTGCAAATCAGAAGGCAGGGGAAAGAGGACTTTACCAGCCAACCTTGAACTTCGGATTGCTCTCTTTAGTTCTCACAAGGGCTGGGCGATATCTGGTTTCCAACTTCGCAATATATCACCAGCTAAACATCGCGATATACCGATATATCACAATGCCTGAAATAAGGATGGAGCTACGCAGAGGCACTGGCTGGATTCACTGTTCTCCCTACATCATGATTTTTGCTGGTGCCCGCTCTTGCGATTTGCTTCCTTCTGTGGGAGGCAAGGGAGACCTAAGTCGGCAGAGTTAAGGGGGCTGCAGAAATAAAGAGAAGTATTGTTTCCCCCCACATTGTGATTTTTGCATAACACACACGTCATGATTCGCAATATATTGCCAGGTACAAAATTATGAAACCGATATAGTAATTCAAACAGGTTTCGGGTGATATATCGATATATCGCCCAGCCCGAGTTCTCGCTACGCAAACATTCCTGCAAAAAAAACCACACTTTGCATCCGGAATAATTGGTCAAGCGAACCAAAAACATGTGCAAGTTTTACCAGGTATCAAGCTGGATACAGTATTTGACGATGCAAAATTGAAGGCAGGCCCTTGTCAACAAATTACAGTGGTGCCTCGCAAGACGAAAAGAATCCGTTCCGCGATTCTCTTCGTCTAGCGGTTTTTTCGTCTTGTGAAGCAACCCTATTAGCGGCTTAGCGGATTAGCGCTATTAGCGGTTTAGTGGCTATTAAAGGCTTAGCGGCTTAGCTGCTAAAAGGCTATTAGCGGCTTAGAAAAAGGGGGGGGAAGCGGGGGAAAAATCGCAAGACTAGCAAGACGTTTCGTCTTGCGAAGCAAGCCCATAGGGAAAATCGTCTTGCGAAGCAACTCAAAAACGGAAAACCCTTTCGTCTAGCGGGTTTTCCGTCTTGCGAGGCATTCGTCTTGCGGGGCACCACTGTACCTTCCAGTATGCAGAGAGCTTGAGTTTGGATTTGATATCCCGCTTTATCACTACCCGAAGGAGTCTCAAAGCGGCTAACATTCTCCTTTCCCTTCCTCCCCCACAACAAACACTCTGTGAGGTGAGTGGGGCTGAGAGACTTCAAAGAAGTGTGACTAGCCCAAGGTCACCCAGCAGCTGCAGGTGGAGGAGCAGGGAAGCGAACCCGGTTCCCCAGATTACGAGTCTACCGCTCTTAACCACTACACCACACTGGCTTTTGGTGGTCCCTCTTAAAGACTTCCAGTTCTGCAAAATTTGCAGCACCCACTCTCCACAGGTGCACACATACCTCGACAAAGACTCTGTTCCCTGGCTTGCCTGAAGTTGGGTTTTAAAATACAGCGTGTACATGATGCTAGTTAAATTTAACTGGAACACCCCCATTCTTGTGTCCCTGTACTCGCATTCCTTGCAGTGGTGGGAAAGTGCTAAACAAGCAAATAAAGCTCTGGCTGCTCACAGTAATGAGAACTGGGAAGACTCCAGGAAATGCTGGCTGCCAACATGCAAACCTCTTTTTAAAAAGGCCTGGTCAGAATCACAGCCACGGCTGATTGAGTAGGCTCTGTGAGAAGCGAACTTTACAACTTCTTTTGGGATCCTATATATATATATATATATATATATATATATATATATATATATATGAGCAAGATGGATGTTAGGAAGGAGAAATTCGTTCCAGCTCGCTCCCACGAAGGAACAAGAAAAGGAGGCACATAATCCGGCGGGGTGGTGAGAGCGAAACGTTGGAGACAAGCTGCAAATTGGGCAGAAACCACATTTAAAAAGCATCTGTCAAGTTGCAGCATTAAAAGGCTCTGTGTGCAGCTCCTAAAGAGGGGAAAAAAGAAAAATGGGGAGGGGGCGAGTCAGCGAGCTAACTGCCTCCGGAACAATTGCAATTTACTACATTGAAGTTAATTGGAATTCGTGGGATTGCTTTGTGAGGAACAGCAGAGCCACAACGCTTCCCAGAATTCATCTAGTATAATGAGTCAGGATTCTCCGTAATGATACGATATTAGCAACATGGGGGCCCTCTCCTCCTCATGATGTAGATCATAGAGGCCAAAGATGAGGAACCTGAGGACCAGGGGCTGAATATGGCCCCCAGGCCTCTCTATCTGGCCCTTGGAGCCCTCTCCAGAAGCCACACTAATCGCTAGCCCTGCTTTGTACCAGGAAGCTTTTGCTAGCTGAAAAAGTGTCCCTAATCTGGACGGAAGGCAGAGAGGGGTGAGCGATTGTGTGTGCAAACAAGCCTAGGGGACAAAGGTAACATTTACAGCTGCTGCTGGGCCTATTTTTGCCTCTGGCCCCATACACCATTAGCATGTAGGCCTTAGCAGCTTGCCCAGAAGGGAGTGTGTCCCTTAGAGCTCTGGCCCAAGAAACAGCTTTTCTGTTCCCACTTCCTTCTCTTGACTTGCCCATCAGTCCAAGCATTCAAGCCTGCCAGAAGACATATCTGGCTTATGAGCCACCAAGATATATTCTGCCTGGGTTCCTGCAATGAACCCCAGGGGAGGCATAACATTAAAACACGTTGTTTTCCGGGGTGGGGGGAGGGGAGACTCTGGAGTCCGCTCGCAGTCCCAAAACGCCACAACTGTTATGTACTGAAGTTCTCACCCTGGGCCAGCAGGGGGATACCGTAGATAGTTTTCACTCAGGTCCACATATGCAAATAAGGGATTGAAAGTGATGTTCAGTGATTGGATAGTTACAGAAAATTGTTACTGTTGCGTTCTAGTGGAGCTGTATACAGTGGTACCTCGGGTTACATACGCTTCAGGTTACAGACTCCGCTAACCCGGAAATAGTGCTTCAGGTTAAGAAGTTTGCTTCAGGATGAGAACAGAAATTGTGCTCCGGCGGTGCGGCAGCAGTGGGAGTGCCTATTAGCTAAAGTGGTGCTTCAGGTTAAGAACAGTTTCAGGTTAAGTACGGACCTCCAGAACGAATTAAGTACTTAACCCCAGGTACCACTGTATAAGCAGGCTGGCTGAACCCTTCAGTTCAGTTCCGTTCTGGCCTATGAATAAACAAGAGCTGTTTGAAGAATCGCTGTGTCGTCTGACATGTTCACCCACAACTTAATAACGACAATCCCACTTATGGCAGGGGCTTCTATGAAGAGCTACATTCCATTGGTGGCAATGTGTCAGAGAATGCATGGCAACAGTGGGCGGAGCAGGAGCCAGCAGTGGGCAGAGCCAGAGCCATAAGTAGGTGGAGCCAAGACCAAAAGTGGGTGGAGACAGCTGCCCCCGCCGCAACACTCCTTCTTTCCCTTTCTCTTCCTACCCACCTGGTCGGAGGAGGCAAGACAGGCTGCTCTTCCAAGATGCCCAAACTGATCACTTGGCAAGTGGCTGCTCTATCGCTGTGTCGATTTTTGGCCCCCTTCCTCCAGTTCCTCCCCCACCTTGACCTCTTTCCCACGGGGCTCCCATCTGCATGTGAAACTGAGCCAAGGGATGCGAGTAGACCCAAAACTGAAGGGGTTCATTCCCTCCCCACCTACGGCGCTACGAGAATGGGGTTTGCGGCATTTTAAAGGTGCTTCTGCACTCAGTAGGGTTCTCCTATCTCAGAGTCTGGCTCAAAGCTGCAGGGTTTTCTTCTCTGGGGAAGATGTCAACTAAGGGCAAGGGGCCAGTGCCAAGGCAGAAGGCTTGAGGACATCTGATACGTGTTATGCCCATTAAGCACCAGGCTCTGCCCTCCCCACATCCTGACAGGTAAAGATTTGCTACTAGGGTCTCCTGCCTTCATCCACCAAGTCCCAACTCCAACTCCCAGTCTCTTCCTGCTTTCAGAAGGCCAAGCAATCCCCCAGCCAATGTGGCCTTGGGACACTACCCTCTCAGTTGTGACATTAATGCAACATCTCTTTTGCTTTCCATTCTGTCGATTTAAGCGACTCACTGAAACAGCTGCGGCAAAAACCAGAAGTTTATACAGCTGTATTATGTATCTCGGGGAAACATGTGGCATAAACATTAATATTTTGCTACGGTCACCCCTTTCTGACCCCTGTGACTCTGATGTAAAAAGTTTCACTTCATCTTGCTGCAACTCACTGAAATTCTTCATTCTGGGAGCATAACGGCAAGAATCTCATCTGTTCTGATCTAGAGAGGGGGAGGTTTATTGGTTTGTGGGGGTCTGTCCCCCTCGGTGTTTGTTCTTGTTTTTTATTATGAATTTTGTGTCTTTATCTTGTATTTTGATGTTGTGAACCGCTCTGAGTTCTGCAGATGAGTATGCAAATTAATTAATTTCTGGGATCCTCCAGAAATAGCTATGGGTCTGCAGTTCCCCATGACCCCAATCCCAAGGGTGGATCTACTAGGAAACTAATTAAGCTTTCAGGGCCCCTTATCCTGGAGGGGCCACAGAAGCAACTTTAGTCCACAAAAAATAGATGTTGTGCAGGTATGCCAATCTGTCATGGAGCAATCCCACTGAACAAGGTAAGAGGGGTTGCTGGTTGCGAAGGAGCCCCCCTAATAGTTCAGAACCACTGAAGGCAGTGAAGGTCCTGTGTGAGTGTCTGGAGGCGGTTGGAGGATGGATGGCGGCTAACAGATTGGGATTGAATCCTGACAAGACAGAAGTACTGTTTTGGGGGGACAGGAGGCAGGCAAGTGTGGAGGACTCCCTGGTCCTGAATGGGGTAACTGTGCCCCTGAAGGACCAGGTAGGCAGCCTGGGAGTCATTCTGGACTCACAGCTGTCCATAGAGGTGCAGGTCAAATCTGTGTCCAGGAGAGCTGTCTACCAGCTCCATCTGGTACGCAGGCTGAGACCCTACCTGCCCGCAGACTGTCTCGCCGGAGTGGTGCATGCTCTAGTTCTCTCTCGCTTGGACTACTGCAATGTGCTCTATGTGGGGCTACCTTTGAAGGTGACCCAGAAACTACAACTAATCCAGAATGCGGCAGCTAGACTGGTGACTGGGAGCGGCCACCGAGACCATATAACACTGGTCCTGAAAGACCTACATTGGCTCCCAGTATGTTTCCGAGCACAATTCAAAGTGTTGGTGCTGACCTTTAAAGCCCTAAACGGCCTCGGTCCAGTATACCTGAATGGGCATCTCCACCCCCATCGTTCAGCCTGGACACTGAGGTCCAGTGCCGAGGGCCTTCTGGCGGTTCCCTCAATGCGAGAAGCCAAGTTACAGGGAACCAGGCAGAGGGCCTTCTCGGTAGTGGCACCCGCCCTGTGGAACACCCTCCCACCAGATGTCAAAGAGAAAAACAACTACCAGACTTTTAGAAGGCATCTGAAGGCAGCCCTGTTTAGGGAAGCTTTTAATGTTTAATAGACTATTGTATTTTAATATTCTGTTGGAAGCCACCCAGAGTGGCTGGGGAAACCCAGCCAGATGGGCGGGGTATAAATTATTATTATTATTATTATTATTATTATTATTATTATTATTATTATTATTCAAGCTTCAGGGCCCCCAAAATGTAGGTCCCCCACTGCCCCAGACCACTGCACAGCTAGCTGCTCATGGGAAGCTGTCTTGCAAGATGCAGTCTGCCAACAAACACATGACGCAGGCTAGTTATTTTTCAGCTGGTATGGAAAGTAACTGCTGAGAAAACAAGGTTTAATTATTACTGTCGGAATAGAACTGGTGGTAATTAAGATCTGCAGGTCAGAGAGCTCCTTATCCTGTTGCTGATCAGCTGGTTTGTGGAAAGTGGGAATATTGATTTTGTTCTTCCAGAATTGCATTTGCTACCACTGGTAATAACTCTTTTTCTTTTTTCTTTTTCTTTTTTATGCTTACGGACCAACAAAACACAAAAAACCTGTACATTTACGTCATTTGTTACAAAGATATAAAATTAACAAGAACAACAACTCATGTATTTTGAAAATAAGTCTTCTTAAAGTACATCAAACTTCCCATCGTCTCCATTACCACTGGTAATAACTGTTTTTCAGCAATGTTGCACGCCAGTGGTTTGCTTTTTTAAAAAAAGAAACAGGACTAAAAATGAGTAACTTCATAATGTTGCTCAATGATTAACTGTGCACCCCTAGCCTTATATATTTTCCACCCTAAAAATCAGAGAAACAATATTTTTCAGAGGACTTAGCTTTTGCTACTTCAAAATATTTTCATCAAGTTAATTAGGAGCCCTAATCTTCCGCCCAACTTTCTGGCGAATAGTGGAGACCTGTGGAAATGAACCCAAAAGGTACTTAGAAGCAAAGGAGGAGGAAATTTCTTGTTTTGTCTGTTTGTGCTTCAACCTATAGAACTGGAGCAAGTAAGAACGATTTCACAATGGACACCATTCATACTTGGAACATCTTTCCTCAACCTGATGTCCTCCAGATACTGTGGACTACAGCTCCCATAATCCCTGACGATTGGCCAAAGTGGCTGGGGCTGATGGTCTTTGCAGTGCAAAACATTTGCAGGACATGAGATTGGGGGAAGCAGACATAGAATCACCCTGTGCAACAGAGGATAGGGTTTCTATACTTTAATAGGTGGGTAGAGAGAGCTGGACCATAAAGAAGGCTGATCGCTGAAGAATTGATGCTTTTGAATTATGGTGCTGGAGGAGACTCTTGAGAGTCCCATGGACTGCAAGAAGATCAAACCACTCCATTCTGAAGGAAATCAGTCCTGAGTGCTCACTGGAAGGACAGATCCTGAAGCCGAGGCTCCAATACTTTGGCCACCTCATGAGAAGAGAAGACTCCCTGGAAAAGACCCTAATGTTGGGAAAGATGGAGGGCACAAGGAGAAGGGGACGACAGAGGACGAGATGGCTGGACAGTGTTCTCAAAGCTACAAACATGAGTCTGACCAAACTGCGGGAGGCAGTGGAAGTCAGGAGTGCCTGGTGTGCTCTGGTCCATGGGGTCACAAAGAGTCGGACACAACTAAACGACTAAACAACAACAGAGTAAATTTTGGTTAAGTACTGAATATCACTTGCAGTGCTAAGACGCTGCAGGGTACCTGCCAAAATCCCATCTTCGACAACTGGAATTTCTGAACATTGTTCCATGGAACGTACAAGGGTTCGTTGGAAACTGTTGAGAGTTTCTTCACTAGATCAGTCACAATGGGCAGGTTTCCCTGCAGAGCAACAGGTAGTCACAGGCGAGCACTGGGTACGTCTTAAGACGATATCTCATTCTCTCCCCACTCCACACCCTGAGCCACAATTCTATATCCATGAATTTGCATCCCAGAATCTTCTGCGACATGCAGGGTTTCTGTGATGAAGCCGTCAATGTAGAAGAGGGTCCCTGAAGTTTTTAAAATGCACTGTTGTGTACAGCTGTTAACACAGCATTGTATCTACAAGCTTGCCTGGTCACCATAGGTGATCAAGAATTCTGTTCAGGCGAGTATACATTAGAATACATTGGAGTATTCCTTCCCTCCTCTGTCATCGATGTGTTCTTACGCTGTTTGTGACGAAGGATGTTTACTTCCTTCACAACCAGCATGAAAACACAGGCTACTAGGCTCTAGTAACTTTCACAGGCTATTTTTTTATTTTATTTTTGGCAAACATTTGTTTGCAGGCTTCTGTTAATACATAAGAGAAACTCTCTGCTCCACAACATCTGACACCCCTTGTCTACACTCAGTGCCAACCCCAGATACTAGCTTCTGGGAATGAAGTGTTTATAAAGGGGAACTTGGATCTTTGAAGCAACATTCACACAGAACAGAATCGACTGCTTTTGAGATATGCTATGGCCCAGCTGACAAGTAGCATGTTAGGCCTTGACTTGGAAGGTTAAGATTCAGCTGCTTCCCCTGTTCCTGGGTTAATAACAACCTACTCCACAGGCTTACGGCAAGATACTCCCTGATGTAAATAATAATAAACACATTTCCTCTTCCTTCAGTCTGAGGAAGTGGGACGGGGAGTTTGGACAGGAAGGAATGCAAACTGGCTTCCTTCGCTCGCTGTGTTTATGTTTGTTTAAGAATCTCAGTTATGTGCTGGGCACACATAAAGCGAGGCAACTTTAATTCCTTCTAATCTTCCCCCCTCTGTGCAATAAAGGGCAAAATTTGCCAGAGAAGATGTGTGCATGTGAGCTGACCTTTGGGGCTTTTGGAAAAAATAAAGGAATTATTGTTAAAGGACTGAATGGCCAAAAGTGCCATTTTAAATAAACGAGCCTCGTGCTGGTGTGTTTGTGTTACTGTCGGGAGGGGAAGAATTCTAAAATGTTGTTGCCTTTTCACGCTAGCTGGATTCTTTTCCCACTTCGCAAATAGGAAAATAATCCACTTCTGACTTTTTAATTATCTGGCGGATTGACCTTTAAGGACTAGCCTCTTGACTTATTTCCCCGAGGGCAAAAGTGATCCACCTTCACTTTCTGGAAACACTTTTGGATTTGGACAACAACAAAGAAGTTGTGCAAGGAAACATCATTTAAAAATAATAAAGGTAAACGTTAGTGGATCTGCTAAGCAGTGGAAAGGATATCAATGTAGAAAAAATAAAATGGGGTGCATTGGTATACTCTTCTTTCACATACCCACATTCCCCATAACGGCAGCAGCTCCATTCATAAAATTGTAGAGTTGGAAGAGATCCTGAGGATCATCTAGTCCAACCTCCTGCAATGCAGAAATATGCAGCTGTCCCATACGGGGATCAAACCTGAAACCTTGGCGTTATCAGCATCACGTTCTACCCAACTAAGCTACCCACTTGGATTGGGAGATCAGCCACATTTAAGGACACAGGTGGCACTGTGGGTTAAACCACAGAGCCTAGGACTTGCCGATCAGAAGGTCGGCGGTTTGAATCACCACGACGGGGTGAGCTCCCGTTGTTCAGTCCCTGCTCCTGCCAACTTAGCAGTTTGAAAGCACGTCAAAGTGCAAGTAGATAAATAGGTACCACTCCAGTGGGAAGGTAAATGCCGTTTCCATGTGCTGCTCTGGTTCGCCAGAAGCAGCTTAGTCATGCTGGCCACATGACCCGGAAGCTGTACACCGGCTCCCTCAGCCAATAAAGCAAGATGAGCGCCGCAACCCCAGAGTCGGCCACGACTGGACCTAATGGTCAGGGGTCCCTTTACCTTTTTAACCTTGTATTTGCTTACCATATCCCACGCCATAATATATTTGTTGGGGTTGCATCCAATAGTTGAACAAGAGGAAGGCAGCTTGCCCCAAAGATCTTTCTCTTCTCCATCTCCCCTCTGCACCCTCTCCCTCCATATCCCACATCCAAACCCCTCTTCATAGGGTCAGGAGCCATTCCTGGTCACTGGGAGTTGTGCTGAATGGAGCGGTAACATAAGTGGTTAATGTCTGTAATCAGGTGGAGGGATATTGCTTGTGCTTCTATATTATCACGTTTACCGAGTGTTTTAATATTTATGTCCCTAAAGCGCTCGCTAAATTACACGGGGAAATTTTCGCGGCACGTAACGGCAATCCAATCCCTGTATCAAATAAAAAGGAGTGCAAAGTTGCGATTAGAAACTTCCCTTTCAAGACCCAGAACTTGAGAGGTAAAATAATACCTACTATACTCTGCTGCATTTAAAAACCAGCTAAGGATCATTAAACTGCATTCAGCTGATCCTGCAAACCATTTCCTCCAAACGCAAGAGGAGGAAATTAGAAGTGACGTCTCCTCCATCATCATTACCTTCTTCCAATTTTCTGGACCATGGAGAACATTTCACACATTTATGTCTTATTACTGTGTGCCACAATATGGACAACTGATTCCTCAGTCTCTCAGTCTCTCACATTTTCCCTTTTGTACTTTGAGCAAACATCCTCTTCTATTTAAAGCTGCGTCCCCTCCCCCCGCCCTTTAATACTGTGAAATAAATGAATGGATTATTATTGTTGAATTATTATTTATTTAACACGCGAGTCACTTTTGTTACAAAAACTCAAAGCATCTTGCAACAACAAACACATACATTTAAAAAATCCTAGCATAAAACAAACGGGAACAGGGGAAAACTAAAAACCTGAAAAAGATGTGTCTTTTTCCAAGCAAACCATAGCATGTCACTGATGTGTTTTCAGTTATCTCCACTGGAGCGAAATCCCTCCATTCAATTTCAGGTGAGTCCACCTGCCACACCTCCTGACTGGAATCCTATGCACAGTCTCCACTGTTCAACAAGCCACCTCCCAACCCTCTGGAGAGGTTTTTGGTGGATAGAGAAGGTTGATTTTGAGAGAAGTCTCCTCTCCCTCGACTGTCACCTGGACTCACAGCTGTCCATGGAGGTGCAGGTCAATTCTGTGTCCAGGACAGCTGTCTACCAGCACCATCTGGTATGCAGGCTGAGACCCTACCTGCCTGCAGACTTTCTCGCCAGAGTGGCGCATGCTCTGCTTATCTCCTGCTTGGACTACTGCAATGCGCTCTACATGGGGCTATCTTTGAAGGTGACCCGGAAACTACACCTAATCCAGAATGCGGCAGCTAGACTGGTGACTGGGAGTGGCCACCGAGACCACATAACACCGGTCTTGAAAGACCTACTTTGACTTCCAGTACGTTTCCGAGCACAATTCAAAGCGTTGGTGCTGACCTTTGAAGCCCTAAATGGCCTTGGGCCAGTATACCTGAAGGAGCGTCTCCACCTCCATCGTTCAGCCCAGACACTGAGATCCAGTGCTGAGGGCCTTCTGGTGGTTCCCTCACTGCGAGAAGTGAGGTTACAGGGAATCAGGCAGAGGGCCTTCTGGGCAGTGGCGCCTGCCTTGTGGAATGCCCTCCCATCAGATGTCAAGGAGATAAACAACTATCTGACTTTTAGAAGTCATCTGAAGGCGGCCCTGTTTAGGGAATTTTTTACTGTTTGATGTTTTATCGTGTTTTTAATATTCTGTTGGGAGCCGCCCAGAGTGGCTGTGGCAACCCAACCAGATAGGTGGGGTATGTATAAATAATAATAATAATAATAATAATAATAATAATAATAATAATAATAATAATTCCCTCAGGCTGCCTCAGTGGGAGAGATGGAAAGCAGGATTCATTCCATTAGCTTTGCTGGAAGACAAGCCCCATGGGGCTCCTCCTGCCCCGCCCCCCCGGGCTCTTTTCTGTTCCAGTTGGCCATTTTAAAAAACTACTACAATGGTACCTCAGGTTAAGAACTTAATTTGTTCTGGAGGTCCGTTCTTAACCTGACGCACCACTTTAGGTAATGGGGCCTCCCACTGCTGCCGCGCCACCGGAGCACGATTTCTGTTCTCATCCTGAAGCAAAGTTCTTAACTCAAGGTACTATTTCTGGGTTAGCGAAGTCTGTAACCTGAAGCGTCTGTAACCTAAAGCATATGTAACCCGAGGTACCACTGTACTAAAGAATTGGTGCCTGTTGCTTGTTTCCCCTGCTCTTCCCTCCATGCCCAATTTCCCTTGTGTGCCACATGGGGTTTTTTAGCTAGTAAGCCTACAGTAATAATAATAATAATAATAATAATAATAATAATAATAATAATAATAATAGTTGTTGTTGTTGTTTTATTTGTACCCCGCCCATCTGGCTGGGTTTCCCCAGCCACTCTGGGCGGCTTCCAACAAAGATTAAAAATACATTAAAATGTCACACATTAAAAACTTCCCCGAACAGGGCTGCCTTCAGATGTCTTCTGAATGTCAGGTAGTTGTTTATCTCTTTGACATCTGATGGGAGGGCGTTCCACAGGGCGGGCACCACTACCGAGAAGGCCCTCTGCCTGGTTCCCTGTAGCTTTGCTTCTCGCAATGAGGGAACCACCAGAAAGCCCTCTGCATAGGGATTGTCTTGTTTTAATTTGATCACATGTACACCAATCGGGGAAACTTTTTGGGGGGCTGGAGAGCAGGGCACAAATGTTCAGAATAAATAAGGAAATAATGGCCCAACAGGAACATGTGTGTGGATTCAGGAATGTGCAGTTGTGAACTAACCTTTTTTTTTTTTTACTGTAGCTTATATTCCCACCCACCCATTCTGGTCTTCTGAGGCACCAGACGTGCAGCCATTTTGTGGCTGCTTCTGCAGACACATTTCCAAAAAGCAAACAGTTGGGAATGGCCCTTGGGTGGCGGCTTATCTAAATTCTGGGCTGCAAAATCCTAGAAGGCTCCCTTGGCTTTAGCCATGATCCTACCCATCGAGCGTGGCAGTGGGATCACCAATGCTTAACTCAAAACAACTATCAGCATGCACGGAGTAAAAAGAAACATAAGCAGGAGAGGGTTCAGCAAACGAGATTTAAAAGCTAATCCTGCAAACATACTTCGGAATGCATGCAATTATCTCAAGGCCTTCGCAAACCACTTTATCTAGATGTTTGTTTGCAGTGGAAGGCGTGCCAGAATGAGAGCTCTTTGCACAGAGATTGCTGCAGTTGTGTTCCTTCTAAAGTCAAGGCAACCAGGCTAGGAAGCACCTACTGTGCATTATAAAAATCAAGTCTTTGGAGCCTCACACAAATACAGCCAAACGCATGTAGTAAATATGATGGCATTGCGACAATACTGTAAGTGAATCGGGGTGTTGCAGGCTGTTGAAGCTCAAAGGCTGGGAAGCGTAGTTCCCTGAGGGGAACAGGGGTCTCCAAACAACTTTTGGCACCGTTAACAAACTACAATTCCCAGAATTCTTTGGGGGAAAGCCATGACTGTTAGAGCAGTGAAACAGTGCTTAAATGTATGGAGTGAGTCTGGCCCAAATGCAGCCTTTATTTATGATTCATTCTGATTTCAAAGAATCATAGAATCAAATTCAAAGGGACCCTGAGGATCTTCTGGTCCATGGGTAGGCAAACTAAGGCCCACAGTCCGGATCCGGCCCAGTCGCCTTCTCAATCCAGCCTGCGGACGGTCTGGGAATCAGCGTGTTTTTACATGAGTAGAATGTGTCCTTTTATTTAAAATGCATCTCTGGCTTATTTGTGGGGCATAGGAATTCATTCATATTTTTTTCCAAAATATAGTCCGGCCCCCCACAAGGTCTGAGGGACAGTGGACCGGCCCCCTGCTGAAAAAGTTTGCTGAGCCCTGATCTAGCCCAACCCCCTGCAATGCAGGAATATGCAGCTGTCCTGTGTGGGATTGTGGGGTGGCAATACGACAAGGAGCATTCGCCCTGATTTCCTTGTGAAGAGTTTATATGTCTTTCCACTGATCATTAGTTCATTCCCACTTTTCACTGTGTTTTCCCGTACTTTGCAAAAGAAATGCTGTTGTTTTTTTAAAAAAGTGGGCTTGTTGCACTAAGGCAGTGAATCTTTTTTATCCACTTCAGTTGCAAGACACTAAATTTCTTGAACTCCTCCCACAAAATAGTGACAGCAAAGGCACCACTCGTGTGAACATGAGAACACAGAAGGAGCACCACTGGAACAGACCAAGGAGTTTGATAGTCCACCACTTCATCTTTAGGAGCAACAGCCTGTCAGTCAATGAATGTGTCCTTTAGTACCAACCTCACTTGTCCCCGTACCCATTTGTGGTGGTTAAGCAATTGGGGCTGATGGCTTCGCTTGCCCGAGCTGGAACTCTGGATTTCTGGGCCACAGAAAATGTATCTTGAAAGGCTGGTGCCAAAAGACGTGGGTGGCGCTGTGGTCTAAGCCACTGAGCCTCTTGGACTTGCCGATTGGAAGGTTGGCTGTTCGAATCCCCGCAACGGAGTGAGCTCCCATTGCTCTGTCCCAGTTCCTGCCAACCTAGCAGTTCAAAAGCACGCCAGTGAAAGTAGATAAATAGGTAGCGCTGTGGCGAGAAGGTAAACGGTGTTTCTGTGCGCTCTGGTTTCCACCACGGTGTTCCGTTGAGCCAGAAGCAGTTTAGTCCTGCTGGCCAGATGACCCAGAAAGCTGTGGAGAAACGCCAGCTCCCTCGGTCTGGAAGTGAGATGAGCGCCACACCCCATAGTCGCCTTTGACTGGACTTAACCTTTACCTTTGCCTTTGCCAAAAGAAGTATTTGGAAGAGTATGCCCCCAGGGGCACATGGCATTAATAATGATATCATTCTTGTTTATTACTTCACTGTGATCTAGCTGCTAACGGATAAAATGAATGACTGGAGTACTTTACTGAAACTTTCACAAAGCTTGAAATGTTTTTCTAAGTGATTTTATTTCACTTTTACTAGACCTCTGGTCTAGATGACACAAGTTAACCAGCCAAACTGCTGTTCATTAAGATCGGGACCAAAATATGCAGAATGCGGAATGTGCGACACTCCAAAAGCAGTTGGACTCCAACTCCCATCATACCTGGCTTGGGATCTGGAAGGCCACAGGTCCCCCAACCTGATACCTTGTAGATGTTGTTGGACTACAACTCCCATCAGCCCCAGTGAGCACTTGCTAGGGCTGATGGGAGTTGTAGTGCCACCACCTGTAGAAGACATTGTGTTGGCAGAGGCTGTTACACGGTAAGAGTCACACACAATAAGTTTATTCAGATAACTTATTGTGTGTGACTCTTTTCCTCTCCTGTCCCAATTATCCAAAGCGAACCCTTTCTAAACCTCTTAGCTCTTCACTCCTGTTAAAATCACAGCAAGAAAACAAGACGAAGGGTAATTTGCACATTTCACTCACATCAACTGAAATAACATCCCCAAAAAAACATGGCGGGACTTTAATGTGAAATTGCCCCATGGCCACACTCGGTATATCATGAGAGGCGCCCAAGGCTCTTGCTTTGACTTTAGAACTAACAAACCTGCAGCAACGTGAGACTCTTGTTACAACTGGGACGGCACAGATGCCATAAAGATTTGCATTGGAAATGGGCACTTACAAGTCTCTCTCCTGAAAGAACTTCCAGCAGTTTGATAAGCATCCGTCCATCGCGAAGGTCGGCGTACAAGTCTGTAATTCTACAGGACACACGTGCCAAGTGAGAGTTAACCCACTTAGTGAAAGTCTTCTTCTGGACTGCCTCTCGTTCATCTGGTGAAAAGACGTACAAAACAATGGCAGAGTTTAAGCAGGGATGCAATCAAAGCACATCCTGATAAGACACTTCTTTGAGTGCATGACATGATCACACCCCCTGGTCCATCAAGCCCAGCAGTCTCTCCCAAATCGCAGTGGTACTTCCTGGATCAGCTGGCTGGGAATTTTTAAAACTGCACATCCCAGAGGGGACCTGGGACTGTCTACATTCAGGCTGAGCTACTGACCCGCCTTGTTTCCTAGAACCATTATAACCACCAATATTGTCATCCGTGTTCACCTATGATACCCAAAGGATCACCACAAGCACTGGTTACAGGAGTCTGTAGCTTACCATATTTTTCGCTCTATAAGACGCACCAGACCATAAGATGCACCTAGTTTTTGGAGGAGGAAAATAAGAAAAAAAATATTCTGAATCCCAGAAGCCAGAACAGCAAGAGGGATCACTGCGCAGCGATCCCTCTTGCTGTTCTGGCTTCTGGGATAGCCGCGCGAAGCCTCTTCAGGGCAGTGGAATGAAGGCTCTAAGCCAGAAGCTAGAACAGCGAGAGGGAGCACTGCGCAGCGATCCCTCTCGCTCTTCTGGCTTCTGGGATAGCTGCGCAGCCTGCATTCGCTCCATAAGAGGCACACACATTTCCCCTTACTTTTTAGGAGGGAAAAGGTGCGTCTTATAGAGCGAAAAATACGGTAAGTCTCACTTGGCACAGGAAGATGCCTTCTATCATGCCAGACCATTGCCCTATTTAGCTCAGTGCTGCTGACACTGAATGTCTGCAGCTATCCACAGAGCCCAAGCTGTTCCCCTTATTCTTTGTTGATTTAGCTCGTCTAATAAAAAAAATGAAAGGGAGGGAGGATCGCCTGATGCAGCGTTTCTCAAACTTGAGTCTGCTGCTCTTGTTGGGCTACAAATCCCATCATCTGTAGCTAGGAGGACCAGTTGTCAGGGATGATGGGAGTTGCTCTCCAGCAACAGCCTGGGAAACAAAGTTTGCGAAACACCGAAATTTGTATGAATGGTTCTAAAGCCCCAGAAGGTTTGAAGTTAATCTGGTTTTACAGAAAGCCATGGGCAAACAGGGCCCAGCTTTGGCTAAGTTCTTGGGAGCACTTTCACAATGGTTTGCACGGCCAGTTGTTGGGCAACACAGAGTTGTTTTGCCGTTGCACAAGAGCACCACTCCAGACAGGTCACCATCCGACTGCCCAGTGACCTTGGGTTGTATTCAAAGGCGGTTCTGTCTTATTTGAAAAATAAAAATCGGCTCATGTAAAGCAGGGCACGTGATTCCCTCTTACCCACTTCCCAAAATCTGCACATGAGGATTGTGGGATCTTTAAGGAACAGAATAAGTTATGGCATAGAAGGCTGCAGCGGTGAGGATCAGTGGCGATAAGAGTATTCAGATTTGTAGAAGCACTTTACAGCAAGGCAAAACCCCATTTGATACAACTGCCTTTAATTCTTTGTTAATCATTCCCCCCCCCCAAAAAAAATAGGGCAATATTTATACAGAGAATATAAATAAATAAATAAAAGCTCAATGGCAAAGCACATCTTTGCATGCAGGAGATCTCATGCTTTTGCCTGTGTTAGAAGTTCTCAGGTAGCAGAGCTGGTGAAGATCCTTGATTGAGATCTTGGGAGACCCACTGTCAGAGCACTGCAGTGCTTCAGCTCAAGGCAAAGCAAGATCCCAATGCTCAGAACAATCATGGACGCATTCAAAATTAAATTGCAAAGCCCTGCCCCTCCCAGTCTGCCCCCACAAAAAACAGCCTCAGCCTGGTGTTTTCTAAATACCTTTTGTGATTATTTCACCTCACAATAATGGTAGCAATACTGTATACACAGGACACTCGAGACTTTGGGAGGACTTTGAAGGGATTTGTACTTGGAGAGGTGAATTCCCTCTATATTCTAGCCATGGAGCCCACATTCTTTGCTTTCACTGCACATAAACCTTGAGGCAGAGGTCTGACTGTGGTGGTCAGCCTATGTCATTTATTTAATTGCTAATTTTCTGTCTTGCCCTTCTTCCCAAAGGAGGCCTGGGTGGCAATCAGCAAAACAGTAACTTTTTTCAATTGAAAACATCTTTAAAAAAAACCCAACCCCAAACACATATCCTCACAGCCAATCATTTCAAGCATTTACAGGAACTATATTTCAGTCCTGAGATGCCTGTGTGAACAAGGTACTCACTTCAGGCTGGAGGGGAAAGTTGACACACGAATGAATGTTCCTCAACATGATAGAAAGAGTTTCCTGCACATGTAAACATGGAAGCCAGGAACACATGTTCTAGGCTGCACCTCCACCATCCATTTAAAGCACGACGATACCTTTCAGTCATAGCTTCATAGCAGTCATAGGGAGTTGTAGTTTGGTTAAGTTGTGTTGACACTTACTCCCCAGCATTCCCTGTGAGGAGGGACTGGCTGTTCAAGCGCCCTGAGGACAGTAGCCTGGGAAAGGAATAGGGGCCTCTGAACGACTCCCAGCACCCTTGACAAACTACAGTTCCCAGAATGCTTTGGGGGAAGCCATGATTGTTTAAAGTGGCATCCCAGGGCTTTAAATGTGTGAAATGTAGCTCCAGTTTTCAATAATAATAATAATAATAATAATAATAATAATAATAATAATAATAATTTATTTATACCCCGCCCATCTGGCCAGGTTTCTCCATCCACTCTGGGTGGCTTCCAACCGAATATTAAAAACCACACAGCATCAGACGTTAAAAGCTTCCCTAAACAGGGCCGCCTTCAGTTGCCTTTTAAAAGTAAAATAGTTGTTTATTTCCTTGACATCTGATGGGATGTCCTCAGGGCGGGCGCCACTACCGAGAAGGCCCTCTGCCTGGTTCCCTGTAACCTCACTTCTCGCAATGAGGGAACCGCCAGATGGCCCTCGGCGCTGGACCTCAGTGTCCGGGCTGGATGATGGGGGTGGAGACGCTCCTTCAGGTATACTGGGCCGAGGCCATTTAGGGCTATTAAAAATCAGCACCAACACTTTGAATTGTGCTTGAAAACATACTGGGAGCCAATGAAGATCTTCCAGGACCGGAATTATATGGTCTCGGCGGCCACTCCCAGTCATCAGTCTAGCGGGAGGTAACTAGAGCATGCACCACTCTGGCAAGGCAGTCTGCGGGCAGATAGGGTCTCAGCCTGCATACCAGATGGTGCTGGTAGACAGCTGCCCTGGACACAGAATTAACCTGCACCTCTATGGACAGCTGTGAGTCCAGAATGACTCCCAGGTTGCACACCTGGTCATTCAGGGCACAGTTACCCTATTCAGGACCAGGGAGTCCTCCACATCAGCCCGCCCCCTGTCCCCCCAAAACAGTACTTCTGTCTTGTCAGGATTCAACCTCCTGACAAGAAGGGAGGCTCTCCATGGTGAAGCATTCGATCAAAGAAGCCCTGACCTTCCGTTTGAGGTGTGGCAGAGTTATTAGGCTTCTTGTCTGTTGCTAACCTCCAGCTTCAATACACTACAGACCTTTGCTCTGTGACATCACTTTCTGTGGTGTGTGTGTGTTTTTATATTAAGCCTCCATTCTTGTTGCTCTTGTAACTGTTGCCTCATGGCTACAAAGTACACCCAACTTTACTTCCGTTGCAACACAGGAATGCGAAACATCCAAGTGGAGGCTGGAGAGGTTGAAATGATTCGGGCAAACAGAACAGGGAGCTGATCCCCTTTCGCTAGAAAGCACAAAACTCATTTTAGCAAAGCAAAATACTGCAAAGCCAATACTTTAAAGCCCTATAAGGCCTAGGTACCTATGGGACCGCCTCCCCTGGTATGCCCCACAGAGGACCTTACGGTTTGCAAATAATAACATTATGGAGGTCCCGAGCCTCAAGAAGATTAGACTGGCCTAGACCAGGGCCAAGGCCTTTTCGGCTATGGCCCCGGCCTGGTGGAGCGCTATGTCACTAGGGCGCTGCGGGACTTGACATCTTTCCACAGGGCCTGCAAGACGGAGCTGTTCCGCCAGGCCTTTGGTCGGGGTTCAGTCTGATTCCCTCTCCTCTTTTCATAAGAACCTGCATGAAAGTGGCCTCCCAATTTTTCTCACATGCCCATATAAGTTCAGCACAAACACTTGGGCCTGGTGAGCATTTAAGGTCCCCAACCCTAATCTGCGGGTTGCCGTATCTTATTGGATTTTATTGTGATCTTGATCTGATTTGAGGATGTATTTTAATTGATTATCTGATTTTATGTTAATGTGTTATACATTTGGTGTTTGCCGCTCTGAGCCCGGTTTTAGGCAGGGTATAAATAATAATAATAATAATAATAATAATTACCAATGAACGAGTGGCATTGAGTTGTCCTTGTATGAGTATGGCATAATCTCATTGTTTGCTGTCATCTCTGAAAGGTTAACAGGAATCCTTCTCACCCAATTATTTAGAACTAGCAGCAGTGTGTGTGTGTGTGTGTGTGTGTGTGTGTGTCTATTTGTAATCCACAGTTTTTTGTTTTTTTTTACCCCCGTCTATAACTGTCTTGAATATGAAATTGTTTTAAAATATGCAATAGTTTAATATATGTTTTTATTGCTGAAGGTCATGTTGTTAAATTGCCTTTGAGGTGTCTCACGGGAAGTAATGAATAAATGGAATGGAGTGGAAATTTCAAAAAATCTCCTGAGTAGCGGGCACAGTTATGCAGATTTCCTGTGTTCCAGGGGCCAGTAAAACCTCAGTGCCTAGGACTTGCCGATCGTATGGTCGGTGGTTCGAATCCCCGCGGTGGGGTGAGCTCCCATCTTTCGGTCCCAGCTCCTGCCCACCTAGCAGTTCGAAAGCACCTTTAAGTGCAAGTAGATAAATAGGTACCGCTTTATAAGCGGGAAGGTAAACGGCGTTCCGTGTGCTGCACTGGCACTGGCTCGCCAGAGCAGCTATGTCACGCTGGCCACGTGACCCGGAAGTGTCTGCAGACAGTGCTGGCCCCCGGCCTCTAGAGTGAGATGAGCGAACAACCCTAGAGTCTGTCAAGACTGGCCCGTACGGGCAGGGGTACCTTTACCTTTATGGGCCAGTAAAGAGACAAGCCCACGTAGGTTAGAACATCATCATCATCATCATCATCATTATCATCACCACCATCATCATCATACCCCACCCATCTGGCTGGGTTTCCCCAGCCACTCTGGGCAGCTCACAGCATATATAAAAACATAGTAAAATATCAAGCA
This sequence comes from Podarcis raffonei, assembly GCF_027172205.1. Taxonomy (NCBI): domain Eukaryota; kingdom Metazoa; phylum Chordata; class Lepidosauria; order Squamata; family Lacertidae; genus Podarcis; species Podarcis raffonei. Next base: position 112,682,785 of record NC_070604.1, on the reverse strand, counting down.
TTAAAAAGAACTCCACTGGCAAATTTGGTTGCTGTCCTCCACCATCCATGAGAAAATGCAGTAAGGCAATATAGACTCACAACAGGATAGAACTCTTATTTATGCCTGCCAAAATATGGATAAATTGCCATGGAAAGGTTGCCTGGAGTCCAGACGAACAGTATTTTGCAGGAAGAAGTTGAGCCAATACCAGAATTTCGAGTTTTCACATTTATAGCAGATTAAAGTGTTCTGTCACCCCTAGTGTAACAAATCCGCTTTTTAAGAAAAAAATTAAAAATGACTATTTGTAGTTTGGCTATCCGGAAGAATTAGACATACTACCTAAGCAAAGCAGGATGAGTGCACAAACAAATCAAAACTAATGTTCAGCGAAGACCGGATATAATCTAGCTAAACTTTGTGAAAGCAAATTTGGATGAATACTCAATAAAAAAGGTCATCTGGAGAGGCTCTAAATGAATAGTGCCTTAAGAATGTCATTTATTTCCCAATTTCCTCTGCAGAATATTAAATGCATGGGTTTTTTTTTTTTAACTCAGCCATTTCCCCCGCTATTTACTTCCTCTAATTTCACGTTTCCATGTTTTTAGGCAAGATGTGAAAAACTGACTTCTCAGGAACTGTCTGCAGGCTTCCCTGAAGTAAAACATGCAATGCAGGGAAGAGGAGTCCCAGCTGTGTTCACGGAAAAGTTATCCAGCTCACCCAGCAAGTATGAAGAATGTTCCCGGCTGCTGTGTACACACTGAGCATGTTCCAAATACACAGGCTAACCCACATCGCAGGGGCATCATCGGGCCATGAGAGCATTGTGTGAACCGACCTTCGCAGAGCGGATTTCAAGAAGATTGTGTCCATTTGGAAACAGCAGCTGGCCGTTTCTGTTTGAGGGTTTCACAACCACCGAAAAGTCTCTCCGTAGTCTCTTGCCACTTTCAAGCACATAAATCGAACGGACAATTTTCCCTACCAAACCACTGAAGTTCGAAAATGCAACAAGGATGATGTACGGTGGTACCTCGGGTTACAGACGCTTCAGGTTGCAGACTCTGCTAACCCAGAAATAGTACCTCAGGTTAAGAACTTTGCTTCAGGATGAGAACAGAAATTGTGCAGCGGCGGCAGCAGGAGGCCCCATTAGCTAAAGTGGTACTTCAGGTTAAGAACAGATTCAGGTTAAGTACGGACCTCCAGAACGAATTAAGTTCTTAACCCGAGGTACCACTGTATAGGTCTTGATGGATTTATTGAACGAAAGACTTTGTTCCTGTACTTAAGAGTGGACGCCAGGCCAAGTCATCTCCTAAGGAAGGAAGGAAGAAGCATCCGCAAAAGATGATAAAGAATTCTGGCAAAATAAATTATTGAACTATGCTGGACAAATCAGTTAACTTGAAACCCAAGAAAGAAAGAGGACTTGGGGGGGAGGAATGTTTAATGCATATCTTTTAAGCTTTGTGCATAGTGTTTCACATTAAGGTAAAGGGACCCCTGACCATTAGGTCCAGTCGTGGCCGACTCTGGGGTTGCGGTGCTCATCTCGCTTTATTGGCCGAGGGAGCCGGCGTACAGCTTCTGGGTCATGTGGCCAGCATGACTAAGCTGCTTCTGGCGAACCAGAGCAGTGCACGGAAACACCGTTTACCTTCCTGCTGGAGCAGTACCTATTTATCTACTTGCACTTTGACGTGCTTTCAAACTGCTAGGTTAGCAGGAGCAGGGACCAAGCAACGGGAGCTCATCCCGTCGCGGGGATTCGAACCATCGACCTTCTGATCGGCAAGTCCTAGGCTCTGTGGTTTAATCCACAGCGCCATCCGTGTATATACTAATATACCCACAGCGCCACCCGCGCATATACATGTTTAACCCACAGCACCACCCGTGCACATACTAATGTAATGTAAATGTCACTTGTAATAAGATGGAGGTTTAAAATAGGATTATTCAGAATATAAGATTTTAAGGACATGAGTGAACGAGTTCTAAACAATGGAACCAAGAGGGAGAGTGGAGGGAAGTCAAGCAAAAATTATGGTTAAAAATTGGTTTGTGGTGTTTTTGTTGTTATTTTTGGAAAATTAATAAAATGTTATCAAAAGGGGGGGAAAGCGGGGGGGGGAGAATATGCAACAAGAATAACTAAACAGTCACATGCCTTCCTGGAGGGCTGAAGTTGTGCTTTCCTCCAACCCACAAAAAGAACAGTTTATTGAAATGCATTCTTTCTAAAAGCAAACACAGAGCTCTGAAAACTTTTGGTGCAACTCTGCCAAGCCCTGCTGCACCTAAGGAGGGATTTTTCTCCCTTCCTCATTCCAATAACTAGGTGGACATCTCAGCTTGAGAATTCCATGAAAGGTACATTGGACATATCTTCATAACCTGCTTTACAGAGGCAGGTCTTCTGCCTGAAGGGCTATCAGAGAACAGTTCTCTAACCATCAAATAAGTTATACAGTCCAAGTCTCATTTAAAGATAAAGAACCCTAAAAAACAGAGCAGAACCCTTAAAAAAGAGAGCAAAAGGGGCTTTGAGGTATGGAAGTGAGAGCTGGACCATCAAGAAGGCTGATTGCTGAAGAATTGATGCTTTTGAATTATGGTGCTGGAAGAGACTCTTGAGAGTCCCATGGACTGCAAGAAGATCAAACGCATCCATTCTTAAGGAAATCAGCCCTGAGTGCTCACTGGAAGGACAGATCATGAAGCTGAAGCTCCAATACTTTGGCCATCTCATGAGAAAAGAAGAACTCCCTGGAAAAGACCCTGATGTTGGGAAAGATGGAGGGCACAAGGAGAAGGGGACGACAGAGGAGATGGTTGGACAGTGTTCTCGAAGCTACCAGCATGCGTTTGACCAAACTGTGGGAGGCAGTGGAAGACAGGAGTGCCTGGCGTGCTCTGGTCCATGGGGTCACGAAGAGTCGGACATGACTAAACGACTAAACAACAACAACATCAAGATTTAGCCTGCACAGCAGATCAAGCTAAGGGTGCTGACCTCACATAACTACAATTCCCAAGACCCTTAACAAACTACAGTTCCCAAGGTTCCCTGAGGCTGTTGAAGTAGCGTAAGAGTGCTTTAAATGGAAGATGTTGGGGATGAAACCTAAGCGGGTTGCCAGATCAGGGAAACCCAATTTCCTCCAACTGCTGCAAAAGTTCAGCTCCACAAAAGCAAGTCAGAGAACCATAGAAGCTTTTCGATTATATTATAGGGACAGAACTACCTAAAATGTACATAAAGCTATTCCTGGATGTTACTACAGCGGCTAGAATGTTACTCACCCCAAATCGCAAAGAAGCAGAAGTCCCAGCAAAGGAAGAATGGCTACAAAAACTTATGGAATACGCAGAAATGGCGAAACTTACCAGAAAAATAAGAAATCCAGATAACAAACTTTTTATAAAATAATGGAAATGGAATATTTACAGAGAAACTGTAATCAATAAATCAATCAATCGACTTTATTTGCATAGCCGACAGGCCATAGCATCGAAGGAGAAACATCGACAAGAATACATTACAAATATAGATACCATAAAATCTTATGACCTTTACAGAGAAACTGTAAACAGATAAGAACATTGGCAGGATTATTGTAATAACCTGCAGTTTTACAAGAGTATATATTTAAAGTAGATGAGCGAATTAAATGAATTTGGATATGCAGAAAAATATATTTAAGGAACTGCAGGAAGAGGGGGAAGGAAGTCATGTTTTGAAATGTTAAAATGATTGTAAAATTGGTGACATGTATAAAATTAGTGAAATGTATAAACTTGAAAAGTATACATAAAAAATTGATTATTAAAAAAATCATAGAATTGTAGCTTTGGAAGGGAACCTGAGGATCATCTAGTCCAACCCCTTGAATGCAGGAATACGCCGCTGTCCCATATGGGGATTGAACCTGTAAACTTGGCATTATCAGCACCATCCATGCTTTAACCAGCTGGACAGTCATCTTTTCCTTCATTTTGTGGGGTTATGAACACAGCTATTTTACGGCCTGAGACTGCCAGGCTCCAGAGCTCCAGTGCACTGAACCTGCTTTGCAAGATGAAAGGGTTTGGAATCCCTGGTTTTAAAAAGTGTCAGGTATCAGGTGATGGGAAACCTGAGACCCTGGAGAGCCACTGCCGGCCTGAGAAGACGTGACTAGGCTAGCTGGGCAGACAAGACTGACCTGAAAAAGCAGTTTCCAGTGTTTATCAGGAGCATTTGCAACTCAGCAGTATGACACCTGCTTCACGTGTGTGAGCTTTCAGATTCAGTCCCCAGCTTCTTCAGGTACAGCTTGGAGAAACTGTTGTCTGAAGACCTGGACCACCACTGCCAGTCAGTGCAGTGCCCACAGACTGTCTCACCAGAGTGGTGCATGCTCTAGTTATCTAGCTTGGACTACTGCAATGCGCTCTACGTGGGGCTACCTTTGAAGGTGACCCGGAAACTGCAATTAATCCAGAATGCAGCAGCTAGACTGGTGACTGGGGGTGGCTGCTGGGACCACATAACACCATTCCTGAGAGATCTGCATTGGCTCCCAGTACGTTTCTGAGCACAATTCAAAGTCAAAACAAAAAAATTTTTTCCTTCCAGTAGCACCTTAAAGACCAACTAAGTTAGTTCTTGGTATGAGCTTTCGTGTGCATGCACACTTCTTCAGATACATTCTTCAGATACATTCTTCAGATACATTCTTCAGATGTGTATCTGAAGAAGTGTGCATGCACACGAAAGCTCATACCAAGAACTAACTTAGTTGGTCTTTAAGGTGCTACTGGAAGGAAAAAAATTTTTTGTTGTGACTATGGCAGACCAACACGGCTACCTATCTGTAACTGGAACAATTCAAAGTGTTGGTGCTGACCTTTAGAGCCCTAAACGGCCTTGGCCCAGTATACCTGAAGGGGCGTCTCCACCCCCATCGTTCAGCCTGGACACTGAGATCCAGCACTGAGGGCCTTCTGGCAGCCCCCTCATTGTGAGAAGTGAGGTTACAGGGAACCAGACAGAGGGCCTTCTCGGTAGTGGCGTCCGCCCTGTGGAATGCCCTCCCTTCAGATGTGAAGGAAATAAGCAGCTATCTTATCTTTAAAAGACATCTGAAGGCAGCCCTGTTCAGGGAAGTCTTTAATATTTAATGCTGTACTCTTTTTAACACTTGATTGGGAGCTGCCCAGAGTGGCTGGGGAAACTTAGCCAGATGGGCGGGGTATAAATAAATAAATAAAAAATTATTATTATTATTATTATTATTATTATTATTATTATTATTATATTGAGCTAGATGCGTGAGGAAGCTTCCTGTGTTTTCAAGACCTCTGAGGCACTTTTTTCTGAAGGCACTTTTCCCAGTTTTGAGTTGCACTCCACCCCCCCTCAAATGCCCACTTTTCAAGGAGACACCTGCTCTGCCCGTTTGCTTGTTTTTCCTCTTTCTTCCCCCTCCCTCTTTCCTTTTGTGCTGCGTCCTTTAGATTACAAACCTGCAGGCAAAGAACGGTTTTCTTAAGATTAGGTATATTGCTTTCAAAATTGGTTTACACGGCAATTTACATTATGAATACCAGAGAAAATAAGATAGACGAGGAACATCCTTATGATAATATTTATTAAATATTAAATAAATATTCCTATAAATATTAAATATTTGTAGGAAAGACGAGATCATCAGAGGTAAAACAGATACAGGGATGGAGGGGAACCCGCAAGAAAAAGTGTAGTTGGAAATAACACTTGCCCTTCTCTTAATCTACTGAGTTACAAAACTCTTACAGAACCAGAAAAGGACTAATACGAACCCTTGTTTCTTATTCCAAAATATTTTGAAGCGGGGGTTATTCTTGTTCAAACTCTCTTGTTTTTAACTGATCTTCCAGAAGCGGCTCCCGGAGCCGTCCTGTCTGAAGAGAAGCCGAAATACACTTTCCGTAAATAAACGATTAAACAAGCAATTGTTATTGATCATTAATTAGCTGGGCATGACATCTAAGGCTCCAGGAGCCTTAAAGGGGTTGTGCAGATGGATAAAAGCTTTGTATCTGCAGGCTAGGGTGGGAGAGCAGGGCTGAAGATTTCTAATTAAAGCCAGAGGATATGGGTGGAGTAGCCAAACGTCAGATAGCAGTTGTTTCCTGGGGTCTGTATACACACAGAGAGGGGAGGGAGACAATCTACAGTAAGCATCGTACAAAGCTCACACAGCAGGAAAAGGGAAGTAGCTCTCTAGAGTTTTGCATTGATAACACAGTGTGTTGGACTTATCTCTAGAGCCATTTCCACCAGGCGGAAACCCCAGAGTACGCAAATAAGCTGTCCAAATAAAGGGCTGGTAACTTGGGAGTTTGGGTCAGGATTTGACATGTGTCCCTACAGGTGCAATGCACCTTTACATGGGGCTGCCCTTGAAGAAGCGAGAGCTGGGCCATAAAGAAGGCTGGTCGCCGAAGAATTGATGCTTTTGAATGATGGTGCTGGAGGAGACTCTTGAGAGTCCCATGGACTGCAAGAAGATCAAACCTCTCCATTCTGAAGGAAATCAGCCCTGAGTGCTCACTAGAAGGACAGATCGTGAAGCTGAGGCTCCAATACTTTGGCCACCTCATGAGAAGAGAAGACTCCCTGGAAAAGACCCTGATGTTGGGAAAGATGAAGGGCACAAGGAGAAGGGGACAACAGAGGACGAGATGGTTGGACAGTGTTTTCGAAGCTACCAGCATGAGTCTGACCAAACTGCGGGAGGCAGTGGAAGACAGGAGTGCCTGGCGTGCTCTGGTCCATGGGGTCACGAAGAGTCGGACACGACTAAACAACAACAACAACAACAAGCCCTTGAAGGCCGTTTGGAAATTTGCATCCAGAAACTGTGACTTAGGCTAGCAATGCATTTGTGTAAAGGAATATTGGCAAAAGAGTATAAAGGTTATTTCTGATGTGTTTCAGGTTAAGATAGAAGTCAATAGAGAAATGCTTATCTCAGGAACAGTAAAATAGAAAGAAAAGAGCAAGATTGGTATAAAATTATGATCTTAGCTGGTATGCTTGTTATTGCATTGGGATGGAAAGAAAAGGATAAATGGACAATGGAAAAATGGAATTACTTTGTTTTTGAATATAGACAATCTGATATATTTGAACAGGTAATGATGGAAGATACATGGGAAAATAAATCTCAAAAGATTTTGAATGAATGGTCAAGTTATAGGAAATGGATAGCACGGGGGGAAGCCAACGCAAGCATCGAAATTAGAATGAATAATCTGTGCACATGGTTAAAGATTTGAAGAGATAACAATTTTTGGGGGGGAGGGGTTAAAGGGGAGGGTGGAAGGGGGGAAATTGGCTGGAAGTCACTGGAATCTTAAGACGAACATGATACAATGTAACAGACACTAATATATTTTCTTTTTTAATTTTGTTATAGGTTACTTTTTTCTAATTTCAATAAAGCATTTTAAAAATGAAACACACACACACACTTAGGCTAGCAGGGATTGGGAGCAGAGATTGTACTGAAACAATTCCGGTAGGTTTCTCAGCTCAATTCAGAAGGCTGGGCGTAATGTTTGAAGCCCTGCAAGGCTGAGGAACCAGATATCGCTGGGCTGCCGTCCAGCCATTGCAGACAATAGTGAGCCAGATGAGTCAGAGGTCCGACTCAGTAAAAGCCAACTTCCTATACCCACAGGTAACAACACACAACTCGGCGGCTCACTCTCATTCATTTCAATGGGCTGACATTGGGCAGAATGAGGCAGCCACCTCAGGCAGCAGATGCTATGGGGCGAAAAGCAGCGAGAGCCATGGAGTCTGCCCTGCAGCCACGTGAGGTAACCTGCTGCCCTCAGGTGTGGTGGGGAACTCTGCCCCATTGCTGGAGGGCAACTTTCATACATGGAGTGGGGGAGATATCTCAGTCAGAAAATGTATTTTGGTCGACCCTGAACACACTCATTTATACCAACTGAACAGCAGAGTGTGAAGGGCACAGATGGAGGAGCACAGAGCTATCTGTTTATTTAAATACCGTATTTTTCCATCTATAAGATGCCCCGCATTTTGGGGGACTCAGATTTAAGAAAATGGAGAGAGATGGCCCAGAGCATAAGACGTCCCCTAATTTTTGACATTATTTTTTAGGGGCGGGAAACCTAGTCTTTTACACAGAAAAATACGGTACTTCTAAGCTGCACTATTGTAGGACGCATGTACAGCGTAAAACATTCACGTTCCAAAGACCTGTCACAGCAGTACGGTTTTGAAATGGTGTCTAAAAGAAAAGCAGGGAGGGGACTCCCACTGGACTTCTATTGGCAAGGAGTTCCACAGACAGGGCCAGCCACGATAAAGCCTGATGAAGGCCGACTGAACCTCAGGGGCACAGGGGAAGACCACCCAAAGGAGCCCATAAGAAGGCCTCAGGAGCATAAGGGATTAGGTATTTTGGTCCCAAGCCGTTTGAGGCACAAGAACCTTGAAATCTGGCAGCAAACTGGAACCGGTGCTGCTCTCTCAGTAAAAGAGTAACACGGCAGTCTGGCTGCTGCGTTCTGCAGCAGATACAAAGGCAGCCCCACGTGAAGGAAATCTCAAGCCTTGAGGTGACGTTCAGCTGGGCAATCCCAAAATCTCTCCCCAAGAGCCTCCTGCCAAATACACTTTTGGAATCTGAGGCCGCCTTGCCAAACAAAGGAACATCTCTTGTTGCAATGCCAGCCATGTATCCGCTGGGTTTGAAATAAGGGCATCGCAGATAAAATTGCCAACCACATTCTAAACGCTTCATGGTAGAATTTAGTCATGCTTTATTTGTTTGGGGTAGCTCGTTCATTCTGCTTCAAAGCGTTTGAACCACAGTGATGCAGAAGGCAGAATTGTCATCCTACATGTTTACTCAGGTGAGCGAACCTATAATCATCATTCATCATTTATGTGGCATTATTGTGTTTTGCAGTCGCTTGGCACTCCTTCCCAAAACCATTCAGGGTTGGAGGACATGTTTTAATGCTGAAAGCAAGGAGTGAAACGGAGACCATGTTGCTCAAAGCTAACCTGTTGGTTTTATCCAAGCAGGGAAACTATGGATACCAGTTTTGGATCTTTAACTATGATTTGAAGTCCTGGTTTGCTCTGAGAAACTGAAAACCATAGTTTCCCGATTTGGACTGAAACAGTAAACTAAGGAAGATTTTGACATTGCTTTCAGGAACACCATGAAGGGGGGAGAGAAATAAGGGCACAGACAAAAGTCTCATTCAAAACTTGGCTCCTTGAAAGTGGGATAGGATTGTTAAAACCAGGACTCTGTCTGCTATTCCCTGGCGGATCACGCTGGGAATGTTGAAAGAACAGATTTCTGAAATCCTTCTGTTTGCTCAGGGCATGCTAACACCAGATGAAATCTCCACTCAGGCTATCAGAGTGAATGGGATTATTCTGGTGTAACATGTCCACTGACTCACCCCTCCAGCATGATAAAAAGGTCAAAAGTGCAAAAAAAAAAAAGAAAATAAAAGAGGAAGGCAGGGCAAGAGTCACATTGCTGTCAGGAGTGTCAGGATGCAGGGCATTACTTGGGACTCAGAATTGTTTTCTCAAGAAATGGAAATACGCCTTTAGATCCCGCCCCACCCGCCAGAGCTCCATAAATTCCTGCAATTCCTGGAGCTTTTCCCTTTCAAGGAAGATGCCCTTGAAAACATTGCTGCCCTGCGAGAGCAGCTTGCTTCTGTTGTTCCTCTTGGGTGAAACAATCGCCCAAAAGAGAACCTTTGGAACCAAAGCAAGCAAAGTAAAGCTGGGGAATTTTTATTTTATTTTTTGCTGGCAACAGGCTCTACCAATTAAAAAAGAAAAACCAGAATTGACCCAAAGCTGAACTTTAGATTTCATGCGGCTTATCACACTGAACGTGTCGTTAAATGACTTGCCCATGCCAGGATGTCTGTGTTATCGACACAACCGCTTTCTGCAAACGGCCACTTATAATATTCCATTATCCACCTCTGTACTTCTCTGTATTTTATTGGCTTTAGACTTCACGGCTTATACAGTCGCTGCCCCCGCCCCCAATGCAATGCAATATAGCATTTCATGCATCTGATGAACTGTACAGTGGTACCTTGGTTTGCATACGTCTTGGTTTGCATATGTTTTGGATTACAAAAACATCAAACCCGGAAGTGTGTGTCCCGGTTTGCAACCTTTTTTTGGATTACAACCCCCTGTTTTTTGGGGGGGGTTTACGGACAAACAATTTTTGGAGGCCCCACTGGCAAAAGCATGCCTTGGGTTACCACCTGTTTTGGTTTACAAACGGACCTCTGGAACGGATTAAGGGTGTAAACCAAAGTACCACTGTATTCCACAAAAGGCATAAGCTTACAGCTTAATAAATCCATTAACCCTTAAGGTGTCACAACACTCTGTTTCTATTTCATGTGTACTTTGAATCGTAGATTTGGAAGGGTCGTCCATTCCAAGCCCCTGCAATGCAGGAATCTTTGGCCCAACATGGGGCTTGAACCCATTACCCTAAGATTAGGAGTCTCAGACTCTATGGTACTGTGCATAGTCCAGCCTTAGGGATTTAGGAAGCTGCCTTAAACAGAGACAAACCAGAGGTCTCTCTAGATTCTAGTACAATACTGTCTATTGTAATAAACCAAAATCTGCCCTTATTCCCTTATGGGGAACACAAGAGCCCTTATAGTGTCCTTTGTAGGTTCTCCATCGGTCAGAGAAAATAACAGAGGCCAACCAGAGACTATTGAGAAGCAAAGCAGCTAGTAAACCTAATCTTTATTGAACTGTTGCAACAGGGTGCTCCCCTCACATGCAGGAAAGGAGGAGGACCCAGAACCCAGGTGTGCCTACGCTTATATAAACATTTTAAATTCCCTGCCCTGGAGCTCAAGACTACCCCCTCCATACATCATGCATACATCACAGAAGGGGTGTAACCCAAGACCACCCCCCACAAACATCATACCTACATCACAGAAAAGGTGGTCTACAACCGAAATTTGAACGTTGTTGTTTTTCCTGTCTGCCAGGTTACCTGATAATGCCTTATCTGACTGCCTTTCCTGGTAGTCTGGCCATTCCTTTGAGATGGTGATTACCCAATTCCTGTAACAAGGAAGGTTTTTCACCTCCTCCCTCCTTGCAGAGAAACATTTGGTCAGCTTGGGAGTCAAAATGGTTTCAGGACTGTCTTCCTGTGCTGCTTCAGACATGTGGTTTGTATATTTATGTACATGTTTGCTTGGTACATTTATGAACATTTATTATATATCCAAGACCTTAAGATTCTTGTAACACTATACACTGATTGCAGCAACACGTTCAGGAAGAGGTTTTTTCCATCTCTACATGGTGATGCCAGGAACGGAACCCAGAACCTTCTGCCATGGATTCTTTAGTTGAGATTCCTGAGTTGCAGGGGGTTGAACTAGATGACCCCCAGGTTCCCTTCCAACTCTACAACAACTCTTGATTCTCTTATTCTACAAAAATGATTCTGTGATTCTTGTATCCCCACGAACAGTCTCAATACTATTTTTCTACATGCGATGAGGTTAGGGCTCCCTGACCCTGTCATGGTGGAACAATCAAACATAATAATAATAATAATAATAATAATAATAATAATAATAATAATTTACTATTTATATCCCACCCATCTGGCTGGGCTTCCCCGGCAACTCTGGGTAGCTTCCAACAAAATATTAAAATACAGTAATGCATCAAACATTGAAAGCTGACTGAACAGGGCTGCCTTCAGATGTCTTCTAAAAGTCTGGTAGTTGTTGTTCTCTTTGACACCTGGTGGGAGGGTGTTCCACAGGACGGGTGCCACTACCGAGAAGGCCCTCTGCCTGGTTCCCTGTAACTTGGCTTCTCGCAGTGAGGGAACCGCCAGAAGGCCCTTGGAGCTGGACCTCAGTGTCCGGGTAGAACGATGGGGGTGGAGACGCTCCTTCAGACATTTAACGTCAGCAATGGCACAGTCGAAAGATTTACCATGTGATTTTTTTGCTGATCGTCTGCACTGGCACCCTTAGCAGCCAATCACAGAGGCAGAAAACAAAGCACAGTTCGAAGCTCAAAAGTGTATTTGACAACCTACTGACCAACTGACCAAATAATCTGAGATGTTATAATAAGAGGAACACATTATCCTTGCTGGAGCTACTGCTCATTCCACATAATTAATGCCACCCATACTGAATAGCTAGAGGTGCTTTTTGGGGGTGGCGCAGAAGAAGCTTGCCTGATTTCTTTATTTAAAAAGCACAAGCAGTGAGCCACATCAGAGGAAACACAGGGAATGTTTTGCCCAAGAGCTATAGTTTGGGGTGCACAACATCACAGGATAGAGTTTCAAAGGAAAGTGGGGGTACTTAGGAATACCCACATGTCAGCCAGGAGTCAGCTGGAAGCTGGGCTTTTTAAATGGCTTCATGTTGCATACTGATTTTAAACGGCAATTTCTAAAATCTTTGCTTTCAAGCAGGCTAACCAGCCCCCAAGCTCTGCGCGTAGAGCAAATGAATTCAGATAAATACTGCAAAAGGAGAGAAGGATGTGGCTGGCTGGCAAACATTTTGAGACTTTTTAGGTCATTTATAATTGCCGACTTAAGGATGGAGACCTGCCCCCTCCTGAAGTTGACAGGGATACTGGCTTAGGGATCACCCAGATCCTCTATGATCTGCAACTGGATAGCTCAGTCAGTAGAGCCCAATGCTCTTCATCTCTGGGCTGTGAGTTCAAGTCCCACGCTGGGCAAAAGTTTCCTGCATTGCAGGGGGTTGGAATAGATGACCCTCAGGGTCCCTTTCAATTCTACAAGTCTATGATTCTATGAGAAACCAGCTCTTCTTCTTCTTTGGAGATCAAGTAAGATAAGTACGGTTTATCCGCAAACACGGTTTTAACTGTGGGTCTGTAAGTGACTGTGGAGGCCAATTCTGGATCCACACGTCCTTCCACAGTGGGGACATTGGTTTCCGGGCGGGAGTTGATCACGGTGAGGGTTTGCCAAGCGTGCCTTCCTCTTAGCACGTTTCTCCCTTTCATCCTGAGTTCGAGTGTCTTCAAAGCCTTTGGTAGAGGCTGTTCTCCAATTGGAGGGCTCACAGGCCAGTGTTTCCCAGTTTATACTACATTTTTTAAAGATTTGCCTTGAGAGTCTTTAAAACCTCTTTTGTTGATCACCAGCATTACGCTTTCCATTTTTATGTTTGGAGGAGAGTAGTTGCTTTGGAAGATGATAATCAGGCATCCACACAACATGACCAGTCCAACGAAGTTGATGTTGAAGAACCATTGCTTTGACAATGCTTGGGACTTTTCAGTTGAGAGAAAAGGGCGAGTCTGGAACAGGGTACAGGTGTCTTTAAAATATGCATGCGGTGGAGAAAGCCGACAGAGAATAGCTCTTCTTCCTCTCACAATACTACAACTTAGGATCCTTCTGATGAAGCTGCAGGGCTCTTATTATGTTCTTGTGTTCCTACGGGGTTCGCCAAGGCCAGTTTAGCAATTCAGCATCAGAGCTGGGATTAACACACAGACCTCCCAAGCCTGCCTTTTAATAACAAACAGAACTGACCAAACCAGGCCTTCCAAAATAACGAAAAAAAGGGGGGATACTTTAGAATTTAATCAGCGGCCAAAACAATCCTGCCCCTTCTACTTTGATACTACTTAAGCCTCAGGGAGATGATAAAACAGTTATATAAAAGAATCTGCAAGCATCCCTGGTGAAATAGCAGTAGAAGCTGCATGAGTATGGCTAAAAAACAAAAAAAGGCATCTCAGGGTTGCTGGCTGTGTGATGCCCTGATACAGCGGGAGGGCATGAGAAAATCAGCCATCTGGAAAAGCCTCGCATACCAATATACGCAACATAAGAAGTCATCTGAGGTTATCAATTTTAAAGCGACAGCTTTTTTTCTCCTTCAAAAAGAATTGCAGCTATTTTTATTTTTTAAAAAAAGAGGAATAAATCACATTTCTAAGCAGTTTTACGGTCAAACGTGCTGTGTGCACTGAGAGAGCCTTCCTAAATCGGCTCAACAAGACGCTTAACCATGTTACAGCGCCTAGGGTGAGGTACAAATTAAGCACCATGTGTGAAAAGTTAATTACGCATTGCACAAGTGTCGTTTCCCCACCCCCTGCCTGCAGAACCGACTGCCGATTCATCTAGCTCAAGGGTGCTCACCAGAGCTCATTCCTGAGACAGGACTAGAAACCTATCATTTACCCTGTCTGGCTGCTTGCAGAATTCAGAGGGTGTGCGTCCTATCCAAAAGAACAGGTGCCATTTTTCCACAGCCATCCACCCTCCATAGCCATCTCTGTGTATGATTGGGGTTTGAGGCAAACCATCGTTTGGCGTTTCGTCCCAACCAGGAAACTATGGTTTGCGTTGGCTCTGCAATTCTGAATCAGAAGCCAGGATGTAGGGAAGAATGAAAGACCACAGGAGTCGATTCCTCATTCATGTAACTTCAGTCCACAGCTTGGCAATTTGTCTGAACAACCACACAGGGAGTTGCCTTCTGGCTAAGCTTGAAACTACCACAGGAACCAACAAAAACCAATGTCTCAGAATTCTGAATTGGCTTCCTTTTCCGTAATATTCTAACTGCAAGACACACCCTGGGTACTTTTTCCTTTTATCTTCCGAACCTTAATGTGGCAATGGGCTCAAGGTTTTCAGACTCTCAACCGCAGTCGTTTAAAAAGCGATGTGCTCCTGTTTTCAGCATGACAGATTTAACAGAAACTATTGTTGCAGAAGGGACGTGGGTGGCGCTATGGGTTAAAGCACAGAGCCTAGGGCTTGCCAATCGGAAGGTTGGTGGTTCGAATCCCCGCAACGGGGTGAGCTCCCATTGCTCGGTCCCTGCTCCTGCCAACCTAGCAGTTTGAAAGCACATCAAAGTGCAAGTAGATAAATACCGTATTTTTCGCTCTATAAGACGCACCAGACCACAAGACGCACCTAGTTTTTGGAGGAGGAAAACAAGAAAAAAAAAATTCTGAATCTCGGAAGCCAGAACAGCAAGAGGGATCGCTGCGCAGTGAAAGCAGCAATCCCTCTTGCTGTTCTGGCTTCTGTGATAGCTGCGCAGCCTGCATTCACTCCATAAGACGCACACACATTTCCCCTTACTTTTTAGGAGGGGAAAAGTGAGTCTTATAGAGCAAAAAATACAGTAGGTACCGCTCCGGCGGGAAGGTAAACGGCGTTTCCGTGCGCTGCTCTGGGTCACCAGAAGCGGCTCAGTCGTGCTGGCCACATGACCAGCTGTAGACCGGCTCCCTTGGCCAATAAAGCGAGATGAGCGCTGCAACCCCAGAGTCGGTCACGACTGGACCTAATGGTCAGGGGTCCCTTTACCTTTACTTATTGTTGCAGAAATGAAAGTATTCAGCAAAGTTATCAGTGTCCTAAGCATGTTTACTTGGAAATAAGTCTGACTGGATTCAAGAATGTTTACTCCAAATAAGTTTGCATAAAGATCGTAAACTAATAGCACAATCTGATGTATATTTACTTAAATATTGTCTGCCCCATTATGTTCAGTGAAGAGGACTGCAGCTTTATAGATAGCTTTTCGCTAGCTGTCTTGAATTGTTGGTAAAAATGCCGCTTCAGTCTCATTCCAATATTTTTTAGCGGAAATGGCTGTGTCTACGTGAGGAAGTCTGTTAGTTGGGCCACCAGGGTTGACGTGGGTCACTTGCATTGTTCTCTCACTGAAACTGGGGGCATTGTCTTGGGAGAATAAAGTCTTCTTTGGATTCCTTTTTTTAGCAACGGAAAAACATGTCTCCTCCCTTCCCCACCTCACCCTTGCCCTGCCCTGCCACCCTCATAATAATACAGTGTAAAGGTCAAGGTCAAGGGACCCCTGACCATTAGGTCCAGTCGTGACCGACTCTGGGGTTCCGGCACTCATCTCGCTTTACTGGCTAAGGGAGCCGGCGTTTGTCCACAGACAGCTTCCGGGTCATGTGGCCAGCATGACTAAGCCGCTTCTGGTGAACCAGAGCAGCACACGGAAACGCCGTTTACCTTCCCACCGCAGTGGTACCTATTTATCTACTTGCACTTTGATGTGCTTTCGAACTGCTAGGTTGGCAGGAGCAGGGACCGAGAAACGGGAGCTCACTCCGTCGTGGGGATTTGAACCGCCAACCTTCTCATCAGCAAGTCCTAGGCTCTGTGGTTTAACCCACAGCACCACCCACGTCCCTCTGGCAGTGGTAGATGCCATGAAAACACCTCCGTGAGAAGATGACAGACACACCTCTGTGACAAGGGACTTCTACAACCTAGAAGCTGCCACATCGAATGCCCTCTCTGAGATTACCACAACCACCTAAGGGTGGTGGAGCTACCAAGAGGACTTTGGAGTAGACAATACTAAATGAGATAAACCAGAAGTGTAGGGCAGCTTTCTATGTTCTTGCACCAATTTTCAAATGCTCTGCAATTAAAACTGCCATTTTTACAGTGACCAGATTTTGTTTTAAAACAATAGAGGAACAGTATAGTAAGCCACTGTGTTGCTGAGATATTAATAATTTTTCTGTCCTCCAAAGACTGGGCTCATAACCACGATGCACAGTTTGTTCCTATGGAAACAGGATGGGGGGAAAGAGTCATTTGCATTCGGTAATTACCACCTAAGCTAGATTTTAAACTGCACAATGCAACACGGCAAGAACTCAGAAATTCAACGACCCCAGCAGATATTTAACTCACTTTGAAATCTCCCAATTTGAAAGCATGTCAAATTATTCCACGGCTTACAGTAAAAATTGCTGTTAACTGGCTGGATCAATTTGAGAGCTTTTTTGCACAAAGCCACTGCAAATTTTTTTAAAAGAAAAAAGCAGGAGGGAGGAGATTTTTCAAAAAATAATTATACGTAATGAGATTTGGCGCTGATATGATTTGAGAAACATTTTTAAAAGGGCTTCTTCTCCCTATCCTTGTGTGCTATTCTAAGAAAAGAGCTATGAAACTCATTTATTCAAATAGCTTGAGCTTGGCAGATATAAATTCATTAGCATGTTTAGACGAAGCTGCAGAGAAATGTTAAAATCTGCCTGTTGAGAAACAACACCATTGTGATCACTGAGGTTCATCCCCAAGTAGAACCTGCAAGCAAAAATGTGTGGCAATTATTATTTTGTCCATCTCTTCTCTTCGCCTTCCTTTTCCTCAGCAACTCAGCATCCCTCAGCAACTCTTCAAAGCTTCTGGGCAAAGCAGAACTTTGAGTTTAAAATAAATTCCATGCATCTAGCCCTCTTGATCCAGGTGTTGCCTGGGGAACCTTCAGGTGCGCTGGAGATTTCTGTTAAGTGTTAGCAACCGGCCAAAGTTTGTGTGGAGTCTGCATTGCCTGGGCAGGACTTTTGCATTCCTACCCAAACCCCTCTCTATGATTCACAGCTTTTTCCATTGTGCCTTACTACGCCTTCTTCTTCCTGGTACCTTCCAGATGCTTGGGACTGTACCAGGTGGGGCTGATGGGAGTTGTCCAAAATGTCTGTAGAACATCAAGTTGGGGAAAGGTGCCCTAAAAGCGAGAGCCAGTGTGGTGTAGTGGTTAAGAGCGGTGGACTCGTAATCTGGTGAACTGGGTTCGCTTCCCTGCTCCTCCACATGCAGCTGTGGGTGACCTTGGACTTCTCTGAAGTCTCTCAGCCTCCCTCACCTCACAGAGTGTTTGTTGTGGGGGAGGAAGGGAAAGGAGAATGTTAGCTGCTTTGAGACTCCTTCGGGTAGTGATAAAGCGGGATATCAAATCCAAACTCTTCTTCTTCCTCTTCTAGGCCACAACCCCAGCCGGGCGACATGTTGTTGTTGTTGTTGTTGTTGTTTAGTCGTATCCAACTCTTCGTGACCCCATGGACCAGAGCACGCCAGGCACTCCGGTCTTCCATTGCCTCCCACAGTTTGGTCAAACTCATGCTGGTAGCTTCGAGAACACTGTCCAACCATCTCGTCCTCTGTCGTCCCCTTCTCCTTGTGCCCTCCATCTTTCCCAGCATCAGGGTCTTTTACAGGGAGTCTTCTCTTCTCATGAGGTGACCAAAGTACTGGAGCCTCAGCTTCAGGATCTGTCCTTCCAGGGAGCACTCAGGGCTGATTTCCTTAATGATGGATAGGTCTGATCTTCTTGCAGTCCATGGGACTCTCAAGAGTCTCCTCCAGCACCATAATTCAAAAGCATCAATTCTTTGGCGATCAGCCTTCTTTATGGTCCAGCTCTCACTTCCATACATCACTATTGGGAAAACCATAGCTTTAACTATACGGACCTTTGTTGGCAAGGTGATGTCTCTGCTTTTTAAGATGCTGTCTAGATGTGGGCGACATACAGATGAGCTAAAGCTTTGACATTCACTGGAATGTTTCTCTCCCTCCCTCTGAACGGCACATCTGGTCTCACATAGCGGGATACCGCAGAGTGTTATATGCAAAGAAAATATTTGAAAAGCGCATCATGCAATTCCAGATTCCATCTCTCAGGACCAGGTCAGCAGCCATGCATAGGTGCAATTTCAGAACACTGTGGCGCAGGTTTCTTGCAGAAGATCTCTAAAAATAAGCATACCCCTAGCCATTATATGGCGATGTGTATCTCAAAAGCCTGTGTCCCTTAAAAAACCCCAGCATTGTTAGGAGTGTCCCAGAATAACCAGACACTGCTAATGCTTTAACACTGGAGGTATTGCACATCAAGTTTTTCCCTTAATTCTAGCCCAGGACTGGGGAATCTTTTCCAGCCTGAGGGTTGCATTATCTCATCGACAACCTTCCCAGGGCCACATGTCAATGGTGGGCTTCCCACAGGCATCTGGTTTCCCTCTATGAGAACAGGATCCTGGCCTGATCCAGTACTGCCCTTCTTATATTATGTAATTTCGGGTTACTCAGTGAAACTGCTTGGCATCAGATCTAAGAAAGCACATTACACAATGCGCAGCCAGTTTCTGGAATTCATGACCGCAAGATATGGCTGCAGGCTTAGACAGCCTTGGAAGGATTAGGCAAATGTACAGAGAACAGGTTGCTTTGCTGATAGCGTGCCTCCACAGCAAAAGTTCCCTGCATTTGGAAAGCTAACACATCAGGGTGTTGTGATGCATGACCCCAAAAAAAACCCCAATATGAAAAATTTCCAGGGTTTTATTTTTCTGTGGATTTTTTTCTTCTGTGTCTTAGTTCATTAGTAACCATGAATGCATGCCAAGCCCAACTAAACTGTAAGCAAGTTTATGTCCGTTTCAAAGTTATTACCTTTATTTACCCAATACGATTAAACTATGCATGCTAAATTAGATCACTGATACCCCCCCCCCCCCGATATACACCAGTCTAACATGCATAGGGGAGATTTTCCAATTCAAAAGTTTCTGGAAAAGCCACACCACTATCAGCAAGAAAGGACAGGGTAGGAGCCGTGAATGTCCCCAAACCTCACATTTGAGGTTGCTCTTATATTTTGTACACATGCATGCATACACATGGTAAGAGCTGTTTGACCGAGAAATGGACTCCCATAGGAAGTGGCGTACTCTCCTTCTTTGTAGGCTTATAAGCAGAGGTTAGATGGCCATTCATCATGGATTGAGATTCCTGCATTGCAGGGGGTTGGACTAGATAACCCTTGGGTCCCAGGTTTAAAGTTCTATGATTCTATGAAAATCTACATACACTGGTACCTCGGGTTAATAATTTAATTAGTTGCGGAGGTCGGTTCTTAACCTGAAATTGTTCTTAACCTGAAGCACCACTTTAGCTAATGGGGCCTCCTGCTGCCGCCACACAATTTCTGTTCTCATCCTGAAACACAGTTCTTAACTCGAGGTACTATTTCTGGGTTAGCCGAGTCTGTAACCTGAAGCGTCTGTAACCTGAAGCATCTGTAACCCAAGGTACCCCTGTACATGTGGATGTACAGAGCAGAGATATAAAGAAGGAAAGCACTGCTGGATCTGACCAAAGGCCCATCTAATCCTGCACCCTCTTTTGACAGTGGCCAACCAGATACCTGGGGCAAGCCCATAAGCAGGAGCTGAGCACAACAGCCCTCTCTCGTTTGTGATTCCCAGCAGCTGGCATTCAGCAACATTGGACCAGAAAACCCCAAGTGGCCTTCCGGTTCCATCCACGTATTGTTGTATGCCTCAATCACAATCACTCATTGCAATTACAATCACTTTAGACTTTGCTCGGTTGCACTCGCTGGGCTAAAACACGACCCTGTCATCATATCCCCAAAAGCAAACAAACAGCCGGATACGTACAGACAGAATTTCATTGGTTTGGCAGATGAGCAGCAGGGAAACCCTCTCAACCTCTGCATAACCCAGCAGTGCTGATTTCGATTGTCCTACTCTTAAACCAACTCCGCTGCGGTTTTGCAGTCATTGGAAACTTTGCACTTCCCCGCTGCCGGGTTCATTTTGGCAAAAGGGCAGCTCTCAGAGCCCGTGATCTTCCGGTTCGATGAAACTGCAAGGCCTCTGGCTGCTCTCGCGCGATTTCACAGGCAGAACTTATTCAAGAATAACTGCGAGAAGCCAAGTTACAGGGAAGCAGGCAGAGGGCCTTCTCGGTAGTGGTGCCCGCCCTGTGGAACGCCCTCCCACCAGATGTCAAAGAGAACAATAACTACCAGACTTTTAGAAGACATCTGAAGGCAGCCCTGTTTAAGGAAGCTCTTAATGTTTGACACATTACTGTATTTTAATATTTTGTTGAAAGCCGCCCAGAGTGGCTGGGGAAGCCCAGCCAGATGGGCGGGGTGTAAATAATAAATAATAATAATAATTATTATTATATTATTCCTAGCCAGGGTTTCCTGTCTCCATCAGGGTCCCTGTGTGGTCCTGCAGATGAGATTGCTGGGTCCTGGCATGAACTCAGAGCAGAATTCAGACACAGTATCCCCACACCCCACCCTCTCTGATGAGCACTGCAACACATTTTGCATTTCAAGAAGACTAAATGGACGAAGCATTCCACAAACGTAAAATGACACATGAAATATCTGAATATGCCAATGGATCTTCCTTAACGTTGTCCCTCTGCCCTGGGGAATCCCAGAGAGCTAAGTAAGAGCTTTTCTTTCTGGGCTTAAAAATAATCAAAACTCAAAAGAGTTACTGTGAGAGCCAAACTAGACATGAGGTCCATGCTTGAATCAAGCAGTCGAGACATGAGCTTTAGCTGATGGGTAGGGGTTAAAAAGCAGAGACATCACCTTGCCAACAAAGGTCCACCTCATGAGAAGAGAAGACTCACTGGAAAAGACCCTGATGCTGGGAAAGATGGAGGGCACAAGGAGAAGGGGACGACTGAGGACGAGATGTTTGGACAGTGTTTTTGAAGCTACAAACATGAGTCTGACCAAACAGTGGGAGGCAGTGGAAGACAGGAGTGCCTGGCGTGCTCTGGTCCATGGGGTCACGAAGAGTCGGACAGGACTAAATGACTAAACAACAACAACAACATGGTTTTTCCAGTAGTGATGTATGGAAGTGAGAGCTGGACCATAAAGAAGGCTGATCGCCAAAGAATTGATGCTTTCGAATGATGGTGCTGGAGGAGACTCTTGAGAGTCCCATGGACTGCAAGAAGATCAAACCTATCCATTCTGAAGGAAATCAGCCCTGAGTGCTCACTGGAAGGACAGATCCTGAAGCTGAGGCTCCAATACTTTGGCCACATAATGAGAAAAGAAGACTCCCTGGAAAAGACCCTGATGCTGGGAAAGATGGAGGGCACAAGGAGAAGGGGACGACAGAGGATAAGATGGTTGGACAGTGTTCTGGAAGCTACCAGCATGAGTTTGACCAAACTGCGGGAGGCAGTGGAAGACAGGAGTGCCTGGCGTGCTCTGGTCCATGGGGTCACGAAGAGTCGGACAGGACTAAATGACTAAACAACAACAACAACATGGTTTTTCCAGTAGTGATGTATGGAAGTGAGAGCTGGACCATAAAGAAGGCTGATCGCCAAAGAATTGATGCTTTCGAATGATGGTGCTGGAGGAGACTCTTGAGAGTCCCATGGACTGCAAGAAGATCAAACCTATCCATTCTGAAGGAAATCAGCCCTGAGTGCTCGCTGGAAGGACAGATCCTGAAGCTGAGGCTCCAATACTTTGGCCACCTCATGAGAAGAGAAGACTCCCTGGAAAAGACCCTGACGTTGGGAAAGATGGAGGGCACAAGGAGATGGGGACGACAGAGGACAAGATGGTTGGATAGTGTTCTCGAAGCTACCAGCATGAGTTTGACCAAACTGCGGGAGGCAGTGGAAGACAGGAGTGCCTGGCGTGCTCTGGTCCATGGGGTCACGAAGAGTCGGACACGACTAAATGACTAAACAGCAACAAAGGGGTTGGAAATCACTGAACCCAGTATTCTGCCTCCGTGTGTGCAGCACATTGGGAGATAAGATTTAAACCTTTGCGACCCCAGTTCTCAAATCTGGGCTGTAACTGTGGAGAAATCTCCGCTCCAATCTCTGATGACCAAAAGCACGATTCTGAGTCGAATCCTGCAGGTTTCCAAACGGATCATTTTAGGACTGTTGGTTGTGGTTTCTTTCTTTCTTTTTTCTTTTTTTAAAAGACAACCATGCCAGAGATTTTGCAGGATCTCTCGCCTGCACCATGATTATTATATGCTTGCTTATAAAGAGCATTCCACTTGGAGACTGAAGGACCTTTCAATTCAGCTTTCTCCCCACCCACCCACCCTTTCCTAAGAGGGGAAAACAGTGGGGCATTCAAGCCGTCTGCGGAGACTGGTTAATATTAGTTTGGCTACAGTAGTTTTCTTTCACAAAGGACACTCTCAGCTCGGGGCTGCCAAGTTCCAGCAGGCACAGTACAAGGCCCTTTGTGCTGGCATGGATTCCCTCTCCGCCATTGTGACCTTAGCCTCTACATTAAAAGTCACAACTATGAGCGATCATCATCCATCCAGCATGCTTTTGGCAGGCAGAAAAAAACAAGAGGCCCTTGCTTCCATTCTTTCTCCTTTAAGGTTATATTCACATGATGAAGAAATAAGAAGTAGTGGGATCTGCAACAAAGTGTTGCAGCGCTGAGTCCCAGATGTATAAAAATACTGTTTGCTACAATCACTCCTTGCCCGTCAAGGAGAGCTGGTGTTAATCGCAGACCATTTCCCTCTATTTTCAAAAGGCCTCATAAGCCAGAAGGTTTGGCTTTGCATGTCAACCGAACCCATAAGGTTTGTTCTTGGCTACAGTTGTGGTTAGTGTGAAGAGAGTTTAACCATGGTGTCCTGGTTCAGACAACATGCTCAGCCAGACCTTGGCTCACCACTGCATGGCAACAAAAGGGACTGGTGGGGAGGAGTAAAATACCGTATTTTTCGCTCTATAGGACACACCGGACCATAGGAGGGGGAGAACAGCAAAAAATAATAATTCTCCCCCTCTCTGCTCAGCGCCCATTCAGCGAAGCAGCAGGAGAAACGGAGCCCCTTCCATTTCTCCTCCCGCTTCGCTGAAGGGGCGCTGCGCAGAGAGGGGAAACTGTGCAGCGCCTCTCCAGCGAAGCGAAGCCTGGAGAGCAAGAGGGATCGGTGTGCACCGACCCCTCTCGCTCTCCAGGCTTCAGGCGGCTATCCGCAAGCCTTCGTAGTGCAGTGGGAACTCCTGCTGCACTCCGAAGGCTTGCGGATAGCTGCCTGAAGCCCCTGGAGCGCAGCAGGAGTTCGCGCTGCGCTCCGGGGGCTTTAGGCGGCTTCAGCGAAAGCAACGCAAAGCCTCCGGAGCGCAGGGGGAGTTCTCCCTCTGCGCTTCGGAGGCTTCGCGTTGCTATCGCTGAAGCCAAGGAGCCTGCATTCGCTCTATAAGATGCACACACTTTCCCCCTTGATTTTTGAAGGGGGAAAAGTTCGTCTTATAGAGCGAAAAATACGGTAGCTTTTTCTCGGGGGAGGGGTGGTCTACGCCTTTGTGCAGTCCCAGTAAACCATGGTTTGCCCTACCACATGCTGTGAATCTAGCTAACATCATGCATGTCTTTGAGGCTGCAACCTTACTTGGAAGTAATTCCCACTGAACTCAACAAGGCTGACTTCTGAGCACACATGCATAGGATCGCACTATGAACCACACAAGTGAAAGGCTTCCTGCCCTTCCCTTTCTCTCCTATAGGATCATAGAATCGGAAGGGATCCTGAGGATCATCTAGTCCAACCCCCTGCAATGCAGGAATATGCAGCTGTCCTATACGGGGATCGAACCTGCAACCTTGGCGTTATCAGCAGCAAGCTCTAACTGACTGAGCTATCCACAAGAAGGCATGAGACAACCTTGACGGCTTTTGCTCCTTTGAGCCAATGGGAAAACTCATAGAGTCTCAGTAACAACCAGTAGTGAATTCTTGGCTCTTCAAGCAAGGAGGGAAATGATCAGAAATGGAGAAGAGGAGGTTAAGGGGTGATATGATAGCCATGTTCAAATATATAAAAGGACGTCATATAGAGGAGGGAGAAAGGTTGTTTTCTGCTGCTCCAGAGAAGCGGACACGGAGCAATGGATCCAAACTACAAGAAAGAAGATTCCACCTAAACATTAGGAAGAACTTCCTGACAGTAAGAGCTGTTCAACAGTGGAATTTGCTGCCAAGGAGTGTGGTAGAGTAGACCTCTTTGGAGGTCTTTAAGCAGAGGCTTGACAACCATATGTCAGGAGTGCTCTGATGGCGTTTCCTGCTTGGCAGGGGGTTGGACTTGATGGCCCTTGTGGTCTATTCCAACTCTATGATTCTATGGTTGCACGGCCAAGCATGGCACAATAAGGGATTCACAACACAGGGGCTTGGTCAATATGAATGGACCTTTTCACTCCCACGTGGAGCAAGCGAGTCAAGGCTTACGTCTCCATTGTACTAGTGAACAATGTCCCTCTGCCTCCTGGCACACATGCAGAAGATTCAGTGGTCCATCCCCGGAATCTCCAACTAGCACTGGGAATGTCAGTGTACCTTGCGGTCCCCAGTCAGTGTAGACAATACTGAGCTAGGTAGACCGATAGTCTGACTTGACATAAGGCAGCCTCCTATATCCCAGCCCTTACCTGGCAATGCTGTGGACTGAACCACAAAGCCAACTGATTTCTGGTTTCAGTTAATCAATTTGTCTTACAGAACATGAGAAATGAGTGGAAGAAAGAACTGAGCTTTCCTATTCACTGGGACAATGTTTTAGCTTCCGTAGCAAATGGGTCCTTGGATTAAAAACGAAGAACAGTTAGAATTTGTTAGACTCCAATACAC
Organism: Podarcis raffonei; assembly: GCF_027172205.1. Lineage (NCBI taxonomy): Eukaryota > Metazoa > Chordata > Lepidosauria > Squamata > Lacertidae > Podarcis > Podarcis raffonei. Next base: position 112,657,402 of record NC_070604.1, on the reverse strand, counting down.
TTGTACAGAAAAGGACTATCTACATCAATGTGTTGCTGGAGAGATAATCCGGAAAATCCTTCTTTGAAACATATGTTTATGCAATGTCCAAAGCCTGCCAATTTTTGGAGGAAGGTATTTAGATGTATAAATGCTACTTTGGGGGAAATACTAACATTGTCAGGTGATAATATTACCCTAAACCCTCATACCAACTGTATGTCGTTTGACAGTGGATCTACGTAGATGGACCTTTCATGCCCTCAATTCTGCCAAAAGACGGATATTGATTCATTGGAAAGATAATACTATGGCTCGCTTTGACTGATGGATAGAAGTTATGATCACTCTTGCAACATACGGACCAGATTGCTTTTAGGCGCAGATTGTGTACGGATAAATACAATGATATTAGGAAGGCATTTATAAAAATTACAATGACTAGTTAATAATTTCATGCTCTGTTGAATAATCATACTACAGTGGTACCTCAGGTTAAGTACTTAATTCGTTCCAGAGGTCCGTTCTTAACCTGAAACTGTTCTTAACCTGAAGCACCACTTTAGCTAATGGGGCCTCCTGCTGCCACCGCGCCGCCGGAACACAATTTCTGTTCTCATCCTGAAGCAAAGTTCTTAACCTGAAGCACTATTTCTCGGTTAGCGGGGTCTGTAACCTGAAGCGTATGTAACCTGAAGCGTATGTAACCTGAAGTGTATGTAAACCGAGGTACCACTGTACTTATATGCTCATATACTGTATCACAGCTTCGAGCACTTTTTTCCCCTTTTTATTTTGTTCTCTCCCTTTTTTCACTTCCTTCATTTATTTCTCCACTGAAAACGGTCAGTGAAATATAAATATTAGTTTTGGCCTTCCATGCAATACAACTGGCCGGTCATGCAGTGAATGGAAGATATTCTCCTCTACTCAGGGTTGCAAAGAGTCTTAGAAAGTGTTAGGTTCTCCAAACAGCTTTTGACTGGTCATGTTCATCACCGGTTAGGGGCTGCCTCCCTATGAGCTCTTTCTTCCAACAGGAGACAGAAAAGTGTGGAACACATGAAATTGTGCATCCAGTAAACAGCCGGCTGCTGTTTTATTGTGCTTTCTGTATTTCGGTGCAAGCTGCCCTTGTACCATGTGGAAAGGCAGAGAAGGAGTGCTTTAAATAAATTAAGCACTGCATAGCCAGCACAGAGTTCAACTATGGAACTTGTGCCCCAGGAATCAGCGATTGTGATGGCCTGGGACTCTGGCTCCGACTCGGAACCAGAGGAGACTCAGCCTGCACCAGATCCTTTGCCTCAGGCATCACCTGAACCAAGCCTGGGGCCTGATCCTGAAGAGTCCCAGTCTGTTCCCCTGCAACAAACACCAGCTGGGCCGAGTCAGGGGCCGGAGCCTGCCCTGGCTCCAGATGCGGGGATTACCTCGTTGCCTTCAGCTGGGCCATCGCTTACAGCTGCTCCACTACCGGTTTGGTCAGGGGAGGCTGAGGCGGCCCCTGGGTCTAGTAACCCACCGACGTCTCCCGAGCTGCAGAGACGAAGGTCTGAGAGGAGAGACCTGAGTACTCGCAGGAGGAGTGCTCATCTTCAGGCGAAACAGGGAGGTGAGTCGCCAGGGGATCAGGACCGGCCACTACCCCAACAAAGATAAAAGGCTGTTGGGCCCTGCCCCAGGTTGTGGGAGCAAAATTGCTGTATGTTAGAACCTGCCTGAGATCCTGTACCTGTCCTTGCCTGGTTTCCTGCCTTGGCCCTGTCGGACTGACTCCTAGCGGAACCTTTGGATTCTGGACTGGTCCTGGACTGTGTTGCACAGGTTACCCCTGGGCCCAGCACAGTGATGGCCACTGATTTGGATGGCTTTAGAAGAGGATTAGACAAGTGCAAGTCTGCTACTAGTTCTTGTCTCCATGGTGGAAGGCAACAATGGTTCTGAACACCAGTTGGTGGAAACGGCAGCAGGGTAGAGGGTTCTTGTGCCCAGGAACCTGCTTGTGGGTTTCCGATAGGCGTCTAGCTGGCCATTGTGAGAACAGGATGCTGGACTTGATGGGCCACTGGCCTGATCCAGTAGACTCTTCTGATGTTGTTGAAACGGTATAAAGTGGTGTGGGATATAGCTATTCATGATAAATTTACCGGTACATGTGCCATTAAGGTAAAACGGAGAACATACAGGAGAAATGATTTCAAGGTGTTTGTACAATTTGTACTGTTAAAACGGAAAGGGATCAAACCATCGCAAGAGGTGTTGAAATTTCAGGAGGTTGGATAATTACAATAGAATGGTCTCGGTGGTGGGGTGCACATTTCTATTCTTATTTATTTATCATTATTACAGCTTGTTCCCTAAGTTTTATGGCAATTGCACAGAATTTGGCTACCCTTAATGTGATCTCAGGATCCTTCTCCTCTACCAGGGATTTTAGACACTGAAGTTCAGATTCATTTGGAGATTTTTGCATAGCAGGGGTAATAAATACCGAGCGTATATCCCCGTAGAAACGGCAGCGTAACATGAGAGACAATTTCTACCTCTATCAAGCCACAGAGGCAGACTCGTTCCACGTATGGTTATTACCGTATTTTTCGCTCTATAACACGCACCTGACCATAACACGCACATTGTTTTTAGAGGAGGAAAACAAGGGAAAAAACATTCTGAATGAAACAGTGGATGTATCATTTTTGTGCTTCATGCTGTGGCCACAGACATGTGATCTGATGGTGAATTTGGGGTGACCCAATGCAAAAATCCTGAGAATTCCTGTGGATCCATGCTTTGTAACCACGTTTTTGCACCATTGCAGCCCCAGGCAACAGTGGGTGCGTGATTTTTCTGGTGCAGGCTGTAGCCATGGACATGCTATGTGATCTGATGGTGAATTTGGGGTGACCCAATGCAAAGATCCTGAGAATCCCTGTGGATCCATGCTTTGTAACCACATTTTTGCACCATTGCAGCCCCAGGCAACAGTGGGTGCGTGATTTGGGGGGGGGCAGGCTGTAGCCATGGACATGCTATGTGATCTGATGGTGAATTTGGGGTGACCCAATGCAAAGATCCTGAGGATCCATGTGGATCTATGCTTTGTAACCACATTTTAAGTGGGGAGCGAAAGAAAAAGAAAGAAGGGACATGAGAGGGGTGTGCAGAGAAGCAGCTGGCTAAGAATGCAGGAGAGGGATTTAACGGGAGGGAGGAAAGAAAGGCAAAAGTTTCCCCCCACCCAAGCCAGCCATCTCTCTCTCTCTCTCTCCCCCTCCCCCCTCTCTCTCCCTCCCCCCTCTCTTTCCCTCCTCCTCTCCCTCTCCCCCAGCAGCACCGGAGCACAGAGAGGAATTAGAAGGAAGGACACTCTGCTTTCCCCTCTGCTTGCCTGGAGGGGAGGGGCTTTCCCTGCTCTTTGTTCCGTTTCAGCAAACACAGCAACGAAACAGAGGAGGGTGGGCAGTAAGACCCTGAGGCAGAATGCAGGAAAGCAGCCGCTTCCTCTTTTCAGGTTTCCCTTCTCCGTGAAGCGCGATTTGATTTTTGCCTGATTTTTTGGCTCCAGGGACCACACATTCGCTCAATAACACGCACAGACATTTCCCCTTCCTTTTTAGGAGAAAAAATCTGCGTGTTATAGAGGGAAAAATACGGTACTTTGTCAAAATAAAATAATAATTTTTAAAAAGCTAATACAAAAAGAAAACAACAAGGAAAAACCTGCCTCACTATCTGCATAAATTCTCCCTGCTTTTAAAAAGCCCTCGCATCACGTCTTCCCCTCCCAAGACATGGATTCCCAGTTACGTTGGAAGGTGTCCTAGTAGGCTTTGAGTGACGCGAAAACCAGGCCAGGGTGGCAAAGACAAGGGAGCGAAGCTACATGGGCCTACGTGCCATTTCCTATTTTTATAATTCTGCCGCACTCGATTTCGGGCTTGTGAGCAATGAGGGATTAATTCCGTAATGAAGCATAATCCCCAGGCTTCTAATTCTGCTTGGCAATGGCCTTTCACCCCGCCCTTGAAAGGACTATCCTTGCTCAGGAGCACAGGCAGATTTCCTTCCCGAGACCTGTTTAACAGCATTGCCTCTGGGAGCCAATAAAGCCAGCTAGATTAAACACTGATGCTCTGGCAACAGCTAGCGGGTACTCCTGGCTCCACGGAAGCTGGCATTTTTGCTGCAGAGGTGAGGAAACCTGGGCAGGCTGAGGGCCACACTTCCTCAAGGAGAAGCTTCAGGGGGCCACACGTCTGGGGTGGGTGGGGCCAGAGGCAAAGAAAGTGTGCAGGGCAACAGCTGCAAACCTTTACCTTTATTCCTGCCATGCAAAGGCCAGAAATTTCTGCAGACGGCCAATGTGGGCCATACCAGTTCATCCTATGGGTGATGGAGCAAATGATTGACTGCTCCATGCCATAGCTGTCAAGCGTCCCTTATTTGGCGGGACAGCCCCTTATCCCAGCGCTGTGTCCCGCTGCTGTCCCTTATGGATGATGCCCCTTAAATTTCCCGGGTTTCAAAGGAAGCAGCTCCTCTCCCTCCCTCCCTGCCGGCCAGGGAGGAGGGAGGCTCCAACTGTGTTGCTCGGCTGCGTTGCTCACCCAATAAGAAGTCTAAGAACGACTGGGGGTGGAGCTTGCATGCCTTGTGCTGATCAAGAGGTGACAGTGGTTTTCCTTGAGGCTTTGTTTGGCTGCTGGCTGGGCTTTCTGCCTTGGAGGGGCTCAGAAGTCGAACATACCTGTGCCCGGAAAATCCCTTATTTTGGCTGCTGATCCCTTATTTCCGAGGCTGCTGGCCCCTTATTTACAAATCTGTAAGTTGACAGCTATGCTCCATGCACACAGAAACCTGGTAGTGGAAGGAGAAGCCTTGACTGGAGTTCTTCTCTTTTGCACGCACAGAGTTTTTATTTCAGTGGGAAGAGCACAACGGTGCTTGATTTCTCCCTCCACCTTAGCCTGGAGTCCTGCAGCCCAGCAACAGATTGCAAAATGCAAGGTTGCTGGTCACAAATGGCTGAGCTCCACTTGCACCTGTGCAGGGAGCAGAGAGCGCCAGCATGGCACAAGTATGGCATGAACCAAGCTTAGGAGGGCGGGGTGTACATTTCACTGAAGAACTCAATGACTCATTACTTTTTGCAGAATGCCCCTGAGTGTCATCATGGGAAAATAAAATGGCAGCTCCCAGACTGAGTTTCCCAGTGCTGGTTGGACAGTTAAAAAGGATAAGTTTTAAGGGACAGGCTTCATGGCTAGGCCTTTCCAAGGTGCTGGAACCCTAACAGTTTCAAAAGTTGATGTCTGCTGACTCCAGGGCCTAGAAATCATTATGGGTATAATCCAAGCAGGTTCTACTAAATGTAGACCCATTGAAATTACTGGGCCTGTGTCAAGTCACCGGCATTCCCTTCTGAGAATGACTAATGTTTGCTACAACACCGTAGTTTTAGAAGCCTGAATAATGGGACTGGCAGAGATGACCGGCAGAATCCGAGACCAGGGAAAAGAGACGGCGGAAGAAGATTGGAAGAAATTTAAAGACTATCTTAAGAAACATTGTAAAATTGTTGAATGCTAAGACGTTGTGGATTTGGAAAATATGAGGTTGTATGCTGTAATCATTATGCAATATGAAAAGAAAGGTCAAAATTATTTACTAGAAATCAGGGAGGGATTTGTTGATCAAAATTAATTAGGGATTGGAATGCAGTAAGGGGAGGTACGAGGAGGTCGGGAAAATAAGTTTTATGAAAATAAGGGATTGAAATTATACATGTGGTGTTTTTTGTGTTTTGTGTGTGTTTGTGGTTTATGTTTTCGTTTTTTGTTGTGATATGTATGCTTATAATGTGTGAAAAAGTTAATAAATATTTTATAGGAAAAAAAAATTAGAAGCCTGAATAAAAGTATCTCTTAATAAAAAGGGGGGGGGAGACTCATTACAGGACTTTTTCAGGACTTTGACATTAAAGGGACCCTTCCACTTTTGTTGTCTCCACTGCTGCTGAAATCTAGACCATAGGTTCGTTGGAGAAGTGATCTATTTATGCCTTTTTATTAGGCTTATTATTTATTTATTATTTTATTTACCACCCTATATCTGGGGGTCTCAGGGTGGTTCACAGATTAAAATCAAGATATAAAACTACAAAATACCTAATAAAAATAAAAACAACAACCCAATAGCCTCACACACACACAAAAAACCACATTTTAAAAGGGCATAGGATTAAATCAGATCAACCACAGGCCTGGTTAAAAAGGAACGTTTTTGCCTGGTGCCAAAAGGTGTATAATGAAGGCACCAGGCAAACTTCCCTGGGGAGAGCATTCCACAGATGGGGAGCCACTGCAGAGAAGGCCCCGTTCTCATGTTGTCACCCTCCGAACCCCTCGAGGAGGCCTCAGAAGATGATCTCAGGGTCAGGGTAGGTTCATGTGGAAAGAGGCGGTTCTTGAGGTATTGCAGTCCTGAGATCTATGGACGAAGGGCGGTATACAAATTTAATTCATAATATTAACCCACCCTTTACACTGATAGTACTACCAGAGCACAGGGAATTGCCTTATCCTGAATCAAACCATCAGTTCTGATAGCTCTGCAATTGCCCAATCCTGAGAAACCAGGAAGAAACCTGGGACATTTTGCATGCATAGTATCTGCTCTACCACAAAGCTATGGCTGTTTCCAATAGTACCATAAGCAAGATAAAATCTCCAAAGGCTCTAATAAAACTTATTACTGGAGTTTCATTTTCCAAATTAAAAAAAGAAAGTAGCATCTGAACCATTGAGAATCTGCCTGTTCTAGTAACTAGCCCTAGCAACAGCTCTTATAATTACAATTTCGGGACATGCATGGTGGCACCCTTCCGAAATATTCAAACACTTCCAAGACAGAAAGCAGAATATCAAATATTTTGCACGCTCAGAGAAAGAGAGGAGGTGGAGGAAGGGAATAGGAGACAAGTTCCCACTCTTTTAAAGCCAACGTTTTTGGAGCGATTCATTTAATATAAGATGACTGCGCTCCTTTATGTTGCCAGGGCTGTGTTAACGTCTTGCGCTGAAACTGAATAACACAGAGACATTTAATCCTGCTCAGCACAGTTTTTAAATGGGAACTAAAGGGTGGCGGGAAGGAGACAAAACCCCTTTGAAGGAAGTACAGTAATTAAATACCTGCACTATAACCTTGCTCAGTCTTGGCAGGGGGCAGCGGTAGGACAAAGGCCGACCATAGCTATACTTGAAATTCTGGCCATGAACATCTGGGCAATGCATAATAGGAAACACAACAAACTGCCCAGTTTAAAAAAAGGGGGGGATCCAATGCAGGAAACAGTTTCTATGAATCAGGATGCAACACTATAATTTTCTCTTCTCCAACATTCCTCCAGTGCCTTAAATTAAGGCATATTTTAATGGCACTCAAGGGAGAGCACAGTTAAGAGCAAAAACCCATCCAAAAATTGCATGCAAAATAAGGGATGTGCACTGCTAACGTTGCTTCGTACTAAAGTATCAAAGTATTTTAAGTTATATGGGCTGCAAAGGTTGGTCTGATGAAGAACTCTGTGCCACCATTTTACAGGTTTTTGCTGAGACACCTTCGAGGTATGCTGGAGCATTACGCGTTTTTGAAGCACCATCTGTGGATCATGTCACTGGGGTGCAAGGAAATGTCTTACTCATTTGTCTTGCTAAGTGTTGATTCCTGCCAAATAAAGGGTTTCCCCCATAGAAACACTCTGAGGTAAGAGTCGAGTTGTAAATCACTGGTCACTGCAGATTTGGCAAAACCTAACCATAACAAAAGGGACGCGGGTGGCGCTGTGGGTTAAACCACAGAGCCTAGGACTTGCCGATCAGAAGGTCGCTGGTTCCAATCCCCGTGATGGGGTGAGCTCCTGTTGCTCGGTCCCTGCTCCTGCCAACCTAGCAGTTCGAAAGCACATCAGAAGTGCAAGCAGATAAATAGGTACCGCTCCGGTGAGAAGGTAAACGGCATTTCCGTGCGCTGCTCTGGTTCGCCAGAAGAGGCTTAGTCATGCTGGCCACATGACCCGGAAGCTGTACGCCAGCTCCCTCGGCCAATAAAGCGAGATGAGCGCTGCAACCCCAGAGTCAGTCATGACTGGACCTAATGGTCAGGGGCCCCTTTACCTTTATCTTTAACCATAACAAAAAGGAGTGGCTCTGTGGAATTACCTCTTGGAAGTATTGTTAAAATAAATAAATCTGTTTACATAGCGTCTTTTTGCCAACTCAAGGTGGACCAGGGGCCAACAGTGACTGCATATGTTGGATCAATAACTATTTGAATAACCAACTGCAAGAAAAGGACAAACAAGTACAAAAAAAGGAGCACACATGATGACTTCGAGACTCTCCACAAACAAATTAGCACCCACTAAGAGATTGGCAGAACAACAGCAAAATTCTCCGCAGCCTTACTGAAAGTCGAAATGGACTGGACCAGTCTGGCCTTGTCGTGACTTGAGTCAAGACTCTCCTTCTTCAGGGGATAAGGCTAATGATTAGAATGCAAGAGAAAATGGCCAAAGAGAAGCACTTCTGCAAAGGAAAGACCATTGTGCTGGCACCTCTCTACCCTGAGAGCATCGCCCTGCTTTTCTCTAACTCAGAGGCCTCCAGCTCAGAAGCTCCAGGGGAATCACAGTTTCTCTTGTTCTGTCCAAGTCAACAACTGCTAAAGTTGGCAGGGCCCCCTCAAATTTATAATCATTATTACCTGCCCTTCACCAGAAGATCGGGGGGGGGGGTTATAGCAATGAATGAAGAGGCTTCTCTTACCAATGACACAACTAGCAACTGATATAGTGCTACAGCTCCTATTTATTGAAGACTCAATCTGAGGATGGCTGCTGCTGAAGCAACATTAAGCCTGAGCTCTTCATGGAGCTGTCCAGGGTACCTTTGAAGCTTTGCCATTGCTCAAAACATAGCAAGCCTCCCCAGTTCCAAAGCTGTGGCACCAATACCAAGAAGGCTCTGCTCCATCAAGTCACCAGCCTTGCCTCTCATCTTGCCTCCTCTGAAGATCTGGCTGATTCAGGAGGTTGATATGTCAGTCGTGGCCAAACTTGGCCCTCCAGATGTTTTGGGGCTACAATTCCCATCATCCCTGACACTGGTTCTGTTAGCTAGGGATGATGGGAGTTGTCGTCTCAAAACATCTGGAGGGCCAAGTTTGACCACTGATATAAGTGAAGGCACTCCTTAGAATCATAGAATCATAGAGTTGGAAGAGACCACAAGGGCCATCGAGTCCAACCCCCTGCCAAGCAGGAAACACTGGCTCCGAATTCAGAATACAAGACATCATTCCTGTATTCCTAACAAGTTTCAAAGGGATCCTTGCTCTTTCCTTGGTTAGTTGGGCATTGCAGCTTGCTACGAAGCTGACATGGGAGAAAAGCAGCCTCTGTTTCTTTTACTCATTTGAAATAAACCCACAAGAACAAATCTCTATGGTGGAGCTTCCCAGACTGTTTGTCACGACACATTAGTGTGTCGGCTGCAGTGTGTAAGTGCGTCACACCAACACGCCCCACACTCCTCCCAGGGCTGGAAGGTGGTTAGTTTAACCTCCAGTTTGCTTGTACAACTGAATTACTGTGTCGCGAAATGATGCATGTCACCAACATGAAAAGTTTGGAAAGCTGTGCTCCATAGGATCTAGAAGAAGCCTTTCCCATCACCTGCTACCTATATCTTTCTCCTTTGGGGCCAGGGATTCAACTTGCAACCTTCCTCATGCTAAGCATGTTCTCCACTCCAGACCTATGGTTCCATGCATGCATTTAATACTTTGCGTCTCTTCCTGCAACACCGAGAGAGGAACAACAAGGTGTTGTTATTCCCTTTCACAGAGCCTACTGTGCGGCATTTATGGTTCATGACCTTAAGGTCTATTATCTGCTGGAGCAGATTTTGGAATACAAGCCCCAAAGAAAGTTAACACTCCCGTTGTGACAAGAAACACAGGCCCTGCACAACCGCGTTGGCCAGAACAGGCTTAGGAAACGCCGCAAAGTGCAAGCAAGTGCTTGTGAGTCACGACCTGGTTACAAAAACACAGCTGTACACTTTTTGCATTGCCAACAATTAAAAACTTGAGGGTTTAGTCTGAATTGCTCTCTGAGCAGCAGTAGGAAATCTGTTTAACCCATCCAGACATTGTACAATGACCCTGCTTGCAGAACCATGCGGATGCTCGTACCATGCGGATGAGCTATGCCCCTTCCATTAAACTGGTATATAAATGTTTTTAAATAAACATGTGAAATTATAAATGAAATCATTCCACTACTGTCTCTGTTGGGCTGTGGTGTTGGTTTAGGAGGAAAGTTTGCAGTATTTGGAGTTTTCTATTGGGGGGGGAGGCAAATAAATGGGGGGGGGTGTACACAATGAGAGAAGTTTTTCCTCCCTCTCGCATTGGAGCATCTAATGAAGCTTAATGTTGGGAGCAGTGTTTGAAATTCCCATTGTTCTAGGTGCATTTTGCGACAGGGAATTTCGTTAGCGTGAGCAGTTTCTGAGCTCTGGGCACAGTACCGCAGTACGGCCTCGGTCCTGTATACCTGAAGGAGTGTCTCCACCCCCATCGTTCAGCCCGGACACTGAGGTCCAGCGCCGAGGGCCTTCTGGCGGTTCCCTCATTGCGAGAAGTAAGGTTACAGGGAACCAGACAGAGGGCCTTCTCGGTAGTGGCACCTGCCCTGTGGAATGCCCTCCCAGCAGATGTCAAGGCAATAAACAACTATTTTACTTTCAAAAGACAACTGAAGGCAGCCCTCTTTAGGGAAGTTTTTAATGTCTGATGCTGTATTGTTTTTAATATTCAGTTGGAAGCCGCCCAGTGATTTGTCAGTGATTGGGGAAACCCAGCCAGATGGGCGGAGTATAAATAATAAATTATTATTATATTATTATATATTTCAGATTAAAACTGCAGAGTGGAAGGAAAGGAGGACCTTTTTCTGCCTCCCTACTTCCAGCTACTCTCCAAAGACTGGAGAAGAGACCCTTTTAAGAATATTACAGGGGCTTTTATACTGCAGCATCAGAGGGAACCACCTCTGTTTAAAGTGTTGGACACTGGAAATACAGTTTGTCAGATTGATTGTTTTATTTCTGTCACGTGATTCTTTGACAGCGTTCTACTCACCAGGGCAGGTTTTGCGTCGAAAACGAAAAGGGAAATAGTAAGGATGCTGAACCTGTTTTTAGATTACGACTGCTAACAGAGGTTGTGTTCGCTGGATATTAATTTCTTTTTGCTGACTCACATTCAAACTGATCTAAAATAATCTAAAGTTGTTTAAGCAAGCTAGGAGCAAGTGGGCCTCAAGGAAATGGTAGATACCAAACCGTGCAGAGAAGGAGAAACATCATCCACTGAATACTCTAGAAAACAAGACTGTTTTGACTTGGAATGTAAAGACAGAAAGGCCAGCGACAAATGAGTATTTCTGGGGTATTCCATAGTTGGGCCACTAATTCAATAAGGCCCTGACCAGCACTCATGTAACTTCAGAGGGTGGAGGCATTCAGAACAGGACCACAGGTGATGACCTCATGAAACTGACAGGCTGATACATATACATAACAGGAAATATGAATTTCCAGTGCAGTAGAATTGTTAGACTTTAGCAGCATCAACAACAAAGAGTTTTGTGGAACCTTAAAAGCAAGATTGAAGAACAGGATGGACAAATGCAGCCCTCTCAACCTGACCGTCAGAAGTGAAAAAGGTCCTCTTACCTGCATTAAAGACTATCAAATTTATTACAGCATAAACTTTCATGGACTACAGTCAACTTCAGAAACGAAGAAGAGCAAAAGAGCCCCTGCTTCAGGATATCTTGGGAAACTTTCTAGCCAAACGAAAATTTCTGGATGGTTGTGATACCTACCAAGCCTTGACTTCATTCACACTGACTATCTGAAAGAACTGTGGGCCAAACGATAGTTGAGCACACCGTACCAAAATGTTTTTGACAGGATTTGGCAGCGCAAATCTCAACTTTCGCCCCACACCTTCAAGCACAGATCTGTTAACTGATCAAACTTGCTAATGTTCTCATCAAAGCTAGCAATTCAATGACTTTATCTCGGAGTCAGGTGCCTCTTTTCCCACAGGAGAGGCAAATCTGCATAGATACTACAAGTTAATCCGCTTGACAAAACCAACCAGACCCAACCCCAATCATTCGGAAGCCAGCCAAATCCACACCCCTTTGTGCAATCCAGCATTCCGAAAGAAACACTGTAATTATACGTTGCACACATTAATAACAGCTCCGCTATAAATTCTGAAAATTAATGCAACTAAACACTGGAGTGTTGTAGCACCTGCCCGTTTAATTATCTAATATGCCACACCACGGGGCAAAGAAAGGAAGGAACTGTCTTCAAAATATCTCTCAGCACGACATTTACATCTCCCATCAACAGCATTTGTTAGATCAGCACGTTCTAGTGTCTCTACACACAACTGAGATGTGGTTTTTGCCAGCAATATAGCCATTTGGCCGTACTTCCTCGAAATCAAATTAACAATAATAGGACACACCCCATTCTTTGACTGTGATTTGTTGTAAACTGCCTTTTAAAAAATATATATTCATTAAAGATTTCTTGGTTTACAAAAGTATGTGCAATGTCTCTTTTCTCAAGTTACATTTCCTACAGATCAGTTTCATTTGCTGAGACATTAGTGTTACATTAGGAAGAAAAAGGGGGAAAGAGGTGGAGAGAGGGATGGTGAGTGGGGTGAGAAGTTATGCTTTTATTCTACTTACTGCACATGTGGGGTTTTGTGTCAGCGTCACTTGCGTGGGTTCTCTTTACTATTCGCTTGTATTCCTTTGGTGATGAGACAGGTTGGGGTTGGCCTAGGGCAGGGGTAGGCAACCTAAGGCCCGGGGGCCAAATGCGGCCCATTCGCCTTCTCAATCCGGCCTGCGGGCAGTTCGGGAATCAGCATGTCTTTACATGAGTAGAATGTGTCCTTTTATTTAAAATGCATCTCTGGGTTATTTGTGGGGCCTGCCTGGTGTTTTTACATGAGTAGAATGTGTCCTTTTATTTTAAATGCATCTCTGGGTTATTTGTGGGGCCTGCCTGGTGTTTTTACATGAGTAGAATGTGTGCTTTTATTTTAAATGCATCTCTGGGTTATTTGTGGGGCCTGCCTGGCGTTTTTACATTAGTAGAATGTGTGCTTTTATTTTAAATGCATCTCTGGGTTATTTGTGGGGCCTGCCTGGTGTTTTTACATGAGTAGAATGTGTGCTTTTATTTTAAATGCATCTCTGGGTTATTTGTGGGGCCTGCCTGGCGTTTTTACATTAGTAGAATGTGTGCTTTTATTTTAAATGCATCTCTGGGTTATTTGTGGGGCCTGCCTGGCGTTTTTACATTAGTAGAATGTGTGCTTTTATTTTAAATGCATCTCTGGGTTATTTGTGGGCATAGCTGTCAACCTTCCCTTTTTTTGTGGGAAATTCCCTTACTCCAGCACTATTTCCCGCTGCTATCCTGGATTGTTAGATATCCCGTAGACTGTCCCTGGGACAGGTGAGGCGGCTGATCCCTTATTTTCAAATCTGAAAGTTGACAGCTATGTTTGTGGGGCATAGGAATTCGTTCATTATTCTTTTCCAAAATATAGTCCTGCCCACCACATGGTCTGAGGGACAGTGGACCGGCCCACGGCTGAAAAAGGTTGCTGACCCCTGGCCTAGGGTGTGGTTGGTTGTCTTTCATTGGCTGTAGCCATATTTTAAATTGCTGAGAATAGCCCTGGGACCTTGGGGTGCAGAGTAGAAAAGATAACACTAAGAATAACAATGTCTTCCCTAACCTGGTGTCCTCCAGATGTTTGGGGCTACAACTTCCATCAGCCCCAGCGGTGGGCAACTGAAAAGGGAAGACTGCCCCAAAGAGTATCACTGGAAAGACCAATAGCAGACTACTCTGGTTTGCCCATAACCAAATAACATTCACACTTATCAAGTTACCCAGGTGATTCTTGACATTCCATGTAGTTTCTCAAGAGCCAACCAACTCCCATCAGGGCTGGCCCAGGAAATCATAGAACCAAAGAGCTAGAAGGGACCCACGAGGGTCATCTAGTCCACCCCCCTGCAAATGCAAGAGTCTCAGCTAAAGCACCCAGGACAGATGGCCACCCCACCTCTGCTTAAAAACCTCCAATGAACAAACCTCCAGAGGGAGTCCGTTCTTTCCTGATCTTTAGTCAGATTCCTCTTCTTGCAACTTGAAACCTTGCTGCCAGAGGTAAAGAACCAGAGGTGCATTCCCTACCCCCACGGTTCCATGTACAAAAGCCAAGCAGACTTGGAATTGAATTTCAGTTCAACGCTGGCAGGAGGACAGCACCCCACAACATCTCTGAGGGCTTATCCATTCTTCCTCTTGTCCCGCGGCTTCCCCTGTCTCCAGGAAAATTGCTCTTTAGTGCTCAATCGGAGCAAACAGCACTTCAGGTTTTCTCTGATTGACGACTGCTGTTGGCTCCAGTTTAGCACTAAAGAGCTGGCTTTCCCTGGGTAAGGAGCAGGACATGGGGAGAACCACTCAGAATGATGCCTAGGAAGCATGTCAAGCAGAAAACAACTCAGACCCATATTTTTTAGGCAGAGAACAAGCGGAAGTGTGGAGGAGCCCTAAGTGCAGCAGGCGAACTTAGGGCTCTGAAGGCAGCCTGCATGGGACACACGTCACTTCCCAGAGTTCCCTGGGAAGGACTGCGGTGCTGTGAAGGAAATAGGGGTCTCCTAACGACTCTCAAAGCACCCATAAGAAACTACATTTCCCAGGATTCTTTGGGGGAAAGCCACGAGTGTTTAAAGTGGCATGATGGTGCTTTGAATGCATAGTGCAGATGCGACTCATGTTTTCTAAGAACAGGGCAGTCCCTCATCCATGTTCTGCTAGCATGCAAATATTGTGTGTGTGTGTGTGTATGAATGAAGTTTGCTCACATAAAGGAAAGCAAAACTTTTTACAAAAGCAAGAGTGAGGTTCTACAAAATATTATGATATCCCTGGGGTACCATCTGATGTCGGCCTCAGGAGCGCAAAGATTCAGGCTTTCACCATCTGGATATTTTTGCTATTTTTTTAATTTGACATTCTCACTTCACAGTGTCTTATTTATTTATTTTTTGGAATTAAGGTTCTTCGGAACAGGAGTTGCTAAGGAAACAGCTAGCAGCACAAGACTTGTATTACAATTACTAGATACGGTTCGTGCTCAGTTCACTGCCAACCAAACCTACGAATTAACTGAATGGAGCAGCGATTCCTGCAATTAAATGCATTGCAAACGAGCAGAGCGTTTGGGGGACAGAACAAACTTGCATCTTAAAAGTACATGTGCCGTAGTGGATGGTGCTGGTTTTGAACCAGAGGGATTGGGTTCCAACCCTCTGTGCAGTCAGGAAGTTTACTGGGTAACCTTGGGGCAGTCAATTGGGTAAGATACAAATATGGTGGACCATTTTTCAGTAAGAGGGGTGCATTTTCTCATGACAAAACTTCTAGAGGCAACATGCAATTTTTAAGTTTTGTTTTTTAAAAAAAAACAAGCTATGATCTAGCTGGGTTACAGATTTGCAATTTGGATCTGCACTGAAACGCCACCTTTTTCAAGGGTGAATAATTCTTCAACCTTAGTCGCATCACACTTTCTCCGTCTTTCAGCTGAAGGAAATTATTGGCTCGTCTCATGGGTTTGGAGGGCAAATGAGCAAAGGAAGCGTTTCCTCTCTCCCCCCCCCCTTGAGCAATAAATCTAATTAAATAAATATAGAAACAATAGGGCATTTAAAGACTTAGAAAAACTCCACAGGGTTGTCAGCAGAAGCTTTGCGACAGCACACTGTTCGTTTATCCTAATCGTTGGCATTTGGTGCGCTCTTGAAAACTGCTTCCTGTACCTAAATCCCACCCCAAACAATGCATTTCAACACCATTTCCCCCAGTTCCAACATCCTCTGCTGTTCTATGAATAGACAGGCCTTTGTGATGGATTGTCCTGCAACAGGGAGACCCTTCCTCCAGATCTTCCTTCCAATTCAGCTGCTGTTGTGTTTTTCAATTACTGTATTTTTTGCTCTAAAAGACTCACTTTTTCCCTCCTAAAAAGTAAGGGGGAATGTGTGTGCGTCTTATGGAGCGTGTGCGTCTTATGGAGCGAATGCAGGCTGCGCAGCTGTCCCACAAGCCAGAAGAGCAAGAGGGATTGCTGCTTTCACTGCACAGCAATCGCTCTTGCTGTTCTGGCTTCTGAGATTCAGAATATTTTTTTTCTCGTTTTCCTCCTCCAAAAACTAGGTGCGTCTTGTGGTCTGGTGCGTCTTATAGAGCGAAAAATACAGTAAATCTGAATCTTCGCCACACCAGAGCTGAGGGTTTGGCTTTTATTTCTGCTAGAGCAAGCCGGTGCACAATTCAAAACCACAAGGGAAAACGGGCTGCAAATAAATTCCTCAAGCAGTGAAACTGACAAGGTGATAAACCTGCTTCTTTAGGGCTGTGTCAGGGGAGAGACTGGGGGTGTGATTTCACGCCCAATGGCCATGGCTTCTTCCAGGAACAAGCTAGGATGGTCAGGATTCAAAAGAACTTCACACACCCAAGAGGCTGCTGGTGTATACTTAATTTTTAAGCAGTAGGCCACCTTTCCCTATGTCACGTGGCAATCCGCTTTTTAACTTGAGGGATTTATTTATTTTTTACCAGATCTGGCATGGAGGCCTTCTGGTCAAAGGGCAGAGAGAGTCAGAAAAGCAACCTGGGCGTGCAAAATGCTAAAATAGCTCCAGAGAGGTATCAGCTGGCTTGCTCTGGAAAACCCAAAGGTTTGCAAAAGCATGGAAGAACTTTAGGGGGGAACCTAGCGGCAGGGACTAAAAACAGCCCAACGTGAACCCCAGGGGTATCAGTGCTCAGAGAATGGAGACACAGCAGCTGGTTGGAAAACTGGGAGAAGGAATGAAATGGAGTATCCTACAAAAGGGCCTGGCAGGCTGGCATGTTGTAGATCCCACTTGTATAACTTCTAACTCGCGCTGCATAGATTTGGAGCCCAATTTTGCTACAGCTCCCCATCCCGCCCCAAGCCAATGTCTACTTTGCTCGACAATGTTTCAAAAGGTATGGCTGGTTTTTAATCCATTTGTATCCAGCGCGGGATCACTTCTGTGTGCTTTCCACAAAGATCAACATACTACAATGGATTCCTTCCCCACCCCCAACCCCCATGCCAAGAAATTAAGAGAAAAACCAAGACAGAATCATAAAATTGTAGGCTTGGAAGATGGCCAGACCAAAAAACTACATTCTTGGAGCTCGCTTTCTGACAGGAACCACAGCGCTTGAGTCTGTGGGACGGCAGGGAGCAAAAATAAGAAATATATACACTGAGGTTTGAACTTTTGACTGCTTTTTGGAGATATGCAATTCCAGGAGAGAGGGGAAATGTGTGAGATGTGTGTGTGTGTGTGAAATAGAGAATCAGCTTTAGATTCTGAATTGTCCTTATTTCATCCATGCCAGAGAATCCACCATACATAAAACACACACTGCTCTAAAATTGCCAAGGACAACCTGGCTCCATCATATTTTGACAGCCCCAGAACTACCACATTTCCTAGTTGTCATTGTTTCACGTGAATGAGAAAGAGGATGGGGGGCACCCCAGTCTTCCATAGCCCTGGGAAAGACATCTCTCTCTCCGTCCGCCCCCCAAATCGCCAAGATAAAAGCCATAATCCATGGCACGCAAGAAATGGGGTTGCCCAATTAGGTGAGAGGTGCCCACCTGAAACGGTTGGGAGCCATCCTGTGGTCGCCCGAGTGCGCCCAAAGGATCAAAGAGCCAGGGAGAGGGAGAGATTTTACACCTGAAAGCTGTAAATCGCCGGAGGGGGTTTCAGACAAAAAGACCACTCCCTCTTCCCCCATATCCTTGTCCTATTGTTCTCAATGGCAGAGTCCGAGAGGGGCCCCGGATCACCTTTTCCAGGAGGAGGTTACCGTGACCGGGATCCCGCGAAACCAGGAAAACCAGCCTGGCAGAACCTGGGAATATAATACACCTATTCTTTTCGAAATCGGGTGCCCTCTGCGCGCGCGCCGCCAAACCGAAGCACGAAGGAGTATCAGGATCAACTCGCCGTTTTGAGCAGCAGCAACGCACCATTATTTTATTTTATTGATGAAAGGGAAAGCGAAGTGCAGCCGCTTACCTTGCAACTGCTTGAACCTCCCTTCCAGCTGATTGTAATTGTATGGCACCGAGGCGGGGCACGCGGGGGACAAGGGCACGGGCATGCTGGCCGGGTTCTGCACTTCCATGGAGGAGAGGGAGCCGCTCCGAGGTTAAGATCCCAGCATGCGAAACGGAACGGATGCGCTTTTAAAAAGATGGGGACGGACGCAACCCACAGGTTGCTCCCAAAGACAAATCCAAGCGGATCCCAGTTTCCTCGGGCGCGTGGTGCCCTTTCGCTCCACGATTCCTTTAAAAATGAAAATAAATCCTTCTCCCGATCTCAGTCCCAGCCTCCTCCACGCCCGATTCGATTCAAAGCAGTCCGGCGGAGGATGGCATCCTACAGCGCGCGCGAACTTAAACCCGCGTGGGCTGCTGGCGATCCCCCTGCGCGCGATCGAGTTGACTTCGGGTTGCAAGCTTCCTTTACTTGCAATCCGGATCCACGCAAAAAAGAAGACACAAAACAACCCGCCCAGGTTGCAAGTCCAGAGTCGAAGCGCGCGCCCGCCCGCCCGCCCGCGCTGCTTTCGGGCTCCTTCCTTCCTTCCTCCCTCCTCTCCCCGCACCTCTCAGACCTTTCTGCTACTTTGCAAAATCCCCCAGTAGCCACTGGCGGCGTATTTAGTGGCGGTGATGTCACTGATTAGCATAAAGCATTGTGGAGGACTGTACCAATGGCGGGAGGCGGCGGGGTGGGGAGCGCAGGCGGTGGATCGCGCGCGCCAAGCCAGGCGGAGCTCGCTGGGGATCGAGAGCATCCGCGCGCAGGGACGCCTCTCCAAAGGTCCCCGGAGAGGAGGCCGAGGGCTCGGGGCGCGCGCCCGTTCCCAAGCGGGAGGGGATGGGCACCTACTGGCGCACGCGGCCGAGAGGCAATGGTACCTTCCGAAAAGCAAGCTGGTAGAATTACGCTCTTTTGTTAAGAGCCTCATGTAACGGAAAAGTCTCAGATTACTATCGCCTGAAAAGGAGGGCACTTTTCCCTCCTTTATCTTCAGCGCTGCGCACTGGAAAGGAGGAAAGGGGAAAGATAGAAAGTTGCTAACTCTCCCGGGACTGGAAATACTCATTCAGCATTTAGCATCGGGGTTTTTTAAAAAAAATAATCCTTAGAAATGCACTTTTGGAAAACTATGAATGAGCCCTCTTCCCCCGGCAATTTAGTCCCATTTGATTTAATTGGAGATGCTAAATATTTTGACGTCTGGAAAGCAGGGCATGGACCTCGCCATCCAGTTGCGATCAGGCCTTCTGCTCATTTAGCAAATTACACTTGGAACATAATAGCAGTGTTTGCGTTTCTGGGTCTTTCATTTAAAATGAGGGCTCTTCCTCTACTTTGCAAGGGCTTGGTTTTTAAATGAAGCCTTTGGCGGGTAAGGGCACGTCAGCCCTTCCCAAGTGATCATCCTCTAAGGGGGGCAGTTGTTGGCCGTGACAGATATGGCTGATCCTAGGATCACAGAATTGTAGAGTTGGAAGGGATCTTGAGGGTCAACATGGTCTAACCCCCTGTAAATGAAGGAATGATGATGATGATGATGATGATGATAATAATAATAATAATAATAATAATAATAATAATAATAATAATTTACTATTTATACCCCGCCCATCTGGCTGAGTTTCCCCAGCCACTCTGGGCAGCTCCCAATCGAGTGTTAAAAACAATACAGCATTAAATATTAAAAACAGGGCTGCCTTCAGATATATTTTAAAGATAAGATAGCTGCTTATTTCCTTCACATCTGAAGGGAGGGCGTTCCACAGGGCGGGCGCCACTACCGAGAAGGCCCTCTGTCTGGTTCCCTGTAACCTCACTTCTCGCAATGAGGGAACCGCCAGAAGGCCCTTGGTGCTGGATCTCAGTGTCCGGGCTGAAAGATGGGGGTGAAGACGCTCCTTCAGGTATACAGGACTGAGGCCGTTTAGGGCTTTAAAGGTCAGCACCAACACTTTGAATTGTGCTCGGAAACGGACTGGAATCTCAACCAGATCATCCATGACAGATGGCCATCCAACCTCTGCTTTAAAACTTCCAAGGAAATAGAGCCCACCACCCCTTGTGGGAGTCCGTTCCACTGTTGAACGGCTCTTACTGCCAGAAAGTTCTTCCTGATGTTTAGCAGGAATCTCCTTGTAACTGGAATCCGTTGGTTTGAGTCCTGGCCTCCGGAGCGGAAGAAAGCAAGCTTGTCCCACCCTCCACGTGACAGCCCTTTAGATATTTGAAGTTGGCTATCAGATAATCCTCTGTACCAAAATGGGATAGATGCCTTTGATGGCCTTATCCCCCAGACTGGAAGCAGTCACAAAACAATGGATATATTCAAATTTCTGAAAGTAAGGAACCTGCTGCTGCTGTGATGCTGTAGGATACTTGGGAGAGGGAAGGAGAAACAATCCAGAAGTGAAGTTTAGTTTACAGCTGTGGAAACTTATATGCATGGTACATCTGTTGACTAGTCAGCATCCAATGACCCACAGTTGTTCAAGGAGAGATGTTCTGCTGCTGCACTTGATGACACGGTTTTAAGAACATAAATATGAAGAGCCTGCCTGAAGATGATGGACTTTTCGGAGCTAGCCCACCTGACTGGAAGAATCCGCGACCAGAAAGAAGAGGAGTTTCAAGAGGACTGGAGGAAATTTAAGGACTATTTGAATAAATATTGTAATATAAAAAAATTAGAAATTACTTGAAAGAAACAAATAGGCCTAGGATTAAACTAAGTTATAATTAAATAAATGGGATTTAGAATATTAAGAAATGTGAGTAAAATGGACTATAATTGGAA
Source organism: Podarcis raffonei (assembly GCF_027172205.1). Lineage (NCBI taxonomy): Eukaryota > Metazoa > Chordata > Lepidosauria > Squamata > Lacertidae > Podarcis > Podarcis raffonei. The sequence goes on along the minus strand of NC_070604.1, from coordinate 112,636,271 downwards.
ATTGTTTTAGTTCAATAATGATATTGGAAAGCTGTTACTTTCAACTACAAGGAACTCAGAAGGGAGGGACTAGAGGAAGTCAACCAAGATGTTTAAAAGGTTGGATTTGTAAAGAATTAAGTTTGTTGTTATTGTTTATCTGTTTATTGTTCCTTTTTTTTCTTTCGTTCATTGATGTATTTTTATTTTTTCATTTTATTTTTTCTGTTTTTGTGTGTTATTCTGCTTTGTGGTTTTTGTTATTATTGTGGAAAATCTAATAAATTAAAATATATATATATGAAGAGCCTGCCGGATCAGGCCAATGGCCCTTCTAATCCACCCCAGTGACCAACCAGATGCCTATGGGAGGCCCAAAAGAAGGATCTGGGTGCAACAACACCGTCCAGCAACTGGTCTTCAGAGGCATGCTTCCTTCAAGAGAGCCACTGTCGCTAGTAGCTGGTCCAGGGATGAAATGGCATGGATGAACCAGCCCTCAGAGGCTGTTTGGAAGCATCTCTGGTGTGATGTTTGCACACCAGCTTACTATGCCGACTGGTTGTCACTGTCTGGCTCACCTTCAGGTCACCACAAACATACCGCCCGGCACATCGGGTGGTGAAATGGAGAGCGTTCTATGAGAAGTGGCCACACGAAGTAAGATTTCCCATGTGCAGGTGGCTCACTCAACGGCAGCTGCGCATGAGAAATAGCTATCACAAATTAACCACCAAGCTTTCCTCTCTTCCTTGGATGTGCACAGCGGGGCCATAGCTCAGTGGTAGAACATCTGCTTTGAGGTCAGAAGGTCCACAGCTCAATTCCTGGCATCTCCAGAAGGTCCCCTGCCTGAAGCCCTGGAGATGAGCAAGATGAACCAAAGGTCTGATATGGTGTAAGGCAGGTTCCTATGTTCTCATACAACTTTGCAATGTAGGTTTATCTGAATTTTATGAATCGGGACGCTGAGAGATCAGTCACTTTAAGGGTGCTTGAAAGGATAATGGAGCCACAGGCTCTGCCCCCTTATACGTCTGATGGTCACACGCCCCAGCAGCACCAAGCCTGGCAGAGATACCTACATGCTCTCCATAAGTGAGAAGGAGCCTTCTGTATATATACCAGTGTTCATGTGCACAGCTACTCCATACAAGGTGGGATACTGATTGGTCCAGGATTAATGGACTTCAATGTCTGTACACTAATGCGCAAAGCATGGGAAATAAACAAGATGAGCTTGAGCTCTTGGTACAGCAAACTAAATATGACATAATAGGCATCACTGAAACCTGGTGGGATAAGTCCCACGATTGGAATGTAATAATGGAGGGATACAATCTATTTCAGAGAAACAGACCAGACAAGAAAGGAGGAGGAGTGGCGTTATATGTCAGGGATGTGTATACCTGTGAAGAGATCCAAGATTTAGAACCTCAAAGCCAAAGTGAGAGCATTTGGGTCAAAATTAAGGGAGAAAAGAATAACAGTGACCTCATTGTGGGAGTTTAATATAGATCCCCAAGCCAAACGGAGGACATAGATGATGCCTTCCTGGAACAGATGGCCAAGCATGCAAAAGGAAGGGAGATAGTAGTAATGGGGGACTTCAATTACCCGGATATTTGTTGGATGTCAAACTCAGCCAAGAGCATAAGGTCAAACAGATTCCTCACTGGCCTTGCAGACAACTTCATTGTCCAGAAAGTGGGAGAAGCAACAAGAGGAACAGCCATTTTAGATCTGGTCCTGGTTAGTAGGGTAGAAGTGGAAGGATCATTAGGCGCGAGTGATCATGCTCTTCTGAAGTTTACTATACAGCGGAAAGGAGCAGCCAAGCATACTAGGACTCAATTTCTTGACTTTAAGAAAGCCGACTTCATAAAACTTAGGGAAGTGCTGGGTGAGATCCTATGGACAGTAGTACTAAAAGGAAAGGGAGTTCATGATTGCTAGGAGTTTGTTAAGAGGGAGATAGTAAAAGCACAACTTCAGGCAATACCAATGAAACGGAAACATGGAAGGTACCTAAAGAAGCCAGGGTGGCTATCTAAAGAACTTTTAACTGAGTTAAGATTAAAAAAGGATGTGTACAAAAAATGGAAAAGGGGGGAAACCACCAAAGAGGAATTCAAACAAATAGCCAGCACGTGTAGACACAAAGTCAGAAAAGCTAAAGCACAGAATGAACTCAGGCTTGCTAAAGAGGTTAAAAGCAACAAAAAAGGCTTTTATGGGTATGTTCGTAGCAAAAGGAAGAACAAAGAAACACTGGGGTCACTCAGAGGAGAAGATGGTGAAATGCAAACAGGGGACACAGAAAGGGCTGAACTCCTCAATGCCTTCTTTGCCTCAGTCTTCTCCGATAAAGAAAACAATGCCCGACCTGAAGAATTTGGAGCAAATGATTCAGCAGAGGAAACACAGCCCAGAATAACTAAGGAGATAGTACAAGAATACTTGGCTAGTTTAGATGTATTCAAGTCTCCAGGGCCAGATGAACTGCATCCAAGAGTATTAAAAGAACTGGCAGATGTGATCTCAGAACTCAGAATCTTTGAGAATTCCTGGAGAACAGGCGAAGTCCCGACAGACTGGAGGAGGGCAAATGTTGTCCCTATTTTCAAAAAGGGGGAAAGAGAGGACCCAAATAATTACCGCCCAGTCAGTCTGACATCAATACCAGGGAAGATTCTGGAGCAGATCATTAAGCAAACAGTCTGTGAGCACCTAGAAAGGAATGCTGTGATCACCAATAGTCAACATGGATTTCTGAAAAATAAGTCATGTCAGACTAACCTGATCTCGTTTTTTGACAGAATTACAAGCCTGGTAGATGAAGGGAACGCAGTGGATGTAGCCTACCTTGATTTCAGCAAGGCATTTGACAAGGTGCCCCATGATATTCTTGTAAAGAAGCTGGTAAAATGCGGTCTTGACTTTGCTACCACTCAGTGGATTTGTAACTGGCTGACTGACCGAACCCAAAGGGTGCTCATCATTGGTTCCTCTTCATCTTGGAGAAGAGTGACTAGTGGGGTACCACAGGGTTCTGTCTTGGGCCCGGTCTTATTCAACATCTTTATCAACGACTTGGATGATGGACTCAAGGGCATCCTGATCAAATTTGCAGATGACACCAAACTGGGAGGGGTGGCTAACACCCCAGAGGACAGGATCACACTTCAAAACGACCTTGACAGATTAGAGAACTGGGCCAAAACAAACAAGATGAATTTTAACAGGGAGAAATGTAAAGTATTGCACTTGGGCAAAAAAAATGAGAGGCACAAATACAAGATGGGTGACACCTGGCTTGAGAGCAGTACATGTGAAAAGGATCTAGGAGTCTTGGTGGACCACAAACTTGACATGAGCCAACAGTGTGACGCGGCAGCTAAAAAAGCCAATGCAATTCTGGGCTGCATCAATAGGAGTATAGCATCTAGATCAAGGGAAGTAATAGTGCCACTGTATTCTGCTCTGGTCAGACCTCACCTGGAGTACTGTGTCCAGTTCTGGGCACCACAGTTCAAGAAGGACACTGACAAACTGGAACGTGTCTAGAGGAGGGCAACCAAAATGGTCAAAGGCCTGGAAACGATGCCTTATGAGGAACGGCTAAGGGAGCTGGGCATGTTTAGCCTGGAGAAGAGGAGGTTAAGGGGTGATATGATAGCCATGTTCAAATATATAAAAGGATGTCACATAGAGGAGGGAGAAAGGTTGTTTTCTGCTGCTCCAGAGAAGCGGACACGGAGCAATGGATCCAAACTACAAGAAAGAAGATTCCACCTAAACATTAGGAAGAACTTCCTGACAGTAAGAGCTGTTCGACAGTGGAATTTGCTGCCAAGGAGTGTGGTGGAGTCTCCTTCTTTGGAGGTCTTTAAGCAGAGGCTTGACAACCATATGTCAGGAGTGCTCTGATGGTGTTTCCTGCTTGGCAGGGGGTTGGACTCAATGGCCCTTGTGGTCTCTTCCAACTCTATGATTCTATGAGTCTATGATTCTATGATCCATGCCTTGCACAGGGAAGCTCTATGCATACGTTGCTCTGTGGTTAAGGCCCCTTCCTAGGCTTGCAAAAGAGTGGCTGGTGTGGGTTGTGACCATTACCTACAATGCATCCTGAATGTGCTTGGGAACACCCTTTGTCTATCTCTGCTTTTAACTGGATAGACCAGGGATTGGGACTGGGTGACCTCCTGTGTAAATAGCATGATTTGCAGCCTGCCTCGTAGAAAACACCCCTCAATGGAACAAGGACCCGTGACCATTAGGTCCAGTCGTGGCCGACTCTGGGGTTGCGGCGCTCATCTCACTTTACTGGCCGAGGGAGCCGGCGTACAGCTTCTGGGTCATGTGGCCAGCATGACTAAGCCACTTCTGGTGAAACCAGAGCAGTGCATGGAAACGCCATTTATCTTCCCGCCGGAGCGGTACCTATTTATCTACTTGCACTTTGACGTGCTTTCGAACTGCTAGGTTGGCAGGAGCAGGGACCGAGCAACGGGAGCTCACGCCATTGCGGGGATTTGAACCGCCGACCTTCTGATCAGCAAGTCCCAGGCTCTGTGGTTTAACCCACAGCGCCACCCGCATCCCCACTGGAATAAGAGTTGTGAGTAAATGTCTCCCCCTTCTCCTCAGTTCAACCAGTCCCTTAGAAATAAGGGCACTGGGTATTTCATCCTACATAGATGACTTCCTGTTGAACCCAACCCACATGTTTGCATTTGCCTACTTGCCATGCTACAGGCTCCTGGTTGCACCAACATTATTCACTGAGTACCCAAATTCCTTTCATTGGAGTCAGAGCTCCCGCCTCCCCCTCCTTCCTCCCCTTTTAACACTGCAAAATGTTGCCTTTGTTTGGTTTCTGTAGTTTTGCCATTTTTTTAGTCATGCAGTAAATGCGAAACTAATTTTTGGAAGGAGAGACAGAATGGCACACAACACGGGGCATTCAGAATCGTGCGTGCCCACTCTCTTCCGAAAGAGGAAGGCGGCCTACTCCAAGCACCCTGTTCTATGTGGGATGTGTGAGTTTATTCCCAAAATGAGATTCCTCATCAGAAAAGGGGTCTTGTTGACTTTGTCAGGGCTTCTTCTTCTTCTTCAAGGATTTTAAAGATGGGGTATAAATCAATTTGGAGCACTCGTTACTCTGTTCTTGGTTTAGAAACACATGCAAAATTTCACAAAGGCTGTGGACAGATAAAATCAGATGCTAAATATATGGTTACAGTAGCCTTTTACTTAAACTTTGGGGTCCAGTGATCTAGTAAAGTCACAGTCCTATACACAACTCAGTCCTAATCTTGTTTACTCAGAAGTAAATCCCTCTGAGCACAACAGTCCTTACTCTTTGGTTAATGGCTTTTAGGGCTGCAGGGCTGCAGTACACCCCCAAGGCTTGTTTACTCAGAAGTAAGTGGCGCTCAGTTAATTCCTGTGATGTTGATGAAAAGTGATGGCAATGAAACCAAAATACGTGGTGCACGCCAAACATTCTCCAAGCGTTTAGCTGTCTAATGCAAAATTCAACGAATGCAATCCATCCCCCCCCCCCCCCGATGGTGGGTTTCTGCTCCCCTGAAATATAATATGGGCAGAACCTTTGGGGATTGCTAACATTGCAAGACTGGAGTAGCAGAGTAAAACCTGGCCTTGTGCCTTAGAAAACAATGTGGCTGCATGCAGGGATTGCCAATAATAATAGTGGTAATCGCCTCATGCTTCATTTTCACTATGGCATCTATTTTGTGTGTTCCTCTGCGCTTCCAGTGCTGACAGAGAGTTCCATCTTCTCAAAAAGCATCAGCTCACGTGCCTCTGCTGAAGGCAAGATAGTGCTTTTAGTGGAACAATGTTCTGACCATGGAATAGCAAATCCCTGTGTTTCCTCTAAAGCCCTTTCCCTGATAATCTTTGCCCTGCCAGCTGTCTCTGAAATAGACAGAATGCCGCACAGCATCTCTTCGGTGCTTTCTTTTTTTTAAAAAAAAACCCAAACCATCCAATTCTCCCATTTAAAAAACAAACAAAACAAAAGAATGTGCATTCTATATCCAGCCTGGGAGGAACAGGATCATAAAACCAGGTTACCACAATAGTTGACCATCTGGATTTCCCTCCAGGTAAGGACAAAAGACGAAATTGGCTGGATCCATCAGTAGCCCAGCTTCTCAAGCATCGTCTTAAGAACATGAGAAGGGATTTGCTGGATCAGGCCAATGGCTGCCCCATCTAGCCCAGCATCCTGTTCTCACAGTGGCCAACCAGATACTCCAGTGAAGAAGAAGAAGAAGAGTTTGGATTTGATATCCTGCTTTATCACTACCCGAAGGAGTCTCAAAGCAGCTAACATTCTCCTTTCCCTTCCTCCCCCACAACGGACACTCTGTGAGGTGAGTGGGGCTGAGAGACTTCAGAGAAGTGTGACTAGCTCAAGGTCACCCAGTAGCTGCATTTGGAGGAGTAGGGAATCGAACCCGGTTCACCAGATTACGAGTCTACCGCTCTAGCCACACTGGCCAGAGAGCTGTCGTGTTCACATCCCGCTTGGGAAGCATGCAAGCGGGATATGAGCATGACAGCTCTCTGGCCAGTGTAGCTAGTAGTCATGGGTGGTCCTCTCCTCTGCGAATTTCTCCAATCCTCTTTTGAAGCCACCCAAGTTGTTGGCCATCGCTCCTTCCTGCGGGTGCGAGTTCCATAGTTTAATTATGTACTGCGTGAAGAAGTACTTTGAAGTACACTTGGACTACTGCAATGCGCTCTACGTGGGGCTACCTTTGAAGGCGATCCGGAAACTACAACTAATCCAGAATGCGGCAGCTAGACTGGTGACTGGGAGTGGCCGCCAAGACCATATAACACCGGTCCTGAAAGACCTGCGTTGGTTCCCAGTACGTTTCCAAGCACAATTCAAAGTGTTGGTGCTGACCTTGAAAGCCCTAAACAGCCTTGGCCCAGTATACCCGAAGGAGTGTCTCCACCCCTATCATTCAGCCTGGACACTGAGGTCCAGCACCGAGGGCCTTCTGGTGGTTCCCTCACTGCAATAAGTGAGGTTACAGGGAACCAGGCAGAGGGCCTTCTTGGTAGTGGTGCCTGCCCTGTGGAACGTCCTCCCTTCAGATGTCAAGGAGATAAACAACTGAAGGCAGCCCTGTTTAGGGAAGTTTTTAATGTTTGATGTTTTATCATGTTTTCAATATTCTGTTGGGGGGTATAAATAAACAATTTGTTTGTTTGATTATTTATTTATTGTGTGCACCCTGAATCTTCCAATGCTCTGCTGTTTCTCGATCTACAGTGGGACCTCGGGTTACAGATGCTTCAGGTTACATACTCCACTAACCCAGAAATAGTACTTCGGGTTAAGAACTTTGCTTCAGGATGAGAACAGAAATCATGTGGGGGTGGCAGCGGGAGGCCCCATTAGCTAAAGTGGTACCTCAGGTTAAGAACAGTTTCAGGAATTAAGTTCTTAACCCGAGGTACCACTGTACTTTCTCTGCAAAGCGAAGAGTAAAAGGGCAGCGCATGTGGCCACATTGTGGGAAGAAATACCATATTTTTCGCTCTATAAGACGCACCAGACCACAAGACGCACCTAGTTTTTGGAGGAGGAAAACAAGAAAAAAAATATTCTGAATCCCAGAAGCCAGAACTCTTGCTGTTCTGGCTTGTGGGATAGCTGTGCAGCCTGCATTCACTCCATAACACACACACACATTTCCCCTTACTTTTTAGGAGGGAAAAAGTGAGTCTTATAGAGCAAAAAATACGGTACTTTGTGTCTGTGTTCTGAACCTATTGCTTATCAGTTTCATTTTAGCGTTAAGGCAGAGGGTAAACAATATACAGTATATCTCTCTCCAAACTATTTATGACTTTATAGGCCCCCATTTCCCCTCTATCTGGTTGTCTGTTTGATTGCACCTGGAGCACAGTGCCTGAGCCAAGTTTCAGGAAAATCTAGCCGTTGATATATGTTATAGTAATATTAGCCTGATTTGTAACCCTAGACAAAGATTGGCTCTTTTGATACTCCCTCTACATCAGGATCTCCAATTGTGGCAACTGTTACGTTCCATTCCTGCTGTACTGAATCAACATCCCCAGCTAACACCTGTAGGCACATCCATTCAACTGCCGGCGCCCCACCCTTGGCAAACAGGTGTTGCTATGCAAGTCTCCATGCTCCGTGACACCAAAGCACAGGTGAACAGGCACAGAGAAGAACTGTGTTTATAACCAAACAAGTGCCGCAGCCGCTTGCTTTTTAATGGCTTCTGGCAGAGGCAGCCAGTTCCCGGGGCTTTCCAGTGTATTAAGAAGGCAAGGAAAGCAGAGAGACATAGCCAAGCTTCATGAAATTATGCAGGCTGCAGGGTGGGGACCCTGTGCCTCGCCACACCTTGCTGGACTACAACTCCCATCATTCCTCCACTGACCACTCACCTTGCTAGCTGGGGCTCATGGGAGTCGGAGTCCGACAAAAGCTGAAGGACACCATGTTGGTTTATGGCCTTGGGGTGTGGGGAACTCAGGCCTAGACAGCCAGGTGAGGCCCTCAAGGCCCCTATGTCTGGCCCTCAAAATTCTCCCCAGGCCCTATTTTGCACCCTCATTTTGCATTTGTGCCTGGCTGGAATGTGTCCTTGAGCTCTGATAATGGCCGCTTGCCTGGAGGACAGAGAAGGGTGTGTGAGTGTCTGTGTCGAAGGTAAAACTGCGTCAGTTTTTTTACCTGTGCCAAGGTAAAACTGAATTGGTTGCTCTGCCTCTGGCCCCACCCACCACAGACTTGTGGCCCTCAGAAGTCTGTCCAGAAGTGAATGTGGCCCTCAGGCTGTGGGAAAAAAATCCCTGTCCCTGCTCTAAACTTAAAAATGAGCTGGCCGGTGGTTGAAAAGAGGAAGGGGACTATAGCTCAATGGCAGAGCCCATGATGCTTTGCTATTATTATTATTATTATTATTATTATTATTATTATTATTAGGTAGGCGCCTTTGTTGTCCTGCTATGAACACCGTTAAATCATTTGTTTCGTTTGGCAAGTCTACCCAGACATGTAATTTTTATCATGCACAATAGTTTAAAAAATACTGCATCCATCTATATTTTGATGTTGTTGTGTTTACTGCATTTAAAGTCTGTTTTTATAGCTATTCTTCACCGACATTTTATACCATTTAATGCAAGCCACTTAGAGAAGATTATTGGGGTTTTTCTTAATTAAGTAGTATATAAGTCTAAATGAATGAATGAATGCAGACAACCAATCCCAGGCCCAATCTCCATGCTCTCTAGTAAAGGTAAAGGGACCCCTGACCATTAGGTCCAGTCATGACCGACTCTGGGGTTGCGGCGCTCATCTCGCTTTATTGGCCGAGGGAGCCAGCGTACAGCTTCCGGGTCATGTGGCCAGCATGACTAAGCCGCTTCTGGCGAACCAGAGCAGCACACGGAAACGCCGTTTACCTTCCCGCCGGAGCGGTACCTATTTATCTACTTGCACTTTGACGTGCTTTCGAACTGTTAGGTTGGCAGGAGCAGGGACCGAGCAACGGGAGCTCACCCCGTCACGGGGATTCGAACCGCCGACCTTTTGATCAGCAAGTCCTAGGCTCTGGACCCAAACAACAGGGCTGGAAAACGCATCAGCCTGGGACCATGTGGGAGGCCTGTTGCCGCCCTGGGAGTGGGCTGCTGCATGGCGAAAACTCAGAACATGCCACAAGTGAGGGATAATTCAGCAATTAGTGCTTACTTCACAGCTTGGACCTTTGCCAGCTTGCATCTTGGAGGTGGGGGCCGAGGGGGTAGCTGTTGAAGCGAGTTCTTGCACAGTTCATTCAGTCCAAAATTGCTCGAAGGCTCAGATTTGCTTATTTTTCTGTTATTAAGCAATGCCTTGGAATGATCACAAGGCGCTCACATGCTCTGAGACGCTTGCTTCTGGACGTTTAGGCTTTACATCTGTCATCTGTTTTAGCTGATCAAGCATGTCAAGTAATGCCTCACGGAGGAGGAGCGTTGACACCCCTGTGCTGGCCGAGCTTCTTCTCAAAGCGCGGGGCAGTTTTTCTTTACCGCGTAGAAGACCCAGGGGCCTCCCCATTTTATCCTCAAAACGGTACTGTAGGCTAAGTCAGGCATACAGAAAGATGACCACTGAGCAACATGTCTGGACAGGGCTGTCACCCTGGTCCAAGTGCCGCAGCCCGGCCAAAGAGTCTTGCAGCATGTTAGAGGCTAACAAATTACTTACACATCGCAATTGAGGCAAGTTACGTCTACTCCACAAAAGCTTATGCCTTGATAAATGTGTTATTATGATATCACAGGACTTTCTGAAATTAACCATTCTCTCATACTATAGAGCCAAACTGCGGGAGGCAGTGGAAGACAAGAGTGCCTGGCGTGCTCTGGTCCATGGAGTCACGAAGAGTCGGACACGACTAAACAACTAAACAACATACTATAGGCCCTTCCAGATGCCCTTTTTTAATTGTGCATGTACTGAAAGGTAGGAGGGACAGCAAGGGAGGTAATAATTTGAACCAGGGTGCCAATTTCAAGGAAACCATTGGGTGTGAGGAGTGGCAACTTGATCCAGAGTCTGAAGTATCTGAAGAAGTGTGCATGCACACAAAAGCTTATACCCAGAACAAACTTAGTTGGTCTCTAAGGTGCTACTGGAAATTTTTTTAATTTTTTAATTTATTTTGATCCAGAGTGGAAGCACTTGATTGTCCATTCTGGGGTGACTGAATCAAAGATTTTGGCTTACCAAAATTTTTGGCCTTCATCAACCTAGCACCCTCCAGCTGTTTTGAACTACAACATCCATGAGACTGGCAAGAGTTGTGTCCAGAACAGCTTCCAAAGACTGAAGTTTTGTCTAGATTGACCGCACACGCTCAAGATCACACCCAAGTAATTAATCTGGAATAGCTACCACTCCCTGGGGCCATTTAGCTCTTTAACATTTACAGATAGAATAGAGGGGAACTCAGCACTCAACTGTTCCTTAAAAACAGAGGTCCCATTCTTAAATTACAAAAGCACAGTTGCAATCATCGTTGCTGCTCCACCACTCCAGAAAAGTTGGGATATGGAATCACACAGGTCGGACCAGATCATGGAGGAAGAACAAGACAAGGGATGCATACATACAATGCTTTTAAAGCACATTCAAAGCACATTTCTCCATCTCAGATTTCTGGGCATTGTAGGGTTGCTACACGGTTGTAGTGCATTGGTAAGCTACAGATTCGAAGCAATGATTCTTCAACATCAACTTCGCTGGACTGGTCATGTGCGGATGCCTGATTATCGTCTTCCAAAGCAACTACTCTATTCCGAACTTAAAAATGGAAAGTGTAATGCTGGTGGTCAACGAAAGAGGTTTAAAGACTCTCTCAAGGCAAATCTTAAAAAAATGTAGTATCAACACTGACAACTGGGAAACACTGGCCTGCGAGCGCTCCAATTGAAGGACATGCCTTTACCAAAGGTGTCATGGACTTTGAAAATTCTCAAACTCAGGACAACGGGGAGAAACGTGCTAAGAGGAAGGCACACTTGGCAAACGCTCACCATGATCAACCCCCGCCCGGAAACCTATGTCCCCACTGTGGAAGGACGTGTGGATCCAGAATTGGCCTCCACTTACGGACTCACTGTTAAGACCGTGCATATGGAAGACAATCTTACTTGGCTATGAGTGATCACCAAAGAAGAAGAAGACAGTGCCTAGAATTCTTGAAGGGAAATAATGTGCTTTGAATGTGCACACAGCCTCTCTCCTTGGCCATAATCCAGCATCTAGCAAGTGAGGAGATCTTCCAGTGTGATCTTGCCCCCCCCCCCCAAGCTTGGTTTCCACATTCAAGCAGTAACACAGCAACCCTTGATGGAACCACAGAAAGCAGCAACCACACCACTCCCATAATATAAGGCTCCAGTTGTGTGCCAGCGTTGTCAAGCAGTGCTTAGGGATAATTAAGCAATTTGAAGAGATCTTATGGGCCCTGAGGTATTTGACTCACAAGTCTGGAATGGATAATTTCTCTAGTCTTCAGGGTGACACTAAAAAAGTATACCGTTAAGTCTGAGGGCTGCAGGAACCCGGTCAATCTACTTGGCATGGGATTAACATCATCTGCAAAACAATTTGATGGATTTAGAGAAACCCAAAGTACAATTTGTGGGGGTGTTCACTGTTGTTGGCCCAAAGCTATTGCCGTTTAATTATACAATGTTTGTTCTTAAATGTAAAAAATGCGGCTCAGCCCTTTAGAAAAATTCTCATTAAATGGACTTGGAGATAGATTTTGGGAGTAAAATAAAAACAAATCCGGACTTCTAAAATATTTCCAGGTGTTGGACATGACCGAATGCTTTGCCTTCATACTTTGAAAGGCAATTCTACAATAGCAACGTGGCCTAGCAACTTATTTTTTATAGATAAAAAATGAAAAACTGCCATTCTCAGGATTCCCAGCCACATTCTCCAACTTTCACACAGAAATTCCTTGTGGCTGGATATTTACAAAACAGTGAGCCTGCAGGTTGTGGAGAAATAGTTGAAAACATGCATCTAGCTTCTGTGGAAGGCTCAGTCAGAGACATTGATAGGTCCTTAAAATGTTTTGGGCAAAGGCCTACACCATAAATTGTTATTTAAATTTGCACATGTGCTAATTTGTAGGTATAGCTGGAAATAGAGGCCAACTTTTGGAGGGAAAACCAACCTATATGAAAAGTAAAATTTAAAAGAAATACACAAGAAGCAAGCAAAGGATGCGTGAGGAAGCTGTCTTATACGCTCAAAGATGGTGGAATCTTCTTCCTTGGAGGTTTCTAAGCAGAGATTGGATGGCCACCAGTCATGGATGATTTAGCTGAGATTCCTGCATTGCAGGGGGTTGGACTAGATGACCCTCAGGGTCCCTTCTACCTTACCTTTCCCGCCCCGACCTGGCCACAGTGATCCATGCGACGGTCACCTCCTGGCTTGACTACTGTAATTCGCTCTACGCGGGGCTGCCCTTGAAGCTGTCCCAGAAACTCCAGCGGGTGCAGAATGCTGCAGTGAGGCTCCTCATGGGGTCTCTGCCATGGGAGCATATTCACCCAGTGCTTTTCAAGCTGCACTGGCTCCCGGTGGAGTACAGGGTCAGATTTAAGGTGCTGGTTTTGACCTTTAAAGCCCTTCACGGCCTAGGACCCTCGTACCTACGGGACCACCTCTCCCGGTATGCCCCACGGAGAGCCTCATAAATAGCAACACTCTAGTGGTCTTGGGCCCTAAGGAAGTTAGATTGGCTTCAACCAGAGCCAGGGCCTTTTCAGCACTGGCTCCGGCCTGGTGGAACGCCCTGCCTCATGAGACCAGGGCCCTGCAGGATCTGATTTCTTTCCGCTGGACCTGTAAGACAGTGTTGTTCCACCTGGCCTTTGGCTTGGAGACAATTTGATTCCCCCCCCCCTCTTTCTTTTTCCTTTTTCCTTAATGTTTCAATATTTTAACGTTGTATTTTAATCTTGTTTTTAAGTAGTATTCATTCAACTTGTTTTTATTATTGCTTGTTAGCCGCCCTGAGCCCGGCCTTGGCTGGGGAGGGCAGGGTATAAATAATAATAATAATAATAATAATTATTATTATTATTATTATTATTATTATTACTACTACTACTACTACTACTACAATTATTTGATTTTATTATTCTAACTCAGACCATTGGTCCTACTAGCTCAGTATTGTCTACACTGATAGAGGGTCTCTCTCTAAGATTTCAGACGGGGGTTCTCTCCTACCTGAAGATGCTAGGACCAGATGCTCTACCACTGAGCCCTTCCCCAAAGGAGATTTGGGGCATGCTCGCAAAAGACTTAGGGGGTTGGGCCCCCTGGGCCATCCTGTAACAAGCCCCCTAGTCAAAATCCCTAGGCGCTTTTGGGACGAAGGTTCCAAGGGCCTTGTCTTCAAACCCTACGTTGTTGTCCTGGGCCTAGAGAGAGCCAGTGTGGTGTAGTGCTTAAGAGCGGTAGTCTCCTAATCTGGTGAACCGGGTTCGCGTCTCCGCTCCTCCACATGCAGCTGCTGGGTGACCTTGGGCCAGTCACACGTCTTTGAAGTCTCTCAGCCCCACTCACCTCACAGAGTGTTTGTTGTGGGGGAGGAAGGGAAAGGAGAATGTTAGCCGCTTTGAGACTCCTTAAAGGGAGTGAAAGGCGGGATATCAAATCCAAACTCTTCTTCTTCTTCTTCTTCTTCTTCTAGCACTCTGCTGGACTCCAAAAATCCAAGAGGCTGTTTAGGAGACATGATAATGCAAGCAGCGAAACGCAGGATGGAAGTCAGGATGGAAGTTACATCATAGGTGTGCAACGACATGATACTTAATGCTGCTTGAAATATTGGAGGAAAGGGACCGATTAAAGAAAGGATAAACTAATTTGTCCAAATGTTTTCAATCCCCAAATGTAAAGCCCTCCCTTCCAAACTTACTCCGAGCGCCAAAACGAATGAAATGTACATTTCCTAAAACACTCCAACCCTCCTACGTGGTATTTTTTTCCTTTTAAATATATCTTTGTGGTTTGGGAATTGCCTCTTAGTACAAGAGTGCTAGACGTCTGTTTAGATGCGGTCCACGCGTTTTCTAGGCCGAAAGGCTGGATAAATCCCAGGCTCTTTGGCTGGCCAGGCACTAAAGTATTTCGATATTGTTCCGCACTTCTATATATCATTGGCACATGGGAGCAGGATTCTAAGCTCTTAAAAGATATGATGTTAGTTAGGAATCTGAAACATTTTTCCAGCTCCGTTGTTATGAAGAGGTGAAGTTACCCACTGAACTTTGAGCAAAGGAGACAGGATAGTGATGAACAATTAATATTGAGGCCGCGCCATGTGTTTTTTTCCGGCAAGCTGAGGCTTAACGAAGCCTGTGACAGTATAAATAAAGTTGTTATTGTGGTAGTGGGCTGAGGGCCAAGGGGGGAAATAAAGCCCAATTCATTCTTGAGGAACATATGTAGTCCAAAAAAGTATGGTTTGTTAAGAGTGGGAACAAGCTCTATGAGCTTGAACATTTCTTCTTCCACCGTCTCCATTTCCCCCTTCCCATCTGTAGGCAGATTTCCTGTTTGTCAAGCAGTTCCCCGTGACATCCCAACTGCAAAACTGTGGTTTAATGGCTCCCTACAAACTGGCACGCAGGTGGCGCTGTGGGTTAAACCACAGAGCCTACGACTTGCTGATCAGAAGGTTGGCGGTTCGAATCCCCATGACGGGGTGAGCTCCCGTTGCTTGGTCCCTGCTCCTGCCAACCTAGCAGTTCGAAAGCATGTCAAAGTGCAAGTAGATAAATAGGTACTGCTCCAGCGGGAAGGTAAACGGTGTTTCTGTGCGCTGCTCTGGTTCACCAGAAGTGGCTTAGTCATGCTGGCCACATGACCCGGAAGCTGTACGCCGGCTCCCTTGGCCAGTAAAGCGAGATGAGCGCCGCAACCCCAGAGTCGGTCATGACTGGACCTAACGGTCAGGGGTCCCTTTACCTTTTACAAACTGGAATTGCAAACAAGGATTTAGGTTTCCTGATCATGCTGCGATGGACCCTGTGATTTAACAAAAAGATGATTCTCTTCAGG
The DNA here is from genome assembly GCF_027172205.1 of Podarcis raffonei. NCBI lineage: Eukaryota > Metazoa > Chordata > Lepidosauria > Squamata > Lacertidae > Podarcis > Podarcis raffonei. Next base: position 112,620,610 of record NC_070604.1, on the reverse strand, counting down.
TGCCTGGTGGGCAAGGCGAGGATGGAGGAAAAGAAGGGAGAACTCACAGAGGTATAATTTTCAGAGTGGCTTAGCAAATCTATAAATCTTCTCAGGGGAATCGTAGCTCTGAGAAGGGAACGGCAGTCTCCTGACAACTCTCAGCGCCCTTAACAAACTACAGTTCCCGGGATTATTTGGAGTGGGAAAGCCATGGCTGCTTAGAGTGCCATCATAGTATTTTAAATGCATGGCATGTAGCCTAGCTCTTTCATTGTCCTGCTGTTATAGATAAGGGCTAAGAGAGAGAGAGAGAATGGATTACTTAAGGGGCCTCCTAGTAGGTTCATCATGGCAATGGCAGGATTAAGCCCCTGATTCACAGCTCAGTTTCCTAGCCATTAATGCTGCATCAGTTAATCTTCTTGCTAAAGCGGGTTTGGAATTAACCAAAAGACACTCTCCTAATTTTATTTTGGAACAGGCTCAGCTAGCAATTACAATCCTTTGGTACAGTTTCTAAGCAACGCACAGGCTGCTGGGGGGGGGGGCGGAGAGGGATTCATAGAACAATCTTTTGCTCAATAAAAGCAGAAGCTTTGCAAGGCGAACACTCGCAAACAAAGATGGCAGAACATTCCCTTCCCGAAACGCACTCGGCACACGGGCACTTCAATTATGACTGGCATCTTTCAGCAGCTCTTGTAAAATGTGATCGGCAACAGTAAAGTAACGGGAGGGGGAGGGGAACCCCTTTTTAAAATTAGAGCCGGAGAAGAACATTTCATCCCAAAGTATCTAACGTTTGCTGCTGTGCCTACTTTGCACAGCCTCTTTTTTGCAGTTTGGTTCCTCCAAAACGGCAAACTTAAATATATTTTTAAATTTGTCTGTCCAGATCAAACTACTTGGCTGGACCTGCTTTCCCCATTAAAAAAACCCTGTGTCAGTTGCGCTTTTCCAGACGGTCGCTATTTTTGCAGGAAGGATCCAAAGACACACATTGTGTGTGCAAATTCCATGCAGCAGTTGCCCCAACCATGAAGATACTTCACCTCCCAAATTCCCTGGTCACCAAGGCTGAGTAACTGAAGGGACAGTGGCATAGCTGTCAACTTACAGATTTGAAAATAAGGGACCAGCAGCCTCGAAAATAAGGGATCAGCAGCCAAAATAAGGGATCAACAATTACTTTGCTAGAATGCATATTTTGTTGCATGCAAATGGCTTCAGATACCTATTAGGTCCATAAATTACCATATAGCATATATTCAACACAAAAAACAGCAACAAGTTGTTGTTGACAAAGGACAGCTGGACATAGAAAGGGCCCCATTACCTTCAGTAGCTTATTTAAGTGACATCATCAATAAGGGACAGCAGCAGGACATGGTGCTGGGATAAGGGACTGTCCCGCCAAATAAGGGACGCTTGACAGCTATGGACAGTGCTCGGCAGACCGCACTTCTCAAACCTTCCTGCGCAACACAAAATTGCCAGTCAACTTCTTCACAAAGCTAGGTTATGCCAGTGTGGGGTAAATCAGGTTGTGGCTAACCTGCTGTTTTCCTTTTGATGCTGAACTACAGGTTTCAACCAATGGGGGCGGCGTTTAAATGCTTTCCAGTTTCTCAGCTGTTCTCTGCTTCTCCCATTGACCACATGACTGTGCCTGACAGCTCACTGTGTCCCCTGCTGAAATCACAGAAGCATGAAGTTCATTCCTTTGTTTGCTTGAAGGCCCCGGCCTGCAGCAAGTTCTTGCCACAGCTCGGAAGGAGCAGAGCAATGTCTACTTCTCAGATCATAACAGAGGTTAACAAATACAATGGAAATATCCATCTTCGTATTTTATTTTATTTCATCGTTGGCAGCATCTCCCAGATTCTCCTGGATTCATTTTTTTTTAAGTGCATTTTCTCAGTTCCCAATGGATTTCTGGAAGCTGAGGAATAAAACAGCCACATTCCTCAGAATTTCCAGAGTTGTCCGCCAGCTGCATGCTTGTGCTCTGTTCCACTCACAACATCCATTATTGAGCTCAAAAGTCTACTCTCCTAGTGTCATTTATCAAACCCAAGCAGTTCGCCATGCCTGATTATCTCCTTTCTCACCCACCGATCCATTGGGGTTTTTTCATACACAAACTATAAACCCATATTATGCACATTAAAAAGGTAAATGGACCCCTGACCATTAGGTCCAGTCGTGACCGACTCTGGGGTTGCGGCACTCATCTCGCTTTATTGGCCGAGGGAGCCGGTGTACAGCTTCCGGGTCATGTGGCCAGCATGACTAAGCCGCTTCTGGCAAAACCAGAGCAGCGCACGGAAGCACCGTTTACCTTCCCGCCAGAGCAGTACCTATTTATCTACTTGCACTTTGTCTTGCTTTCGAACTGCTAGGTTGGCAGGAGCAGGGACCGAGCAATGGGAGCTCACCCCGTCGCTGGGATTCAAACCGCCGACCTTCTGATTGGCAAGTCCTAGGCTCTGTGGTTTAACCCACCATGCAAAATCAGGCTATGCAGCCTGAGTGAGCTGGAACGTGTGTACAAGGGAACAAATAAAATGTCCCTTTCTGTGTTCCTTCTAACACCAGCCATTAAGGGTTAAAAAAATAAAAGTAGAGACAGACTGGTGCATAGACAGAGCTGGGTGGGGAACCTGTACCTCCAAATTTTGTTTGGCCTCAGCTCCAGTCAGTGTTCCCAATGGTCAGAGCTGCAGTACAGCAACATATGGAGGGCCACAGGTTCCCCATCCCTAGATTAGAGCGTCAGACTCTGGAGCAGGAAAACCCAGCTTGCAATCTTCAAGCATGAAGATTGCTGGTTTACCTCTGCACAGCTAGTACCTCTCTCTTAGCCTAACCTCCCTCCCAGGGGTATCATGAAGAGGACACGAATGAGGAAAAATCATGAAGGCCGCCATTTTGTTGGTGACCCCAGTGCTTTTTTCCTTTAAAAAATGTTGAGGGGTATTCTTGTTTCCCTGCACATATTGAAATACTGCCCCTCAATGAGGCCAAATCTCGATTTAAAAAATATTTAGGGGTATGTGTACCCCTGCGTCACCCCAGGAAAAAAGCACTGGGCGATCGCACTTGTCCACTCCCAAACCTTGCTGGAGGTAAGGTTGCTCACATCTCTTGTACCTCTGTTAACTCTGGCCTACTTGTTCAGTGGCAACGGACAAAGCTGCATTTTGCTAGCCAAATGGAGAACACCCTTTCCCACCCTCTTACTGCAAGCCCACTGCCAAATGAATAGGCTACTGGCAGGAGACAGATTGAGCCTATGCTTCAGTTCAGGCCGATTCCTCGTCCAGTAAAATGTGCCTGTTCTCCTCTGTCAAATGTTGGAAGGTACGTATGATATGGGACTGCCAAGTGACAAGGGGAGTGTGGGCGTGGGGAAGAAAGGGGGGAGGATCTGGCCTGGCCAGTTTGTTCGAACTCCTGTGGGCCTACTGGTGGAAAGTTTCATGTAAAAGCCAGAAATTTGGAAGGCTTACCAGAGTTATGTGAGGTAATCTGGAATTTGTTGAGAAAGAAGTACAGTGGTACCTCAGGTTACATACGCTTCAGGTTACAGACTCCGCTCAACCAGAAATAGTGCTTCAGCTTAAGAACTTTGCTTCAGGTTGAGAACAGAAATCGTCCTCTGGCGGCGCGGCGGCAGCAGGAGGCCCCATTAGTTAAAGTGGTGCTTCAGGTTAAGAACAGTTTCAGGTTAAGTACGGACCTCCGGAACAAATTAAGTACTTAACCTGAGGTACCACTGTATGCAGAAACTTGCTGTGCATGCGTAACCCGATGCAGATGCGCACTAAGGCGCCGTCAAGTTCAGACCCAAAGTGCTGGGTTTGGTGCAAGATGGCGGCACCTCGTTCTTTAATTGCCACATACACAAAGAGTGTGTGCTTAGCACAAGTCTCAAGAACAAACTCCTTCAACAGAAAGCAGAGGTGGCATAGGGCTCCCTCCTCGTCACTGAATACTCCTTCCATCTTTACTCCCAAACAGGACTGGCTAGAGTAAGAGCTTTCCCCTCCTCCATGCCCAGCCATTAAAGGTTCAAGATTCTTGCCCTTCTCTGTATCTGATCCCCAAGCAGCTGACACTGCATAGTATATTATCACCATCGCCTTCTCAACCTCTCTGTGGCTTTTGATATCATTGTCTATTATATCCTCCTGGACTGGCTCTGTGGGCTTGGTATTGGTGCACTGTGCTACACCTGAAGATGTAAAGACAGCTCATTGGGTTTTTAATACTGGGGTTTTAATATTGTTTGTTAATTAGACTTGCTATCATATTAATGGCATTTGCCATTAATAGGTGAACCACCTTGAGATCTAGGGGTATAGGGCGGTATACATATATAATATATAATAATAATAATAATAATAATAATAATAATAATAATAATACCGCCAGATTATGTCAAGAGCTAAAAGCAGCCTCAGACATCTCTAGGGTATTAGCTGTAGCCCTGATCAAAATATCTGTATGTGCAGCTTCTCCTGGGAGAGGAAGAGGCCATAGATGTTTGAGCAACCCTGAGGCTTCCAGCTGACTAAATATAAAAAGGTAAAGGTAAAGGGACGCGGGTGGCACTGTGGGTAAAAGCCTCAGCGCCTAGGGCTTGCTGATCGAAAGGTCAGCGGTTCGAATCCCCGCGGCGGGGTGCGCTCCCGTTGCTTGGTCCCAGCGCCTGCCAACCTAGCAGTTCGAAAGCACCCCCAGGTGCAAGTAGATAAATAGGGACCGCTTACTGGCGGGAAGGTAAACGGCGTTTCCGTGTGCTGCGCTGGCTCGCCAGATGCAGCTTTGTCACGCTGGCCACGTGACCCGGAAGTGTCTCCGGACAGCGCTGGCCCCCGGCCTCTTAAGTGAGATGGGCGCACAACCCTAGAGTCTGTCAAGACTGGCCCGTACGGGCAGGGGTACCTCTTACCTCTTACCTAAAGGACCCCTGGACCTTTATGGCGGCTATGGGGTAGCGGCGCTCATCTCGCTTTCAGGCTGAGGGAGCCGGCATTTGTCCACAGACAGCTTTCCGGGTCATGAGGCCAGCATGACTAAACCGCTACTGGTGCACAGAGTGCCAGAGTGCACGGAAACGCCATTTACCTGCCTGCTGCAGAGTTACCTATTTATCTACTTGCACTGGTGTGCTTTTGAACCGCTAGGTTGGCAGGTGCTGGGACCGAGCAACGGGAGCTCACCCCATTGCGGGGATTCGAACCGCCGAACTTCCGATCAGCAAGCCCAAGAGGCTCAGCACCACCCATGTCCCTATTGACTAAATATACTGAGGAGTAACTTGCGAACCAGGTGCTTTGGGTTCTATGTTTCCTCCTAATAATTGACAGAACCTTCAGGCATCCTTCATGGACCTGGTCCTCGGTTGCCTCCACTGCCGCTAGCCCTTCTGAATCAAATCTTGCAGATGGTTTCACTGCACTTACAATGTTTGTGTGTGTGTTGTGTGGTGAGATAGGAGGGGGAAGCATAACCCAGAAAATACCACAAACAATGTGGGAGGCATTATAGCTCAGCAGAAGACATTTGTTTGTAGAAGATCGGAAATGCATGATCAAGTAACCCAGATTGTAGGGCTAGCACAGACCTCTGCCTGAGACCCTCTGTAACACCACACCAGAAATACATTTGGTAAAACGAAGAGGTAACCTTTTTGTGCTAATTTTTCCCAAATTTTACAAATTGTAATGCAACTTTGCCTAATGCACACGTTTTTCAAATTGTTTTCCCCCCAATATAACACATTTTTTTGGTATTACTTCCATTAATAAACACACTGATATGCACACCTTACCCCAGCATCTGCATTTTTGTACACGTTACAAAGAAATGTATGGAGAAGGATGGCTGTGTTTTAGTTCTCTCTCTCTCTCTCTCTCTCTCTCTCTCTCTCTCTCTCTCTCTCTCTCTCGCAACCTCGCAAATCCCTAGCAGTTCATGCCCTCCCCATTCCCAAATAAATACATTCTGGGGAGAAAGCCGGATAGAGAAGACCTAAATTTAGCGCTGTATCAAATCTACAGCAGGCTTCTCAAAGCACTGAAACGAGTGCCTCTTTTAGACAAGCTAAATAATTGAGTTGCCCACATTGTATTAGATGTCCCTTAAGTGATTGTTTCGTGTGTATTATTCATCCCTCACCTGGGGTGTGAAGGAGCACCCAAATACAGAGGAGTCTTCCTGATGGGATACCTGCTAACATCGTTGGAACAAAAATCACTACCATACCCAGTTGGATTAAAACAAAAACCCAGATCATAAGCTCCTGGGGCCACACTGCCAATAAAACCTCCCGCGAAATTTATCAAAATCTATCTAGGTCATCTGGGCAAGTTTGGTGCTGCGCCTAAGGAGCCTAGACAGAAATGCCCTTCTCAAATCCATAGCAAGCCAACTACAGTGGTACCTCGGGCTAAGTACTTAATTCGTTCCGGAGGTCCATTCTTAACCTGAAACTGTACTTAACCTGAAGCACCACTTTAGCTAATGGGGCCTCGCTGCCGGAGCACAATTTCTGTTCTCATCCTGAAGCAAAGTTCTTAACCTGAAGCACTATTTCTGGGTTAGCGGAGCCTGTAACCTGAAGTGTATGTAAATTGAAGCGTATGTAACCCGAGGTACCACTGTAGAGGCATCATCTGATGACTCCAGTTGTAATAGTTGCGTGAGCCCTCTCCCAATGTTTTTTTCCCCAGGGGTACACCCCAAAATATTGCTCCCTTGGGTGACTGCTTGAATTGTTTGTGTCCAGGCTAGTCCAGGCTACACCAGTCTTCTTCCTAAGCCTGGATTTGTGCTGTCAGGAAGTGGAGATGGAGACTGATCCAAGAGACAGGAGGAATCCATTGTGCTGACCAGAGTGGTCCATGGTGTGTGTAGTTCAGCTGCAGCCAAAGTGGTGCCCCCTCCAGGGGCTTTGGACTCCAATTCCCAGCAGTCCTGGCCAGCATGGCCAATGGCAGAGGATTGTGGGAGTTTCAGCCCAAAACATCTGGAGGTGCACCATGTTGGCTACCCCGATGGAGCTGGAGGGGTGTCATAGTCAGATCAGGGAGCCCTGGGTACAAATCTTGAGTTAGAGATGGGCCTAAGCACCTCGGGGTGGATACAAATGAGATTAGATAAATAAAATGCATCTATTTAGGGCATCTATCTACTGCTTACAAGGGATGCGGGTGGCGCTGTGGGTTAAACCACAGAGCCTAGGACTTGCCGATCAGAAGGTTGGCGGTTCGAATCCCCGCAACAGGGTGAGCTCCCGTTGCTCGGTCCCTGCTCCTGCCAACCTAGCAGTTCGAAAGCACCTCAAAGTGCAAGTAGATAAATAGGTAGCGCTCTGGCGGGAAGGTAAACGGCGTTTCCGTGCGCTGTGCTGCTGGCCACATGACCCGGAAGCTCCCTCGGCCAATAAAGTGAGATGAGCGCCACAACCCCAGAGTCGGTCACAACTGGACCTAAAGGTCAGGGGTCCCTTTACCTTTTATCTACTGCTTGTTCATGTGCATTTCTAAGCTCGATGGTAGTTTGGCCTAGCCAGTCTATAGTGCCTGTCAATCACAGAGGTGGAGTTTGCAAATCCCCATCCCACCCTCAGAACAACAACAACGAAAAGGCTAGGTTAGGTTAGGATTTTGCTGCACAGCACAAGGGTACTTGTTGCACTCTGTGGATTCCCTGTGGCAGCAGCTTGCTTCTAAGCCAGCCCATCTCTGACTATCAGAACAACAAGAGTTGTCTATTTCCCTTTGCCAAATGGTGGTGTGGGTGCGGGTGCTAGAGAGAGAGAGAGAGAGAGAGAGAGAGAGAGAGAGAGAGAGAATGTGTGTAGTTTTTATGAAGAAGAAGAGTTTGGATTTGATATCCCGCTTTATCACTCCCCTAAGGACTCTCAAAGCGGCTCACAATCTCCTTTCCCTTCCTTCCCCACAACAACAAACATTCTGTGAGGTGAGTATGGCTGAGAGACTTCAGAGAAGTGTGACTAGCCCAAGGTCACCCAGCAGCTGCATGTGGAGGAGCAGGGAATCGAACCCGGTTCACCAGATTACGAGTCCACCACTCTGAACCACTACACCACACTGGCTCACAGTGGTTGCAGCTATTGACTCGGTGTCATGTTATCGACATGGCCATCTCCAAATATCTCAAGGGCTGTCCCATGGAAGAGGGAGCAAGCTTGTTTTCTTCTGCTCCACAGGGTAGGACTCGAACCCAGGGCTTCAAGTTACAAGAAAGGAGATTCCAACAAAACACCAGGAAGAACTTTCTGACAGTAAGAGCTTTTTGACAGCGGCAGTCTCCCTTGGGAGGTTGTGGAGGTTTTGAAGCAGAGCTTGGGGGACCATCTGTCATGGATGCTTTATCTGAGAATTCCTGCATATCAGGGGGTTGGACTAGATGACTGTTGGGGTCCCTTCCGACTCTACAATTCCATGATTCCTCTTTTTGCAAGGAACCCAGGGGATCTCCAGCACTTTCTGAGTTGGTGTAGTCCTGCCTTTCAGCATGTCTCATTTGGCATTTGGTTCAGAGGTCAGGAATGTCAGCATGCTACCGTGCATTTTGAGGAATCACGTGCAGAGTGCATTGAAATGACTATGCAAGTTAAGATTCTTTTCCCGCATTGCAGTCATGGGATTGTTTATATCACATGACGGTGCATGTTTTCATTCCACAGTGTGGGAAGTGACGGACACAGGGTGCTTATATTACTTATATTACATCATTCTGCCCGGACGCTGAGGTCCAGCGCCGAGGGCCTTCTGGCGGTTCCCTCATTGCGAGAAGCAAAGCTACAGGGAACCAGGCAGAGGGCCTTCTCGGTAGTGGCGCCCGCCCTGTGGAACGCCCTTCCAGCAGATGTCAAAGAGATAAACAACTACCTGACATTCAGAAGACATCTTAAGGCAGCCCTGTTCAGGGAAGTTTTTAACGTGTGATATTTTACTGTATTTTTGGTTTTTATGGAAGCCGCCCAGAGTGGCTGGGGAGGCCCAGCCAGATGGGCGGGGTATAAATAATAAATTATTATTATTATTATTATTATTATTATTATTATTATTACTGTGCTTCTGTGATGCAGGATTTTTGTCCCTTTGTTCTCTCTCTTTGCTGTCTGATGCAGAAGAGCAGGCATCCCCAAACTCAGCCCTCCAGATGTTTTGGGAATACTACTCCCACCATCCCTAGCTAACAGGACCAGTGGTCAGGGATGATGGGAACTGTAGTCCCAAAACATCTGGAGGGCCGAGTTTGGGGATGCCAGCCGAAGAGGAAGGAGGTGAGTTGCGATGCTCCGAGTGTATATATGTAAATAAACATAGTTTAGCCAAAAAGCTGCGCTACTGAGTCAGAATGCTGACTGCCTATACTCTGCTGATCCTGAAGTGTGCTGAGGCCTCATGGTATCAGTCGCTGTGATGTTCGGGCTGGAGAAAGCTTTTGTATCTCCCGAACGAACGACCAGGAGGGAGAGAACATGCCAGTAAGGCATGTGTCTCTGCCGGATTCCTACTCATGTGTAGAACCTCCTGACACGCCTCTCCCCCCCCCAAGAAAAACCCAGAGATATGTATTTGTGTTCACATACACACACAGGACTGTGCCTCTGCTAGTTCTGCTCAGCAACTCCCCTGCCATTCCCCCCACATTAAGCTCCTAGCCCTTCTCCTTTGCACCCCATGAAACTACTAAGCTTGCTTGTCACCTTCCCAACCCCAATCTCTTCATGCACATCCAGGACTGTGATGCAGCACCACAGATCCTCCAATGGAATGACAGCCTTATGTATAAAGGAAGATATGCACGTGCACATTCGTGTGCACGCATATGTATACGTTTTGTGTATATGGATTTATGTGTGCCTCTGTGTACAAAAATACTTGGGCCATATGTAGCATGTTCCAGGCAGCAACAGAATCTGCCCGTTGATGGTTTTGAGCACGGGTAGGCAAACTAAAAGGACGTGGGTGGCGCTGTGGGTTAAACCACAGAGCCTAGGACTTGCCGATCAGAAGGTTGGTGGTTCGAATCCCCACGACGGGGTGAGCTCCCGTTGTTCGGTCTCTGCTCCTGCCCACCTAGCAGTTTGAAAGCACGTCAAAGTGCAAGTAGATAAATAGGTACCGCTCTGGCAGGAAGGTAAATGGCGTTTCCTTGCGCTGCTCTGGTTCGCCAGAAGTGGCTTAGTCATGATGGCCACATGACCCGGAAGCTGTATGCCGGTTCCCTCGGCCAATAAAGCGAGATGAGCACCGTAATGCCAGAGTCGGCCGCGGCTGGACCTAATGGTCAGGGGTCCCTTTACCTTTACCTTTAGGCAAACTAAGGCCTGGGGTCAGGATCCAGCCCAATCACCTACTAAATCCAGCCCATGGATGGTCCAGGAATCAGCGTGTTTTTACATGAGTAGAATGTGTCCTTTTATTTAAAATGCATCTCTGTGTTATTTGTGGGGCATAGGAATTTCTTCATATTCCCCCCCCCAAATATGGTCCGGCCCCCCACAAGGTCTGAGGGACAGTGGACTGGCCCCCTGCTGAAAAAGTTTGCTGGTTTTGAGGAACACAACCTCAGAACTGCTTTTGACTGCCACAGAACAAGTGCAAGGCTCTGGGCTTTGGTTTTTTTCCATTCCGTCTGAGAACTGGGTAACCACCGCCAAGATAACAGATTATGACGCCGCGAGGGTGGAAAATTATGTTGCCCTCTAGCTCCCGTAGGGACACTGAAATGAATGTTGTTGGCACCGTAACTCTCGTGATACAAAGCGACTGGACTTTGCAGACAGGGGTTTATAAACTCTGACAACGTGCAGCTGATTTATGCGTATTAAGTAGTTTTCTAGACATACATCTGCAAAAGAACTAGACAAAACATTGCTTCGACCCAGGGTGGGAAGTTGAGAAGGGCGCTTGCACCGAAACACAGGGGCTGCTGGCACTGTGATAAATGTTGACTTCAAAAGATACAAGTGCCCCGGGGTCTGTGGGCTACACAGAGATTTTCATCAAGTTTGGCAGTTGGCACAGAATGCCAGTACAAGTGTCGTCATCGTCCCCCAACACACTTACGTGTGATCAACTCTCCTGCAACTGCATATAACTGTGATGCCAAGAAATCAGTAAAAAATTCAATTTGAACCCGGAAATGGTGGGAGAGAGCTGGAGAGTCCTCGAAGCTCAGGATGAGACCCTCCCTGAAGCCCGAAGGGGATGTCAGTGAGGGCAGAGGAAGCTCCAAAGAGACCTGAGGTGTAGTGGGGCTTTGTTTAGGCTGCTCGGCCTACCTGCCTAATGGCTCATGCAGCTGATTCTTGCATATCCTCCAGAGAAGCCCCAGATATTTTGGTTTGGATTAGGAAGAGAGCTCGACATCGACATCTGCTGCCCCTGTGGATCCTGTGTCTGAGGTGGTTGCCTCATCTTTCCTCATGGGTGGGCCGGCCCTGATGAAAACACCTGTGTGGATCAGGGCCTAACTGACAGCTGGGAAAAGGTGAAGACCAGCGGAGCTCAGTGAATTTGGGGAGGGGGTGCAGAAGGTGTAAAAGGGATTCTATGCACTTACAGCTGATATCTCTCTCTCTCTCTCTCTCTCTCTCTCTCACACACACACACACACACACACACACACACACAAAAGCTCTTCCACACTATCAGGAACCCAAAGAAATAACCCGTTTCTGTTTTTCTGTTGAAAACCTGGGAGGTAGGGAGAAGATAGGACCACTGGGCATGATCCTGATTCCCCCCCTTCACAGTTAGACAAAGCAATATGGAAATTGAGAAGAGTTCTTCCTCTACTGATGATGGCAGTCAATCAACCACTATAGACCTTCCTAAATAGTTCTCCATAGGGAAGCTAAATTCAAAGCACCACAGCCATTGATCCATTTTCTGGAGACATCAGCACCTCATTAAAACTTCTGGAATTGAACTTCGAACAATTACAAACACTGCATAACCCGTGCAGTACCGTGTCATTCTTGAAATAGGAGAGTTCACCGTTATTATTACTTTATCATTTCTAAAGTAGCTGTCAAATCCATGAAACTTGCTTTAAAGGTGTGGGGTTTTTTTTTTAAAAAAAGGATGGCTGAAAGATATTAACATGTAGTTTGTTCATTTGGATGTTAACACCCAACCATAAGGTGCTCAAACTATGGCTTGTAAACCACCTTCAAACCACGGTCTCCAGTCCTGATTTGGTCACCAATCATAAATCATGGTTTAAAGCAACCCGTTGTGTGTTTGTTTCACTAAGAGGCAATAGGTGTGGTTATGCGGAACACTCCTGTTAAGTGGAGATCAGCTCTGGTTCCTGAAAGTTGTACCTGGATTCAGAGGGTAGACCACAAGCTATTATTTAGGGCCACCTTTGTGCTAGGAGCACAAACAGCACCAGATGAATAATTGCACCAATGGTAGAAATGGTGAAAGTCTTACCTGCTAAGGCTTTGATGCGAGACCTCTCAAACAGCCGTGCGGAACTGTTCTCGTTGTCCCACTCTTCAACATCCCAGCGGTTGTTGACATCGCTGTATTGCTGTTGGATTTCAATGTTGTCGTAGTCTGTCGCTACTGTCGTCGTCATCTTGGATCTTCTTAAGCCAGCCTCTGCATCAGCTACCCCTTAAAAAACTCTCCTGTGAATGAAGAACGAAAGAAAGAAAAGAGAGAGAGGGAGGGAGATGTGCTTAGTTGTTGCTTTTTAAAGATTTCTTCCTAGTTAAGTATGCAAAGGATCACAGCCGAAGTTGTAGACGTTGTTGATCAGGCTTCCTCAACCTCGGCCCTCCAGATGTTTTGAGACTACAATTCCCATCATCCCTGACCACTGGTCCTGCTAGCTAGGGATCATGGGAGTTGTAGGCCAAAAACATCTGGAGGGCCGAGGTTGAGGAAGCCTGTCGTTGATGGTTGTATACCTATAACATCTGGAGGGGCATGTCCTATGGCTTGGGGCCACAGCAGTTGAAGGACTGCCTATTCTGACACAAATCTGCCTGGATGCTGAGATTCATGTGTCAGCCTTCTGAAGCAAAGGGCTTGGTCATCTGAAGACAGGGCCTTTTCTGCTGTGGCACCACATCTCTCAAATCTCCACCCCAGTGAGGTTCACCTGGCACCATCTTTGTTCTCTTCCCAGCAACAGATAAACATCCATTTGATTTTCTAGGCCATTTGAGGCTGCAATCCGGAGATAGCTCTACAGCCTGAGACCCTTAATCTCAGGGTTGTGGGTTCGAGTCCCATGTTGGGTGAAAGATTCCTGCATTGCAGGGGGTTGGACTAGATGACCCTCGTGGTCCCTTCCAACTCTACAGTTCTATGATTCATGACCTGGGAGTAAGGCCTATTCAGCTCAGAGGAACTTGCGTATAAGATGTGCATAAAATTCCGCTTAGCCTACAGATATAGCTTTATGTTGCTGTTTCATTTTATGCTGCTCTGCTGTGATTCAACTCATTGTGATTTTATTATTTTACTGTACTGTAAGACCCTCTGAGCACTTTGGCTGAAAAACAGCTAACAGTCGTTTTAAATAAACAGAGAAATGAAAAGTATTGATGAAACCCCCTCTGTCTTTTATTCTGACACACACTTTTCTGCAACCGGCCCCTCGGCTCAGAATTTTCATACATTTGCCCTGAGTGTTGATATTCGCAATCTGGTAATGCAAAAACCCTTAAAACACACACACTCTCTCTCTTCCTCTAGCTAACTGATGCCACCTACTGACAGTTGAAATTGTTTTCTATTTTCAAGCCAGCCATAGCAAAACATGTTTAATTCCTCTGCATGGACCGCGCGGGCTGTGAAACAAATTAAGATACTCCCAGGTGAGACAGCATTTTGGTGGGATGGGTATTCCACATCTGTGTTGACATCTTAAGGCAGCCTTCCTTCCCCAACATGACAGGGCCTGGTTGCTTTGAACTACGGCTCCCATCATTCCCAGCAGGCATAACTAGGGTTGCTGGGAGTTGTAGTCTAAAACATCCAGAAGCCACCGGATTGGGGAAGGTTGCCTTGATCACTGTAGAAAGCAATATTTATCTTGCAAAAACATTTTAACCCTTCTGTTTTTCTATCTGCTTTGCTCTTCATATAATAATAGAATAAAAGCTCATTTTACCTCTAATTTTTCCCTACATTTATTTGCAAAATAAACCCTTTTATTTATTTTGCTGATTTTTGAGGAGGTTTTTTTTTTTAAGGGATGCTTTCTCTTTTATGCAAGCTCCTCTGGCGACTGCTTCATTGCGTCCCATAGGAGGGGGGTTGTTATACGTATCTACATCATTTTCTTTGAAGTAGTTTTGGAGAGTTTTTGTGAGGCTCTCTCTCATTTGTTTATTTGTGGTTAGGATATTGCACAGAGGTTGTCAGAACAGTGCTTGAAACTGTATTATAACATTTGCAATAATATCTAGGACCTCCCAGTCCACCTGACCTAGAAATCTATTTGAGTGATGACACAGGACAAAACACGTTGCTCTTAAAACAGCTTTTTTAAAACCCCCAAACATAGTTCCTTATTTTACACTTGTGGGTTGATATTTTCCCCCTCAGAGGTTCTTTCAGCCTCAGTCCTCTTTCACTCTGCTTTGTGTTATTATGTGCCTGATAAACAGAAGGGACACAATGCGAGAGGATTATGCAAGTGTGATTAAGCCACCTGATAAGAAGGTTGCTAGAGCAACGCTGTGATTTCATGAACCTATTGCTCTGCTGTGCAAAGCGGATTGACTTAGCGGGACTTCCTTTGCGTGCATAGAGGCATTTGGGCAAGGCATTGTGATCATCATTGTTATGGTCAATTGAATTTTTACTGGAAACCAGAGTTAAATTTCTTCAAATATCTAAAGGGCTGTCACGTGGAAGATTGGGCAAGTTTGTTTTCTCCTGCTCTGGAGGGTAGGGCTCTTAAACCAAGAGATTCAAGTTACAGTGTGAAATATACTCGGAGTTGAGAGTGGATTTCATGCTCTTTATTCAGCTCATAGTGGTGAGGAGGAATGGAAGTTCCTCCAGAATGTCTGCTTTATATACATTATTTACACAATGGGCCCCACGTGATTGGCAAATTCTGGGATTCACCTGTAGGCCAATCAGGTTGCAGATTCACTTCCACCTGGAGCTGGATTGGGTGGCTCCTGTGGACCAATCAGACTGATGCATTCTGGACCCTATTGTTCTAGGACCAATCAGACTGCTGCATTCTGAATCCTATTGTTCTAGGACCAATCAGACTGCTGCCTTTTGGATCCTATTCAACTCAGTACATAACACAGTGGTACCTCTGGTTACGAACTTAATTCGTTCCGGAGGTCCATTCTTAAGCTGAAACCATTCTTATCCTGAGGTGCGCTTTTGTTAATGGGGCCTCCCGCTGTGCCCAATTTCCGTTCACATCCTGGGGCAAAGTTCGCAACCAGGAGCAGCTACTTCCGGGTTAGCGGAGCTCGTAACCTGAAGCATTCATAACCAGAAGCGTTCATAACCAGAGGTACCACTATACAGAGGTACCTCGGGTTACAGATGCTTCAGGTTACAGACCATAGCTGTCAACTTTTCCCTTTTCTTGTGATGAATCTTATTTGGAATAAGGGAATTTCCCTTTAAAAAAGGGAAAACATTGACAGCTATGTTACAGATGCTTCAGGTTACAGACTCCGCTAACCCAGAAATAGTACCTCAGGTTAAGAACTTTGCTTCAGGATGAGAACAAAAATCGCACAGCGGCAGCGGGAGGCCCCATTAGTTAAAGTGGTACCTCAGGTTTAAGAACAGTTTCAGGTTAAGAACGGACCTCCAGAACAAATTAAGTTCTTAATCCGAGGTACAAATGTACAAGAAATGAGATTCTGACTAAACATCAGGAATAACTTTCTGGCAGTAAGAGCTGTTCGGCAGTGGGACAGATTCCCATGCGAGGTTGTGGACTCTCCTTCCTTGGAGATTTTTAAGCAGAAGTTGGATGGGCGTCTGTCATGGATGTTTTAGTTGAGATTCCTGCATTGCAGGGGGTTGGACTAGATGACCATTGGGATCCCTTCCAACTCTGCAATTCTATGATTCTATTCTTCTTCTTTATGAGTGCAGCATTAATTGTGCAATTCAAATAACGTATACATTTTTGCTGGAATTAATCAGGTTAGTTATCTCTGTTCGACAAATTCTTATCAAATGTAATTCTTACATAGGAGGTGCCAAATCAATTGGGAAAGCACAAAAGGCCCCTGCTAGCCATTTTCTGGTACTCTGCAACATTGATGCAACAATAGCGGGTTAGTGGTAGATTTACACTGGACCGGCAATACTTTTATCATTCCCTTCTATGATGCTTCCCCAGTGCTCTTTGCATAATTGCCCTCTGGAGGGGCACTTGTGCACTACTGTGGAACAAAAGTGGGGCTCAAAAAAGAAAAATTACTGGATTTCAGCAAGAAGTTATGGAACAATCACTGATCGGAAGAAACAAAGCAGTATGTCTGCCCCAAAACTTTTGGCAATGAGATGATGTATGACCACCATGATATTCACCATCATGCTCAAATAATCAGCTATACACAATAAAATTTATGTCTGGAATATGAAATACTTTATTGTCACTTGTACAACTTGTATAAAGTGAGATTACACGAGCACCCCCCACTCAGCTCTCTTAGTCTTAATTCCCCTTGTTTACTGACGCACACCCACCAAACCCGAAAGTCAGTTGCCCTGTTGTTATCTTTTCGTTCAGCAGCCTAACAGCCCATGGATAGAAGCTGTTCTTTACCCTGTTGGTGCGACTAATCATGCTTCTATATCTTCTGCCTGAGGGCAGGAGATCAAGAAAGTGCTGGCCAGGGTGTGAATCATCCCTGAGAATTTTCCTCACCCTCCTGAGGCAACTTCCACGATGTCATCCAGCGGATTCAGGGGACAGCCCATAATATCTTGTGCTGTATTCACCACCCTCTGTAGGCACTTCCTATCAGTTGATGTCAAACCAGCGTACCACACCGTGATGCAGTATGAAAGGACACTTTCTATTGTTGACCGGTAGAAAGAGATCATCAAATGTTGATTGACATCGTTCTTTCGCAATACTCTGAGGAGATGGAGTCTCTGTTGGGCTTTCTTAACCACCTGGGTTGTATTGATTTTCCAAGTAAGGTCTTCACTGAGATAAACTCCTAGGAATTTAAAGGAAGGGACTCTTTCTGGAGAGGCCCTTTCTGCAAGTTCAGTACCCTGCCATAAACGGGCATTCTGTTTTTAGGGCTTGGAGCCAAAACAAAATAATTAACTCTGAACTCTCTTCAAATAATCTCTTGTTTAACATTTGAAGAAGTTGGGGCAGCTCCCCAACCACTGTATATTCACAAAAATGATTCAATTTTATTATATGCAAATGCAGAACTGCCTAAGAACTTATCATGGGGTTGAATTAACAACGAAACCAACTTTCCCCCTCTTTGTCTCATAACAGCAGCAGCAGCAGCAAAAATACAACGACATAATTCCAGCTTGTTGACGGGCATGCAAGGAGAAAACTGTTTGAAGGAACTCTGCTGTGGAGCAGATTGTGCATTTAATAAAATAAAATAAATACCTCTTAAAAAAAAAGCTATCCAGATGGCCAAACTTATTGTTCCCAGGGAAATGTTTCATTTTTCTCTGTCCGGAGCCATTTAAAAGCAAAACTGGAGGAGAGCTCGGCGCCTCTTCCCGCTCCATTCCACAGGCTACATCCATCCATCTCATTTTTGGCCCAAGATCACCAAATGCTATTGTGCAATCTGAGCTTTCCCTGATGCGCAAAAAAAGAGAGCACTTCTAAGAGAGCATCCATGGCTGCTGTGACTGGCATAATAAAATCATTATTAGAGAAGGGCAGAATCAGTACCATGGAGCCAGGCAAACACGAAGCAGAAAGGCAGTAACTGAGCCAAAGGCAAAGAATGCACTGATGATACCCTGAAGGAAACTTAAACAGATAATTCATATCAGGCTGTGCTCAGTGGCTAAAAAGAAAACAAGAAACTCCTCAAGACGTACATTGGCTCCCAGTACATTTCCAAGCACAATTCAAAGTGCTGCTGCTGACCTTTAAAGCCCTAAACGGCCTCGGTCCAGTATACCTGAAGGAGAGTCTCCACCCCCATCGTTCTGCCCGGACACTGAGGTCCTGCACCGAGGGCCTTCTGGTGGTTCCCTCACTGTGAGATATGAGGTTACAGGGAACAAGGCCTTCTCGGTAGTGGCGCCCTCCCAACAGATGTCAAGGAAATAAACAACTACAGTCATACCTCTTCTTGCGAACGCTTCATGTTGCGTATTTCGGGTTAACAACGTGGCAAAGCCAGAAGTGTTTATTTCTGGTTTTCGCCACGTGCACGAAGCGTTCTGCATGGTTCACACATGCGCAGAAGCGTTCTACACGGTTCGCTCAAGCGCAGATGCACTCTATTGCGCTTAACACATGCGCAGAAGCCCCGCTCTGATTGCAGACTTTTTGGGGTGTGAATGGCACCCCGGAACAGATCATGTCCGCAACCAGAGGTACCACTGTATCTGACTTTTAGAAAACATCTGAAGGCAGCCCTGTTTAGGGAAGTTTTCAATGTTTGATGTTTTCTCATGTTTTTAATATTTTGTTGGGAGCAGCCCAGAGTAGCTGGGGAAACCCAGCCAGATGCGCGGGTATAAATAATATAATATTATTATTATTATTATTATTATTATTATTATTATTATTATGCCACTCAGCACCTAGAATCATAGAATTGTACAGTTGGAAGGGACCACGAGGATCATCTAGTCCAACCCCCTGCAATGCAGGAATATTTTTTCCAATGTGGGGCTTGAACCCATGACCCTGCAGTGAAGAGTCTCACGCTCTACCAACTGAGCTATGTCACAGCTTCAACATTAACCTGCACGATCTCTTCTGCTTGGGAATGGCAAGTAGCTATAGAAAGCATTGAAGGTCTATTGGCTGAAGGATACCCTTTGCAGCACCACCTGAGATTTCCCCGGCACACTCCCAAGCATCCCAAACCACAGGGGCTAGAAACTTGATTTTTTAAACATGGAAGTCAAAAGCCGAATTCTGCACCCAGCGCCACATTCTGCATTGGTGTGTGCACAGACCAGGCCACCCCTGGATATGGGGAACTGTCCTCAACGTTCTCCAGGTATAGGAAAGGACATGATCAGGAAGTTGTCAAGGGAAACAACAGCTCCTTGGCAGCATCCCATCACCCCAAACTGAAGGACTATGGCTCAGTTGCTTTTTCATTCTGTTCACTGTCCAGCCTGATGATTTCAGCAAGCTGCTTTGTAGGGGCTGAGCAGCTTTGACCGGCCACAGAGTCAGCAGAAAGCAGGAAACAGCCGTATTGTCTGACATCTGCTTACGACTGCACTTTGCCACTGGGCAGACAGGACCTGGTTGTTGCTGCTGTTCTGTCCTACAAGTACGTTTCCGAGCACAATTCAAAGTGTTGGTGATCTTTAAAGCCCTAAACGGCCTCGGTCCTGTATACCTGAAGGAGCGTCTCCACCCCCATCGTTCTGCCCAGACACAGGTCCAGTGCTGAGGGCCTTCTGGCGGTTCCCTCATTGCGAGAAGTGAGGTTACAGGGAACCAGGCAGAGGGCCTTCTTGGTAATGGCGTCTGCCCTGTGGAATGCCCTCCCAGCAGATGTCAAGGCAATAAACAACTATTTTACTTTTAAAAGACAACTGAAGGCGGCCCTGTTTAGGGAAGTTTTTAATGCCTGATGCTGTATTGTTTTTAATATTCAGTTGGAAGCCGCCCAGAGTGGCTGGGGAAACCCAGCCAGATGGGTGGGGTATAAATAATAAATAAATTATGATTATAATTATTATGATTATGATTATTACAGTGGTACCTCGGGTTACAGACGCTTCAGGTTACATATGCTTCCGGTTACAGACTCCACTAACCCAGAAATAGTACTTCGGGTTAAGAACTTTGCTTCAGGATGAGAACAGAAATTGTTCTCTGGCGGTGCGGCAGCAGCAGGAGGCCCCATTAGCTAAAGTGGTGCTTCAGGTTAAGAACAGCTTCAGGTTATGAATGAATTAAGTACATAATCAGAGGTACCACTGTATTATTATTATTATTATTATTAATGCATGCCCTTTCGCAACACGCAGGTCTGTGACGGAGGCCATTCTCACTCCCTTAGCACCCAGCAAGCCTATCTTTAAAGCAGGGGTTGCCAGCCATTTTGGGGGTTGTGGGCACATTTGCAAACTGGCATCACATACCCAGCACCAGGGAAAGGCTCTGCGGGGACTCGTGTGCCCAGAAGCACCGTGTTTGCAACCATAATCTAAATGCCTGTGTCTTCTAAGTCAATGCCTTGCCCATGGGCTTCTCACAATTGTCTGATGGGTCACTAATGAAAGCAGGATGCTGGAAGAGGATCAACCTCTGGTCTGATCCAGCTGCACTTTTCTTCCAACACTGTTAGCAATCCCTAAAACTGGGCAGCCTGTTCTGGAAAGAGCTCATGCATTTCCCAGGTTTTGCTACTCTGATGAACATAGCTGCTCATTAAGCTTGTTATCAGGTGTGTTTTTTTTTAATTTAAAAAAATCGGCATGACATTATGTTGGTTTTATTATATTTTGTTAACTATATTAAATTATGAAGTCGTTATCAAGTTCTGGAATGGCAAGACAAACTGTTAAGTATATTGAACTGGCCAGATTAACAGAGGCAATTAGAGATCACACTAGAGAAGAATTTCAAAAAGCATGCGGAAAATGCAGAGAATACTTCACAAAACAGTGCCCTCAAATTCATACCTGGACTTGTTTCGATTAATGTCTGCAGGAGACTTTGTGGATATTTAAGTTATAATTAGAAAAATCTTAATAATTATTCATAAAGGAAACAGCTTATAAGAAGTAAATAAGGAGGCCAGATACAGGATAAAGGAAATATTTTATTTGGTTGTTTGTATCTCCTGCCAACCTAGCAGTTCGAAAGCACGTCAAAGCACAAGTAGATAAATAGGTACCGCTCTGGCGGGAAGGTAAACGGCATTTCCGTGCACTGCTCTGGGGTTCGCCAGAAGCGGCTTAGTCATGCTGGCCACATGACCCGGAAGCTGTACGCCAGCTCCCTCGGCCAATAAAGCGAGATGAGCGCCGCAACCCCAGAGTCGTTCACGACTGGACCTAATGGTCAGGGGTCCCTTTACCTTTACTTTTATTGTTGTATGTTATGCTTATTGCTTGTTATGTTTGTGTTTAATGAGGGTGTATTGGGGGAGTGGAGGGTTTATGTTATGTTGTAAATGAAATTTCCAATAAAAAAAAATCAAAAAAATCATGCAGTCGTTTAATTGGAGACATGATGGTGATGATCAAAGCAATAATATGTAGATTCATTGCAGCCTTCAAGATTATTATTTACTCCCAATAGCCTTGTTCACACACTGAACACAGGTACAATCTATCTCTACATGTATACCTCCACACACACACACGTGTGTGTGTGTGTGTGTGTGTGTGTGTGTGACTCTACGCTTGCTGAAGATTATCTGATAATAACAGTACAAGTGTGCAAGTCAAGTATTGTGTGCCCAGGTACGCAGCCTGTACACTTATTGAATGCAATGTGTGAACACTCCTAACATTAAGACTCAGAGCTGAAACAGTTCAGTTCAGTTGTTTGCCTCTGACCCAATCAACAACAAAAAGAAAGATTAGACTGCGGGATATTTTGCAACACAGGAAGTTCACAAGAAAGCCATTTCTAAACCCATACACTTCAAAGCCCATTTCAGATATTAAAATAGTCTCCTTTCTCCTGGCATCCTCTTCAAAATGAGAGAGAGAGAGAGAGAAGAAATAAAATGGTTTATAAGATGCGATTGGGAGCAGCTTTTTCCACGTCGCTTTCAAAGTCAATTTCCAAAGGGAAGGACATGTATATTTACTTCCATAAATAAACCAGATTTTAATGCATTTATCTGATAAGGACTAAGCCATTTGATCTAAACCATCTGAGAACTTTTTATTATTTTTATTATTATAAAGAGAAACAAAGAGGAAGAACCTCACACCCTTATTGCTTAACTTGGGTGCACCAGGAGGCTGGCTGTTTAAACAGAAAAAGGTTATAGTTGCTGTAATCCTGTCTCGGCAACATCTGGATTTACTTCGCCATGCTCGTACTATCCTGACAGAATAATATTTGCTTTAAGGAGTTATTATTCCTTTGTAAAATATCCTCTCGTCAGTTTCAGGTTACCGGCAGAGCTGGAGGATTACCAAGGGGTTTGAGGAGCCTGTGTGGCAGCCAGCAAGCATCTCTGAGTGGCAGTCCCAAAGGGACTCATTTCTATGCAAATGATCTGCTCGCTGACTAATCTGCCACACGGCCAAGTGCACTGCTCCTAGGACAGCATCGCAAATAAATAATTTGCTGGACTGCGGGGCCCGGAGGCCAGAGGAACTCCCACCGAACCACAGGCAGGTGGAGCAAATTCTGGAGCCTCTTGTGGGGGCCAAAGGAAATGTCACCCAAAAAGTGTGCAAGCTCTCAAGTCCTCCAGAGCTCTTTTTTTTTAAAAAAAAAATTAATTGATTTTAACATATAAATTATAAAACGTACCACAAAACTTATCACTTATACACTCTTTTTAGACTTCCATCACCACCTCTGATGATCCACCGTTTTAACTTCTTAACTTTATATTGCCTTTACATCTCTTAACAAATCATCCTTCCCCTTCTCCATTTTTGCAATATTTCCAATAATACACTTCACAAAACTTCTTGCAAACCTACAAACGTCGTCTGATCTTCACAAATACTTTTCAAATAGTCCGTAAATTTACTCCAGTCTTCCGTGAATTTCTGGTCCCGCCGGTTTCGAATCCTTCCTGTTAGTTTATCTAGTTCTGCATAGTCCATGAACTTCATCCTCCATTCTTCAATCGTCGGTAATTCTTCTTGCTTCCATTTTTGAGCTGCTGCTACTGCATTATTCTTCCATTATTCTTGCTGCTGCTACTGCATATAAAAAGAGCTTACATTCCTTTCTATTTATATCACTCCCCACAATGCCCAGTAAAAATGCTTCTGGTTTCTTTATGAATATATATTTCAACATTTTTTTCATTTCATTATATATCATCTCCCAGAAGCATTTCACCTTTTTACATTCCCACCACATGTGATAAAATGTTCCCTCTTTTTCTTTACATTTCCAACATTTATTACTGACTTTATACATTTTCGCTAACTTGACAGGTGTAATACACCATTTATACATCATTTTCATCGCATTTTCTTTTAGGGAGTCCTCCAGAGCTCTTTCATCAGGATATTATTGATTGTAGAACTCTCCATCACTATGTACGCTAATGTTGTATTTCTCTGTTCAACACTATTTTCCCCGTTTTGTTTTAGGCTGTTGATTTAGGTTATTTGCACTGTTTTATATGAAGCTGCATGGATTTGCTTTCTGCATCTACTGACGCCACAGATATTTTTAATTGTCCTCAGTATGTTCTCCGGAGTCTTGCATTTCTTGTTTCTCTGATGTGTCACTTTGGGCACACGTCTGCAGAAAAGCGGCGTATAAATATTCATGGCAGATGACGATGACCCAAGTTATTTGGGATCCAAATTATTCTGATGTTTTGAATCCCAAACGTAAAAGGCAGAAGATTCTGGTGTCATAGTGAGACAGGATAACGGTCCAGTATTTTTTTATAAAAAGTATTATTTCAAAAAGCAGAGACATCACCTTGCTAACAAAGGTCCATATAGTTCAAGCTGTGTTTTTTCCAGTAGTGATGTATGGAAGTGGGAGCTGGACCATAAAGAAGGCTGATCGCCGAAGAATTGATGCTTTTGAATTATGGTGCTGGAGGAGACTCTTGAGAGTCCCATGGACTGCAAGAAGATCAAACCTATCCATTCCTAAGTGCTCACTGGAAGGACAGATCGTGAAGGTGAGGCTCCAATACTTTGGCCACCTCATGAGAAGAGAAGACTCCCTGGAAAAGACCCTGATGTTGGGAAAGATGGAGGGCACAAGGAGAAGGGGACGACAGAGGACAAGATGGTTGGACAGTGTTCTCGAAGCTACCAGCATGAGTTTGACCAAACTGCGGGAGGCAGTGGAAGACAGGAGTGCCTGGCGTGCTCTGGTCCAGGGGGTCACGAAGAGTCGGACACGACTAAACGACTAAACAACAAAATTATTTTCAATAGAAGTTCTTTACAAAAACTGACGGAAAGTCAGCATCTTTGCTTCTCACGCAAGGAACAGTTATTCTAAGACGGGCAAGCTACATAACGCATGTGCCTTATCAAAGACAAAGAAAGGCATCGTGCTTCTTGCTTCTGGTATATTCTTTGACCCGCTTGCAAATTTAAACTATAGATCAAGTGAGTAAAATACAAAAAAATGACCATCAAGTGACCATTAAACAGGTAACCTGTCAGACGAGATAAACAACGCACTCAGATTTCTGCTGTAGACCGCCTTTTCTATGATGTACCGTATTTTTCGTCCCATAGGACGCACCTTGTTTTTGGGGGGGAAATAAAGGGGAAAAAATTCCCTTTATTTTCCCCCCAAAACCAGGTTGGGGAAACCAAACCAGGTCGGGGAACAGCGGTATGGCGGCGCTGCGCCTCCCCGCTGTCCACCGAGCTTGTGGGGCTGGCCGATGTGTGCCCGAAGCGTGGGGCGCTCTGGGGGGTGGTCTTAGGTTACACGCTTCTGTGATCCAACTGATGGATGGATATCTACTCCCTTCCACTGTAGGAGGCAGTGCGCCTCTGATTGCCAGCTGCTGGGAATCCCAAGTGGGGAGGGTGCTTTCCTCGTGGTCCTCCTTTTGGGCTTCCCCACAGGCATCTGCCTGTCCACTGTCTGAACAGGGTGCTGGACTAAGATGTGCCTTTGACCTGATCTTAGCAGCCGCCAGCAATCCAAAGTCAACCATTGGGGAACGGGAAGGGGAGCACCTATGCTTAGAAGGAAACTTCTCCTAGCTGCCAGTAAAGAGACCACATTAAAGGTAAAGGGACCCCTGACCATTAGGTCCAGCCATGGCCAACTCTGGGGTTGCGACGCTCATCTCGCTTTATTGGCCGAGGGAGCCGGCGTACAGCTTCCAGGTCATGTGGCCAGCATGACTAAGCCACTTCTGGCAAACCAGAGGAGCACACGGAAACGCCGTTTACCTTCCCGCCGGAGTGGTACCTATTTATCTACTTGCACTTTGACGTGGCAGGAGAAGAGACCGAGCAACGGGAGCTCACCCCGTCGCAGGGATTCGAACCGCCGACCTTCTGATTGGCAAGTCCTAGGCTCTGTGGTTTAGCCCACAGCGCCACCCGCATAAATAAACTACTTTAAAAGGTAAAGGGACCCCTGACCATTAGGTCCAGTCGTGGCCGACTCTGGGGTTGCGGCGCTCATCTCGCTTTACTAGCCGAGGGAGCCGGCGTACAGCTTCCGGGTCATGTGGCCAGCATGACTAAGCTGCTTCTGGCGAACCAGAGCAGCGCACGGAAACGCTGTTTACCTTCCCGCCGGAGCGGTACCTATTTATCTACTTGTACTTTGACGTGCTTTTGAACTGCTAGGTTGGCAGGAGCTGGGACTGAGCAACGGGAGCTCACCCCATCACAGGGATTCGAACCGCCGACCTTCTGATTGGCAAGTCCTAGGCTCTGTGGTTTACTTGTCTGTTAATCAAAGGACCAGAGAAAAAGTTGTCTCTTCACTTGACGGGCCAAGGAATTACATGCTCTGCAGCCACATACTTGGGTGGGGTGGGGTGAGGCAGAATTCTTGTCACATTTTGAGACAGTCAGCTTGCAAACCATGACAATTTAGACCTGGCACTATTGAAAAAAGAAAAAAAAAACGGAACAGAAAGCGAAAGCAGCCATTTAACTGGAATAATTTTATTTCTGAAGAAAACCATGCTATTTAAAAGGAACAGAAAGCGAAAGCAGCCATTTAACTGGAATAATTTTATTTCTGAAGAAAACCATGCTATTTTAAAAGATTTCTAAACGCGGAATTAGTTTCTGTCCCCCCTGCAGGTTTCTATTCCTGGCAGTCTGATGAAATTCCTAGGGATTTCTGATCTGGTAACTATTACCTCCTTCCTGCAGGGACTCTGCCAAACAAACAGGCCAGGAATTGCTGCATTTCTAGTGGATACACACACCCACACACCCTTTCCTCCTGAATTCTCACCTTCTTCCCACCCTAATCGTGTTAGGAGCAGCTCCCACCCTCCCAACTTCACAACTCCTTTGCTGGTTAGTAAAATGGGCAGCCAGCTATGTGGCTAAATTAACCATGAGGAATGGGCTTCTACAGCAAGGCCCATTTCTATGTAGGGGGAAGAGGGCACATCGGCAAGCAGAACTCAATATGGATTGTAGCATGGGAAGTGTGAAGGCGCCAGGATAACTTGAGGCAGCCTACCTACACTGATCCATTTTTATGATGCCTAGAAAGCAGAGAGAATCATAGAAGAGTTGGATGGGGTCATCTAGTCCAAACCCCCCATTGCAATGCAATGCAGGGAACCAGACAGAGGGCCTTCTCAGTAGTGGCGCCCACCCTGTGGAACACCCTCCCTTCAGATGTGAAGGAAATATTTTTAAAAGACATCTGAAGGCAGCCCTGTTTAGGGAAGTTTTTAATATTTAATGCTGTACTGTTTTTAACACTTGATTGGGAGCCGCCCAGAGTGGCTGGGGAGACTCAGCCAGATGGGCGGGGTATTATTATTATTATTATTATTATTATTATTATTATTATTATTATTTCGGCTAAAGCATCCCTGACAGAACAGTTGTAACTGTCAGATGCTGATGGTGGTTGCTCGTGAGTAACCAGTCACTATTTACAGTGCAGACCCACAAAGTTCATGTCCATCTCAGTCACTTGCAGAATCCGGGAGCAGCCTCTTCCGGCTTCTCCCCTAACATAAGAACTTCGGCACCCCAAGCCGCCTCCTCCTCCCCTCCTCGCATTTCACCCCTCTGTGCAAGCTGGGCGACGGAAGTGGCGTGCGTCCCTCCTGGCCAGCCTGGCCAGGTGAGGCGCTGGGGCTCTCAGCAGCATCCTCAAGCCCTTTCCCCGCTTGGCTGGCCCCTTCCCTCTCTTCTCCACTGGAGGTGTGGCTTTTCCCACCGCTGGAAGAGGAACTGCTCCTCAGGAGTTTCGGAGGCTCTCTGTATTCCAACGGCCCCCCTGCCTCCCTCCCCTGTTCTGATGGCAGTCCCCTGACAGTAACAACAGATCAAAATCTAAAAGATGAAAAAATTAAACCTGTCATGGGCCAGGAGTCGGCTTCACCTGCTGAACAGCAGCCTGAAGGAGCAGAAGGTGAAGTGGTTCCACCTGCTGCTGATCAGCCTCCTTGCTCCTGGTGAGAACCAGCTGGCTCCAGCTTTCTTAAGCATGGTTCCCAGCCTCAGTCGGTTGCTGGAAACAGCATTCGTCGTTCCTGACCAAATCTTGCGGCTTCTTGTGACCTTGGACCCTCGGCTTTCTTGACCCCCGGACTGCCTGACTACGTGAACTGAGATACTTCTGACCTTAGGACTGGACTGAACCTTGTACAGTGGTACCTCTGGCTAAGAACTTAATTCGTTCTGGAGGTCCGTTCTTAACCTGAAACTGTTCTTAACCTGAGGTACCACTTTAGCTAGTGGAGCTTCCCACTGCCGCCGCACAATTTCTGTTCTCATCCTGCAGCAAAGTTCTTAAACCGAGGTACTCTTTCTGGGTTAGCAGAGTCTGTAACCTGAAGCGTCTGTAACCCGAGGTACCACTGTATATGGACTCTGCCTCCAGGCAAGTACCCCCCTGAGACTTGGCTGGCTTCTCCTTCTACTGAGCTCTGCCATGACTGGCAGAACAGGACTACGACAAAACCAAACTATAAGATGGGCACATAGAATGAGTACAGCTGCACATGGGTGAAAATGAGAAAGTCCAGGTAAAAAAATATTAGCAGTGCCATTTGATTATCAGGTATGGTTCCAAATCTGCCAGGTGTGTGTTGAAGGTTGTCTTGAAAATGAGGGTTCCTCTGTATACATAATGAAGGAATGCCAAATTGTATTAAAAGGTGTTGGGGGGGCGTTTCTGCTTTTTGATTTATTCTTAATGGTGAGAATAAGGCGTGTTATTAATCCTTAAATTGCATTTCGCAGAGCGACGTGCATCACCTTATAATAATAATTTATTATTTATACCCTGCCCATCTGGCTGGGTTTCCCCAGCCACTCTGGGTGGCTTCCAACAAAAGATAAAAAATACACTAAAACACCAGTCATTAAAAAATTCCTTAAACAGGGCTGCCTTTCAGGTGTCTTCTAAAAGTCAGGTAGTTGTTTATTTCCTTGACATCTGAAGGGAGGGCGTTCCACAGGGAGGATACCACTACCAAGAAGGCCCTATGCCTGCTTCCCTATAGCTTCGCTTCTCGCAGTTAGGGAACCATCAGAAAGCCCTCAGCGCTGGACCTCAGTGTCCGGGCTGAACGATGGGGGTGGAGACGCTCCTTCAGGTATACTGGGCCGAGGCTGTTTAGGGCTTTAGAGGTCAGCACCAACACTTTGAATTGTGCTCGGAAACATACTGGGAGCCAGTGTAGGTCTTTCAAGACTGGTGTTATGTGATCTCAGTCACCAGTCTAGCTGCCACATTCTGCTGGTTTTCATTTAGTCATAATGGTAAGATAAGGCACCCAAAAATTAGCAATTCATGCCCTTGCCACACCGTATTTTGGGTTGCAGGAAGTGGAGGGAGGTTGATGGGGCATCCTTTCTTCCTTCCAGCCCTCACTTCCTGCAGCTACACTTGTGCCATCACTTCCTGTGCCATCACTTCCTGTGCCATCAGCTGCTTCCATGATGGCAGCTGCAGAGCAACCAAGCTACCCAATGCAGTGGACCCCTGTCTAGGGAGCCCCAGAAACAGATTAGGAAGTGACCAGCGTGTCCTTTGCACCTTGGAGAGCTCCCTCACTGCAAATATGACTATAGAAAGGTGGGGCCTACAGTTGGCCATAAATACCTTTCTTACAAAGAAAGGTTCTTGCCTTTTTCCTGCCGCTTTGCCACAATTTGCACTTCTCTATTTATCAGCTTTGTGCCTCTCCAACCAAACAATGTTTACAAAAATGCGTATGTTGAGGGGATAAATACAGATATAGATTAGCGGAAATTACAAAAAAAGGCATTGTGTTAGGGAAACAGCTCTCCAGAGATAAGTACGTTGGGCAAAATTGCATACAAAACTGGATGTATTAGGAGAAATTCCCACTAAAATGCTGGTGAAGTTTCATGAGGGCTTAATAATAATGATGATGATGATGATGTCAGGTGCAAAAATATGGTTAACTGAAAAGATTGAGAAAATGAGAAAGACCAAGACTGACAGATTTGCTGATCGGTAGTTCTAGCACAAAGAAATCTTTCTGAAAAGAGATGAAGAGGTCAGGTGAAAATGGAGCAAGCTGGCTGTGTTTGCCCATTCTGAAGCTCTTGCTTAATAGAGTGCAGCTGCCCCCATTCCATACTGAATGCCTCACATTTTTCCCCCAGCCAACTCCCCACAAGGAGCTCTCTTGATCTTCTGAGCCCTAGCTGATGCAGAGATAAAACAGGTGCTATCAGTCAGAGAAATAGAAATAGAATAATACACAATTATTGTTGTGTATTGTGTATTCTACTGTGAATTCGAAATAGAAATAAAAACACACAGTGACACCAACTTTCTTACTAGGTGCATGACTCTTAAGTCAGGGGTGGGGAACCTGTGGCTCTCCAGAGGTTGCTGGACTACAACTCCCATTGTCCCTGACCATGGACTACGCTGGATGGGGCTGATGGGAGTTGGAGTCCAACCACCTTTGGAGGGCCACAGGCCCCCTGTCCTTGCTGTAGATCTTTAGCGCTGCCACCTATCACTGTAGAGGCAAAGCCATGAAGGTTTAGAACTTGCAGAGGTGGACTGCATTTCAGGAGAGCTGTTTCAATGAGTTCTGGATCTCAGCGACTGAGCTGCTTTGCCCTAATTTGTGGCTGAGACAATTTCTGATCTTTTTGGTTTCACAGAAAACCACACAACCAGCAGTGTGGAAAGCCCCTGGAGGCAACAAACAAACGACTCTTGGTGTGTGTGCTTTGCTTTAGAATGGGAAAGACACCACCAGGCAATTTGAAGACATGCTTCTGGTACAATGATTCTGGCGCATTTCCGCAGTATTGACACTGGCAATGTTTTAGTTATTGTGAAAATGCTATTCCTCGCCCATTTAGCACAATCGCTGCTAATTTCATTGTCGTGTAGGTATTGGGGTGCCTGTCAAAGAGCACAACCTTCTTGCGCACTGCTCTTCCGACTTCTCATCCCGTTTTCTTTTTTCGAAACTGCATATGGAGGCAAATGAAGGGACAGTCACTTTTCATGGAAGCCTGGGTGCTGCTAGACACACAATCATGAACTGCCTGGCCCTTAGTCTGATGCAAAAAGATCATTGTTTAAGTTCTCATGAAGCACCCTATGTCATTTTTCTTGTGATTTTAATCATTTATCAGGTGTTCCACATCCATCGCTGTAGTACTGCAGATAGTTGCAACGTTAGGTTTGTGCATGAACACTTGACAATCGTTCCAGAACTATTGATGACAGTAGTGGCTGTCAGATCCATGTAGCCAGATTTGCTGAGGCTTTAGTAAAAACCCGGGACACGGGTGGCGCTGTGGGTTAAACCACAGAGCCTAGGACTTTCTGATCAGAAGGTCGGCGGTTCGAATCCCCGTGACGGGGTGAGCTCCCATTGCTCAGTCTCTGCTCCTGCCAACCTAGCAGTTCGAAAGCACATCAAAGTGCAAGTAGATAAATAGGTACCTCTCCAGCGGGAAGGTGAACGGCATTTCCGTGTGCTGCTCTGGTTCGCCAGAAGCGGTTTAGTCATGTTGGCCACATGACCCGGAAGCTGTACGCCGGCTTCCTTGGCCAATAAAGTAAGATGAGCGCCGCAACCCCAGAGTCAGTCACAACTGGACCTAATGGTCAGGGGTCCCTTTACCTAGTAAAAACCCAGCCTAGATTGTGTTTCACAGCTAACTTTTGTGCCTCCCATATGGTCTTCTCCAGTCTCTCAGTCTCCACTCACTTTATTTGCTGGTCTGCTTTTTTTAAAAAAAGGAAGCAAGAATGAAAACTCTTTGGGGGGAAAAACATGCCTCTGGAGACTAGCTTTCTTGATCATATAAACAGCCATTGGTCCCAAATAAACAGATCACTTCCCACCGATGACCTCCTTTGCTTAATAAAGAGATTGAGTGGATTAGCAAACTCATTTCTGCGAGGATTGGGTTGAGCATGGGACAGAAAGATTAAAGGGCATCTTCATATTCTGCCCTCTTTTTAATTAGATTGTAATATTCAGGTCTTTCAACGGAACACAAGCACATATTCCAACCAAGGTTATCTCATACAGCAACGATTGTGGACTCCAGATGTTTCAGCCATTGCCCATGCTGGCTGAAATATACTCAGAGTTGAGAGTGGATTTCATGCTCTTTATTCAGCTCATAGTGGTGAGGAGGGAATGGAAGTCCCCTCAGATACTTTGATACATTATTTACACAATGGGCTGCACGTGATTGGCTAATTCCGGAATTCTCCTGTAGGCCAATCAGGTTGTGGATTCACTTCTATCTGGAGCTGGATTGGGTGGCTCCTGCCGACCAATCATACTGCTGCATTGTTCTAGGACCAATCAGACTGCTGCATTCTGAATCCTATTGTTCTAGGACCAATCAGACTGCTGCCTTTTGGATCCTATTGTTCTAGGACCAATCAGACTGCTGCAGTTTGGATCCTATTCAACTCAGTACATAACACTGGCTGAGGTCTGATGGGAGTTGGCAATCCGAAAATACCTGGCGGGCACAAGTTTGGGGAAGGCTGTTCAACAGAAAAGTCATAAACCTCAATAGCAGAAACAAGTGGCCTGAGTGGATTTTTTTTGCCCAGGGAGAAAAGAAGGAGGGAGTTATCAAACCAATACATAAATCTAGGGTGTTCCCTTCATGTTCCTTCAAGCTGGGCTATAACGTAGCAAAGATCACAATGAAACCTCCCTGGTATAAATCATATCCAGCCATTAACTCTAAACTTAGTGTGAACTGAAACTTCTGAGATATCTACGTACTGTATCAGATCATTAATTTTCATCTAAGGAGGGGATGTTTGAGGGTCAGGAGAAAACACTGGGCTGCTCAAAAAATGTGCTGTTGCTTGGACTGTGCTCAACTCAACAGCTGCATCGCTTCGTGACTTCGACAAACACTCTCTGGGTTAGCCAAAACGTCTATTTGTTCTGGCCGGCCTCCAAGGTTTTATTATTATGTACGATTAGTTTGTACCGAGAAATGCGAGCCGAGAAGAAAAATACACCTGTCAGAGGCTCAGGAGCAGAAGAGCAGGGGAGAGAGCAGATAGAGAGCGGAGGAGAGGAATCAGAGGGGAGCGTAGGGGAATATGACAGTGGACCGAGAGATTCCATGAGCTTCTCCAGCGAATCAGAAGATTCCCAGGAGAGGGCGCCTATGGTAAGGGCGAGGCGAATCCCAGAGGGGACGATCCATAAACAAGGAACCAGAGGGGAGTCCCAAAGGAGTAGCGGAGGAGTAGGGCCAGTTTCCCCACCAGAGCACAGTGGGGGGGAAGAGTCACGTGAGTCAGGACCATCTTCTCCTCCATCGGGGAGTGGGGAGAAGGAGGGAAGGCCAGGTCCAGCTAGCCTCCCCGAAAGGGGGAGCAGTGACACAAGTGTAACGGTCAGAAGGAAAGTGGGAGGCTGCGCGCGCGCGCCAAGTTCAAATGTGGAGGAGCGCGGGACAGCAGAAAACCCGGATTGGGAGCCAGGTCCTAAAGCCCGAAAGAGGGGGGGGGAGGAGTCGGGAGAATCAGCGTCAGAAGAATCTCGGAGGGCAGAGACTCCGACTAGCAGAAGGACCCAGAGAAAGAAGGAACAGAGGAAAAGGTGGAGTAAAGCTAGAATCTTAAGCTGGTGTCAGGGGGGCGGAGATTCAGATGGGACTTCTACGGTCTGACGGATAGATGTAGCGTTGCGCGCTGCACGTCTGGAAATGAGACTGAACTTCAATAAAGACTTTTAAACTTGAGCAAGAAGCAGCGTTGGTCTTGTGTGAGCTGGGACCTTGGGCAGCGCTGACAACACCCATCAAGGCTCTGTAATTGGGGACATATGTTCCCCTTTCCCCCCTTTTCTTTCGGGAAGTCGGATCCGCCAGCCAGGATACCGCATATCGTTTTGATCACCTGTTCGCATTTTGGGGTTGTTGTTGCTTTTAATAAGATAGCTATGCCAGTTATGCTCTGAGAATATTCTGGACTGTCTCGTTCAATATAGAAATCACTTTTGATCTCCTGTCCCCCCCCCCCTCTTTCCCTCAGCCTTCTCTCTGTGTTAGATTCCCTCTGTGACAGGTTCCCCTTCGGTTATGTGAACATGTAAAACGTTACGAAACGTTAGGAAAAAGGTTATGTTTTAAAGTAAAGGAGCCCCATTATTTCAGCAAACATCCTTCCTGCCCCTGCAGTTTTATTCCCCATGGCAGATCTCACTGAGGAAATACTAGTGCCGGGAATTGTTTCTCCTTTGTGAAGTGCTGTGGGTGACTGGAAATTATTGTATCTGCTCACTATTTGCATTCCATCTCATTTTAAGGATATCTGGAAAGTGATTGAAACAATTCTTTGACTTAATTGACAGGTCCAGAGCATCCATGAGTCAACTCCTGGGTGCACACTAGGGTTGCGGACACAAAAGTTGTTCACCTTTTAAAAGTTTTGCCCAAAGCTCTTGAGCATTTTTCCTTGCTGTTGAGCAAAGACGTTTTTGAGCTATTTTTAAGGTAATTCACAAAAAAATACACTTCTGAAATGGGTTGGCATACATCCGGATTTTCCCGGACATTGGAGCAATTTCCACCTGGAGACCGTTTCCAACGGCCGAATCCCAGCAAAGTCCAGGAAACTATGGACATATGGCAACCTTAGCAGGGCTGACCAAAGATATTCTGGCACCTGAGGTGAACTACAGAATGGAGAAATCAAGATTGACATCAGGATCTGCTACCCCTCTGACAAAAGATGAGGAGGTCAAATCGGTCATGATCAAATGGGCACAGGATATAGGACATAATATACAATTTGAGGACTGGGAAAAATTGTGGAAAGTCAATTTGAAATTTGCAGATTGTTCTCTTTTAGAAGAAAATTATATGAAAATGATGAATAGGTGGTATATTACACCAGTACAGATAGCAAAAATGTACAAAACCGGGTCAAACACATGCTGGAAGGGACTTTTTATCTTATGTTGTGGGAATGTAGAGAAGTTTAAAAAATTTGGGAAATGATATATAATGAATTAAAAAAAAATGTTTAAAATGACATTTGTAAAAAAACCAGAAGCATTTCTGTTAGGGATTGTAGGACAACACCTGCCAAGAAAAATAAAGAACTTATAACAGTGGCAAGAGTCTTGATAGCACAAGGATGGAAGAATGAGGAAATAACCGTGGCAAGAAAAATTGATGAGCTACGCAGAGCTGGCTAAATTGACATACAAATTGCAGGACAAGGAGAACTGTGACTTTAAGGAAGAATGGGAGCTTTTTATAATTTATCTAAAAAGACAACAAAATGAATTGGACTCCTTGGCAGGTTTTGAATAAAAATACACAAATGTATTGGTTGATAACATGGTAGATGGATAATGTAAGGATATGTATAACTTTATAACATGCAGAGAATAATATGTGTTGAGAAATCAGAGAGAGGAGCTGAGGGAAGTCTCAGGGGGGGGGGTTGAAGGGGGAGAAAGGGGGGAAATAATGAATATGACATGTTTTGATAATTTGTTATGTTGAAATTGTTAATAATAATATTTTTTTAAAAAAAGGATCTGCTGCCTCTCTGGAATCTGCCGCCTGAGACTGTCCTCTCATCTTGCCTCATGGGTGGGCCGGCCCTGGCACACCCACCAGTGTAGATTATTTCATTTTCCTCTTCTGTATCTATATATTGTCCTCTTCCAAAAACATCAGGAAAGTGTACGACAACATGAAAACATTTAAAGCGGACACAAAGCAATCATTAGAGTGACTGCCTTGAGTGACGTCCTCCAGCTCATTGATCATCACCACATTTCAGATTTCCGTGCCAAGGGAAACTTTTCTTCCAATGCAAATAGCAGCTTTGGAGGACCTGATCCAATCTGGGACCAAACTTGGGGTGGGAGGGGGGACAAATAATTTAAGCTCCCCCCCCCCGCATTGCCCTTCATACCAGTGTCCTGATCTGCACATGGGAAGGTTGCACCTCCTATTTGTTCAGGGTTTTTTTAAGGCATTAGGTAATCCCTAACTCTGCAAGCTGTCTTCAAAATGCCATGCTATGTTTTTCATTTTTTGGGGGGGGGATCTTATTGCTTTATCCGCTATCGCAGATAAAATTTTCAACATGCACACACAGATTGCCATCTTTTATTTTGGTAAACCACTGTCTCTGTATTAAGTGGCATGTAAATATATTAAATGAGGGGCGCGGGTGGCACTGTGGGTTAAACCACAGAGCCTAGGACTTGCCGATCAGAAGGTCAGCAGTTCGAATCCCCGCAATGCGGCGAGCTCCCGTTGCTCGGTCCCTGCTCCTGCCAACCTAGCAGTTCGAAAGCACGCCAAGGTGCAAGTAGATAAATAGGTACCACTCTGGCGGGAAGGTAAACGGTGTTTCCATGCGCTGCTCTGGTTCCTCAGAAGCGGCTTAGTCATGCTGGCCACATGACCCGGAAGCTGTACGCCGGCTCCCTCGGCCAATAAAGCGAGATGAGTGCTGCAACCCCAGAGTCGGCCACGACTGGACCTAATGGTCAGGGGTCCCTTTTACCTTTACCTTTAAATATATTAAATATATAGAATGAAATGAATGGCATCTCAACTGGTCCTCTGCCCCTTTGGTGCTATACAGTGGTACCTCGGGTTACATATGCTTCAGGTTACATACACTTCAGGTTACAGACTCCACTAACCCAGAAATATTACCTCGGGTTAAGAACTTTGCTTCAGGATGAGAACAGAAATCGTGCAGCGGCAGCAGGAGGCCCCATTAGCTAAAGTGGTGCTTCAGGTTAAGAACAGACCTCCAGAACGAATTAAGTTCTTAACCCGAGGTACCACTATATTCTGTACCAGTGGCAGCTGGTGTCCACTGGAACATGTAGGGTGGAAGGCTGGGCACCCAAAGGTGGGTGGAGCCAGAATCAATTCTAGTTTTGTCTCCATCCTCCTCCCTGCCGAGTCCTACAAGGGCAACACCAAGCCTTAAGGAGGAGGCTGGTGAGCTGTGCCACGCCCTGGACCAGTTGCCAGCAGGAAGGCAGGCAAATGGTGGTTGGCAGAGGGCAGACTGAGATCAGTGCCCTGTTTCCCTTATGGGCTAGCCTCCTCTGCTTTGCACTTTCCAGTGTATGAAGAAAACGCCCCAGGAAAACCTTCTTTTCTTGGAGAGCATCGGCAAACAACCCAGGCTCCTTTTCCTGCCCTGAGTAGCTCCCAAGTTCTCCCTTCCCATAAACTGCTTTCCTGCCAGCACGCCCGGGATCTTCTGTTTACAGGGACGTAAGCGTTTGCCATGCTTAAGAGGAAACGGCAATAGGGACACCGTCCAAGCAAGATCTCCAAACTTCCCCAAAACAGGATGCAGTTTAGACTGCCCTGTGGCCAGGGTCCATATCGGGATTATCTCGAGGCGTCTTGGAAGAAGGTGCAAATGCGAATTATTTCCCCCGGCAGATTCTGATCGGCTCCGACTGTCCCATTACATTCCTGGCATCTCGCAGCCTCCTCCCTTCCTCCTACACAAGCCTCTCCCAATGAGAGATCTCAGGGGAATGGATGTTCCATTGGCAGCCTTCACAGGATGTCAAAGTTTTATATCTTTCTTTGGGTATATCTGCTGAATTACAAGCCACCAGTGCTGTATGAGGAACCATGTTGCTGGGCCCCACACCTCTCTGACTCGTATATCGAGTTCCTTCCTCTGCTTGCAACAGCAGACATGCAGAGGCAGATGGACAGTCGTAAGCAAAGCTCAGGGTGTCAGTCTTAAGTCAGTACATTTCTGAGCACAATTCAAAGTGTTGGTGCTGACCTTTAAAGCCCTAAACGGCCTCAGTCCAGTATACCTGAAGGAGCGTCTCCAGCCCCATCGTTCTGCCCAGACACTGAGGTCCAGCGCCGAGGGCCTTCTGGTGGTTCCCTCGCTGCGTGAAGCCAAGTTACAGGGAACCAGGCAGAGGGCCTTCTCGGTAGTGGTGCCCACCCTGTGGAACGCCCTCCCACCAGATGACAAAGAGAAAAACAACTACCAGACTTCTCTGGGCGGCTTCCAACAGAACACTAAAATACAATAGCTTATTAAACATTAAAAGCTTCCCTAAACAGGGCTGCCTTCAGATGTCTTCTAAAAGTTTGGTAGTTATTTTTCTCTTTGACATCTGGCGGGAGGGCGTTCCACAGGGCAGGTGCCACTACCAAGAAGGCCCTCTGCCTGGTTCCCTGTAACTTGGCTTCTCGCAGGGAGGGAACTGCCAGAAGGCCCTCGGCGCTGGACCTGTGGCCGGGCAGAGCGATGGAGGTGGAGATGCTCCTTCAGGTATACTGGGCCGAGGCCGTTTAGGGCTTTAAAGGTCAGCACCAGCACTTTGAATTGTGCTCGGAAACGTACTGGGAGCCAGTGTAGGTCTTTCAAGACCGGTGTGGTACCTAGCAACATAGCTTTATACTGAGCCAGAGCATTCATCCATGTCACTC
The DNA here is from genome assembly GCF_027172205.1 of Podarcis raffonei. Lineage (NCBI taxonomy): Eukaryota > Metazoa > Chordata > Lepidosauria > Squamata > Lacertidae > Podarcis > Podarcis raffonei. The sequence goes on along the minus strand of NC_070604.1, from coordinate 112,582,628 downwards.
AGTATTGTCTACACTGACTGGCAGCAGCTCTCCAGGGTTTCAGACCAGGATCTCTCCTACCCCGACCTCCAGACGCTGGGGATTGAATCTGGAGTCTTCTGCATGCAAAGCAGATGCTCTATCTCTCAGCTATAGCCTCTTCCCATGAAAAATGGTATATACCATGGGCAGCTTTACCACAATATCTGAGTATGTTTACTTTTCCCCATGACAGTGAACGGGAGCAACCCCTCTATTATTACAGGGGGGGAAACCACATACACCCAGAAACCCCTACACCATCTGCAATCCATAGCACACACACCACTGCAACATAACAGATACAAAAGACCGGACCAACCCACACAGGGCAGGAATAGCAAGAATAAGGAGGTCTTGATGGTGAGAAGATAAGATTATCAGCTTAATATGATTTCTCTGCTGCAGGTCCCCCCCCCTCCTGCCAGTTGCCATGGGATTGCCTAATTGCCTTTCCATCTGGTTATCTGCTTCTTCCACAAACCTGCATTTTATCCTCATGGCAACCAGGAAGGATGTGCTAAAGGAGAGTGACTTGTCAGAGGCCACCTGGAAGACTTCTGGGCTGATGACAAAAGGGCTTGAGGCAACCAGGCACTCTCTCCTGGTAGCAGTGGGAAACCTAATTTAAGATAGCCGTGGTGAAAATAGAAATGGAGCGGGGGGGCGGTCATCCTGGAGTGCTTAATCCAGAACACTTTTGCCTCTGGCTCTGTTCATCATCAGCTTTGGCTCTGCGCTCCACTGAAATGTGGCCCCTTATAAATGAACCCCCAAGATAACACGGCCCTTGACAGGGGAAAAAAGAAATGTGGCCAACCGTTCTAACACAAAACACACATCCCGGAATTTGTCATTCAGCAGCATTCCCCGCAGCACAGGGTGCTCCCCCTTTTGTATCAGGAATGCTGTTTTTTGAGTACATCTTTATGTAAAGGAAAAGGGACGCGGGTGGTGCTGTGGGTTAAACCACAGAGCCTAGGGCTTGCTGATCAGAAGGTCGGCGGTTCGAATCCCCGCAACAGGGTGAGCTCCCATTGCTCGGTCCCTGCTCCTGCCAACCTAGCAGTTCGAAAGCACATCAAAGTGCAAGTAGATAAATAGGTACCGCTCCGGCGGGAAGGTAAACGGCGTTTCCGTGCGCTGCTCTGGTTCGCCAGAAGCGGTTTAGTCATGCTGGCCACATGACCCAGAAGCTGTACGCCGGCTCTCTCGGCCAATAAAGCGAGATGAGTGCCGCAACCCCAGAGTCGGTCACGACTGAACCTAATGGTCAGGGGTCCATTTACCTTTTTAATGTGCATAAAATGGGTTTATAGTTTGTGTATGAAAAACACCCAATGGATCGGTGGGTGAGAAAGGAGATAATCAGGCATGGCAAACTGCTTGGGTTTGATAAATGACACTAGGAGAGTAGACTTTTGAGCTCAATAATGGATGTTGTGAGAGTCGGCCACGACTGGACCTAATGGTCAGGGGTCTCTTTACCTTTTATGTAAAGGGATAGTTCAGTTGTACAGTACCTGAGCTGCATGCAGAAGGTCCCAGGATAGCTGGGATAGCTCTGTTGGTAGAGTAGGGGACCCTTAATCTCAGGGTCATGAGTTTGAGCCCCATGGGGGGCAAAAGATTACCACATGGCAGGGGGTTGGACTAAATGACCCTAGCGGTTCCTTCTAATTCCATGATTCTATGAATCCCCAGCATCTTCAAGCAGGGCTGAGAGGGACCCCTTCCTAAAGTTGCTTGCTGAGTTGCTTGGTTAGCTCAACTGGTTAGAGTGTGGTGCTGATAATGCCAAGTTCACAGGTTTGATCCCCATATGGGTGCATATTCCTAAATTGCCGGGAGTTGGACTAGAATCCACAGGGTCCTCTTATGATTCTATGAAGTTATCTTCCAGGATTTCCTTAGCACCTGTAGGACCTGAACTCCCTTTTCGTTTTTAGTTCTTTGTTTTTGTCCTGCTGCTGCCGTCCCCCCAACATTCAGAGGAGGGTGGCAAAAGAGGCCAGTGAAATACAAAGACAAAAAAAAAATATTGCCCTTTCAGTGTGCATTTCTAAAGGTTACCACAATTGATACAAATCCCAGGCCGAGAAGAGAGGATTTGCAGGTTAGGGAAAGCAGAACAGAAGCGAAGCTTCAGGCAACGGCTGGATTTATGCAATTGGGTTTTGCAACTTATTATTTCGCAGTCGTTGGCAGGCCCACCCCTGCATTTCACTGGTGTGTTTTACACAGCGCCAACTTTGTAAACTGTTACAGAGGTGCGGCAGGTCAGAAGGCGGCCCAGTTGAGGAGCGAAAGATGTGCCAGAGACCACCTCTGGCTTTGCTTAGATGTGGTTCTCGTATACAACAACCAGATGCGCTGGTGAAGCTTCTGAAATGAAAGGGGCGGGTGGAATCGGGACCCGCGAAAGCCTCCAGCTTGATCCACCTGCAGAGATGCGCCAAGAAAATCGAAAAGGGGGAACGGTAGGAAATAAACAATATTCCAAAGGTGATCTGTGGGTGTTACGCAGATGCTTTGCTGGCACGAAGCTCTTGCGGCAGATTTATTTCGGAAGACGCAAAGCAGATGACCGCGCCAGCGAAAGGCAGCACCGCTTCTCCGTACGGGCCTGGAGGGCATTCAGAAGGAGCAAATAATCCAAATGTCTGGGACATCTGGATTTCACTCTCTTCAGATGGAAAGCTAAGCAGTAGGGAGATCCAGGAGAGGAAGAGGGGAGCTAGCTGGTTTATCCAGAGTAAGGCCATTGAAATCAGTATTGTCTACACAACAGTGGCTGGCTACCAGTCCTACCTGGAGCTGCCAGGGGCTTCTGCATGTGAAGCAGGTGTCTACCAATGAGCCACAGCCCCTTCCCCTTAAAAATTTAGCTGCACATTCTGAACACGGCTTTGAGAGCACAGGAGAAGAGCATAGGATGTTGAGCACTGGAAACTGCCCTATACTGAGCCAGATCCGTGGTCAGTACTGTCTAAAAGAGAGGTAACTGTTTGGGACTACAACTCCCATCAGACCAATCCAACAATGGACAATCTCCAAGGATGATAATAATACAATAAAAATAATTTATGATTTGTACCCCGCCCATCTGGCTGGGTTTCTGGGCGGCTTCCAACAAAGATGGAAAATACACTAAAATGTCACACATTAAAAACTTCCCTGAACAGGGCTGCCTTCAGATGTCTTCTAAATGTCAGGTAGTTGTTTATCTTTTTGCCATCTGATGGGAGGGCGTTCCAGAGGGCGGGCGCCACTACCGAAAAGGCCCTTTTCCTGGTTCCCTGTAGCTTTGCTTCTCGCAATGAGGGAACCACCAGAAGGCCCTCGGCGCTGGACCTCAGTGTCTGGGCAGAACGATGGGGGTGGAGATGCTCCTTCAGGTCTACTGGGCCGAGGCCGTTTAGGGCTTTAAAGGTCAACACCAACACTTTTAATTGTGCTCGGCTGCTAGACTGATGGAAGTTGTAGTCCAAAACATCTAGAGCAGGTTTCCCAAACTAGTGGTCTCCAGCTGTTTTTGGACTACAGCTGGTGCCCCTTCACACAGGAAATATGGGTCTATCACTATCTTCCACTGTCATTTTGCAGCCACCTGGGGAAATTCCTAATGAAATGACCCTTTCCTACTTCTTGGGGGTGGGTGGGAATTGTTGTTGTTGTTGTTGTTTAGTCGTGTCTGACTCTTCATGACCCATGGACCAGAGCACGCCAGGCACTCCTGTCTTCCACTGCCTCCCGCAGTTTGGTCAAACTCATGCTGGTAGCTTTGAGAACACTGTCCAACCATCTTGTCCTCTGTTGTCCCCTTCTCCTTGTGCCCTCCATCTTCCCCAACATCAGGGTCTTTTCCAGGGAGTCTTCTCTTCTCATGAGGTGGCCAAAGTATTGGAGCCTCAGCTTCACGACCTGTCCTTCCAGGGAGCACTCAGGGCTGATTTCCTTCAGAATGGAGAGGTTTGATCTTCTTGCAGTCCATGGGACTCTCAAGAGTCTCCTCCAGCACCAGAATTCAAAAGCATCAATTCTTCGGCGATCAGCCTTCTTTATGGTCCAGCTCTCACTTCCATACATCACTACTGGGAATGTGGGAGGGAATAAGGTCCACCAAGGCCCCATCGAAAGTGAGAGAAGGGGTGAAAGAGTGATTCCATCATTCTATCTGCATAATTCCTCCTATCCTTGGATTCAGGGCCAAATGGAGGAAGTGATTTCCCGTCAAGGACAGCCAGCCAGCGCACCCAACTTTCCTTCACTGGTCTGAGTCACTGATAGAGCGTTGAAAGCCTTGTGTGTTGTTGCTGCCACACTCAGGAAGAAGTTGTAGAGATAAGTGGATTGCAGGATTTGAGTTGTGCGGTCTTGCAGAAGATGGATGCACTCAGAAGGATTTGGGGTGTGTTTGCATACCCTTGCAATAGATGGATACACTGAATGACTGCCATACCTGCAGCCAAAAAGGAAATGTCCAAAAGGTCAGGCAAGCCAAACCATGACCCCTAGGAATGTGATCCTTCGCCTACAGAAGAGGGCTTGAGCCGTTTTCTTGAGCGCTCTGTAGCGATCTGATCTGCTGGTGCAGAGCCCTTATGTAACATAGCTGCATTGCTCTCTGACTTTGCTGAAATGTGAGGATTGTTTAGGAAGGGCAAGTGGTCCTGTTTTTGAGCAGAGAAGTCATAACCACAGACGATCCACTGGCTCCTTCCAAATCTAGTATTCTGCATACGCATATCGTGGTGCGTAAATGCAGCTTTCTGCAAGTAGAACACCCTAAGTTATCGCGGGGAACAGAGACATAGGGAGCGTCTGGCCACACGCCCTGCTTTATTTAAGGTTGGAACTGGCAACAGCGGTGGAGCACTGCAGAAGAAAAACCACTGGCCAATTAGATGAGATACAAGAGGTCTGAGTCAAGTGTTTGGCAGCGTATCAACAGGAGAGGGAGGACCTCCTTTCCCCCTCTGCCGACAGCCAGTGCAGTCAAGACAATGCCGACTGCTGCATCATGGCTCAGCAACTGGGAGAAAGGCAAAGGGGTGGCTCCTCTTCTCCTCTTTGAGCGCAAATCAACCTTTGCTGGGTTGAGCCCACACTTAACTGTGACGTCAGTCAACGGCTGCAGCTCCCAGTTGGCCCCCGATCACAGTTAACATAGCTGCTGCGGTATGTTGCTTGTTTATTTTATTCCCTTATCATAGAGTTGCAGAGTTGGAAGGGATCCCAATGGTCATCTAGTCCAACCTGCTGCTGTAATGCAGGAATCTCAGCTAAAGCATCCATGACAGATGACCATCCAACCTCTGCTTAGAAACCTCCAAGGAAGGAGAGTCCATAACCTCACAAGGGAGACCGTTCCAATGTCTAACAGCTCTTAGCATCAGAAAGTTCTTCCTGATGTTGAGTCACAATCTCCTTTTTGTAATGAAGCCATTGGTTTGAGTCCTGCCCTCCAGAGCAGGAGAAAACAAGCTTCCTCCCTCTTCCATGTGACAGCCCTTGATATATTTGAAGATGGCTCTCATATCTTCTCTCAGTCTCCTCTTTTCCAGGCTGAAGATACCCAACTCCCTCAACTGTTCCTCATCAGGCTTGGTTTCCAGACCCTTGATCAGCTTGGTTGCCTTCCTCTGCACACGTTCCAACTTGTCCACATCCTCCGTAAATTGTGGCGCCCAGAACTGGACACAGTACTCCAGGTGTAGTCTGAACAAATTACTTAAGTAATTTCTAAGCCACCTTGAGCTACCAAGGTGGCGCAAAACAAAATGGCAGAACAACTGGAAACGAAGTCAACATTAAAACAAGGTGGATAACAAATCGATACGGGATAATGCTCGAAGAAAGTTGCACAATGGAAGGAAGGGGCAGGCAGAGGGAGAGTTTGGGACACCACGGCGTATTCCACACTGCAGGGAAACCTCAGGCCTGGTGGTCAAATGTGGCCCTCCAGGTTTTTCTTTCTCTCACACGCTGTTTCCCTAGCCTAGGGTTTCCCAAACTTGGGTCTCCAGCAGTTTTTGGACTACAACTCCCATCATCCCTAGCAAAGCAGGACCAGCGGTCAGGGATGATGGGAATTGTAGTCCAAAACCAGTTTGGGGAACTCTGTCTTAGGCCTTGTCCCTCACTGACCTTGCTTCACACACCCCTTGCGTGGAAGGAGGGGATAGAGAAAGGGGTTTGAGAGAGAGTAGGTAGCAATTCCCCTCCTATTCAAACATAAAATGGATATTCTGGGCTCCACCCTCTTTTGCCTCTGGCCCTGCCCTCCATTGTCATGTGGCCCCTGACAGCTTGCCCAAAGGGAAATGTGGCCCTCAGGATGAAAACATCCCCCCAAGTCAACTAGCCAGTCAAGGCGGTGGTGGGAAGATCACACCCTAATTCTGGGTTCCCTCAGAAGTGGAAATTTACCGTCGCCGTGTGGGAAGGGCAGGGAAAGGTGAATGGCAGCGCCGCTTTATTGAGTGCTGTTGAGAGACTTGAAACAAGTGACAAAAGGAATCAGGCAGAAAAGATCTTTCGTGTCGTGGCTGATCATCTCCCAGCTGCTCTCAGATTCTTTTGCAGCCCCAAGAGGGACAATATTTCAAGACCTGCTCTGAGGTTATAGAACAGGTAAAGGTAAAGGTAACCCTGCCTGTACGGGCCAGTCTTGACAGACTCTAGGGTTGTGCACTCATCTCACTCTAGAGGCTGGGAGCCAGCGCTGTCCGCAGACACTTCCGGGTCACGTGGCCAGCGTGACGAAGCTACTCTGGCGAGCCAGAGCCGCACACAGAAATGCCGTTTACCTTCCTGCTAGTAAGCGGTCCCTATTTATCTACTTGCACCCGGGAGTGCTTTCGAACTGCTAGGTTGGCAGGCGATGGGACCGAACGACAGGAGCGCACCCCGCCGCGGGGATTCGAACCGCCGACCATACGATCAGCAAGTCCTAGGCGCTGAGGTTTTACCCACAGCGCCACCTGCGTCAAAATGAAACAAAACAAAAACCCCAACACTCCTTGCAAGCAGAAAATTAGCATTGTGGGAAACTACAGGCTGCTTTAAGTCCTGATTCAGTATAAGACAGCTTCCTATGTTCTTATTGCAGGGAGTTCCCTCACCCCCCCCCATAGGATAGCATCTGAAAATGGCTTCCCCAGCCCATAGTCTGAAGTGCTGCAGACCACCCTCCCAATGCCCCATTTTGCCGCATGCGTAGAAAAGGCTGGAGAACGCTCTGCCTTTTTTTTTTGGAAAATGATTTCAAAAGAAAGGAACAGGCCCAGACAATCATTATCGCAGTGCTGGACGAGATCCAGCCCTGAGATAATTTCTGGGAATCGATACAGATTCAAGCCGTTGTCCCCACCCTCTCGGCTAAACATGACTTTAATTTAAATCAGGCCTTGGCCGCAAATGCATTTGCACCCCTCTAGTGAGAGTGAAACAAACTTGTTCACTGCGGTGGGCCAAATTTTTTCTTTCCCCCGCCCACCCGCAGCCCCACAGCCTTAGGAAATTCTACTAAGAGCTATGAGTTATGAATGGCCATCAGCTCTTTCCTTAGAAAACAATTTCCCCTGGATAAGGAAGGGCAGTGGAGATCTTTCTCCTGCCCAAAGTCCCCCCCCCAAACTCCAACCACCTCCACCTGCCTCTGTCCCACCAAGTTCTAGACCAGAACCCTCCAGATGTTGCTCAACTACAACCTCCATCATCCACAGCCTTTGGCCATGCTGGTTGGGGCTGATGGAACAACGTCCAGAGGCCCACAAAATCCCCATCCCTCTCCTAGACCTGTCCCTATATTCCTGGTGGCAGTAAAAACAGCTGTAGGGAGGGTGTTTCAGAGGACAATCTATTAAAAACCCTCTTTATGGGGTGAATTGTCCTCCCCAAACTGGAGTTGTTGTTCACTCCCTTAGAAGGGGGAACAATGTCAAGACTCAAGAGCATAAGAATGTGCCGGATCAGGGCAGTGCCCCCCCCATGGAATCCTGGGAACTGTAATTTGCTAAGGATGCTGGGAAATGCATCTCTGTGAGAGGTAAATTACAGCTTCCATATTTTATTTTATTTTTTAGGGAAAAGCCATGGCTGTTAAAGACATGGTGTCGATGTGACAGGAATCAGTAAACTTTTTCAGCAGGGGGCCAGTCAACTGTCCCTCAGACCTTGTGGGGGGCTGGACTATATTGGGGGGGGGAAATGAATGAATTCCTATGCCCCACAAATAATGCAGAGATGCATTTTAAATAAAAGGACACATTCTACTCATGTAAAAACACACTGACTCCCGGGCCATCGGCGGGCCGGATTTAGAAGGCAATTGGGCCGGATCTGGCCCCCAGGCCTCAGTTTGCCTACCCATGCTCTAGCACAGTGTTTCTCAACCTGTGGGTCCCCAGATGTTGTTGGACTACAACTCCCATCAGCACTAGCTAGCAAGGCCAGAGCTCAGGGATGATGGGAGTTGTAGTCCAACAACATCTGGGGACCCACAGGTTGAGAACCGCTGCTCTAGCACACAACCACTGCTTCAAAGGGTATTCAGGTGCATGATCACCTCTGATACTTTAGGTAGTAGCACACAGCTACTAAGGACAACAGCTGTGTGCTGCTGAAGACTCTCTGTGAATCTGTCTAATCCCCCTTCGGAAGCTACCCAAATGGGTGGGCACCGCCACATCTCGTAGCAGTGAATTCCATAGTTTAACCGTGCGCTCTGTGAAGGAGCACTTTATTTCGTCTGCCCTGAGTCTTCGGCTTCAAGGAGATGACCCCAGAGGGCTCTTGTATTATGCAAGCAGGAGAAAAGCTTCGTGAAACACAGCTGGAGTGTCATCTGCTGCCTTACACTTGGACTGAATCTGGGTGACTCACGAAGGGCTTACACATTTTCAAGTGCAGATCAAGAGAAGCCCTCTTAGTCCTGGCCAACCGAACCCAGAACAGACCAGCAGATTTGGGTGTGGGTTGCAAATCCAATGGTTGGAGGAAATTACCAAGCGGCTGAAATATTCGCAAGAATTCCTTCTCAGAGGGAAGCTGCCAAACAAAGCTGTAACAGTCTAAGAGGCAAAGATAATGGGAACTAAGATTGTGGGAGACCATTTTTTAAAAAAAAGTCATTGACTCTCCTTTTGCTCCCTTTATGCCCTCATCCATAAGAAAGCCCTGAGTGACATTTAAGCTGCATCCAGGTGCAGAATTCAAGAAAATTCTTTGTCCCGATCCTGCTGCCTGCTCAGAGCCCCATTTAGGGCTGTTGTTGTTGTTGTTTAGTCATGTCCGACGCTTCGTGACCCCATGGACCAGAGCACGCCAGGCACTCCTGTCTTCCACTGTCTCCTGCAGTTTGGTCAAATGGGCAAATCTGTCAATTTCAGCTTTTCTAAAGTTTCACAGTTTTCTAATCTTAGCTCTAGTTCTCCATATTTGCAAATTTTTGCACTTTTCAAAAAAGCCAGTGTGGTGTAGTGGTTAAGAGCGGTGGATTCATAATCTGGTGAACCGGGTTCGCTTCCCTGCTCCTCCACATGCAGCTGCTGGGTGACTTTGGGCTAGTCACACTTCTCTGAAGTCGCTCAGCCCCACTCACCTCACAGAGTGTTTGTTGTGGGGGAGGAAGGGAAAGGAGAATGTTAGCCACTTTGAGACTCCTTTGGGTAGTGATTAAGCGGGATATCAAATCCAAACTCCTCCTCCTCTTCTTCTTCTTTAGCGCTTTAGTAAGAATTTATCTTACTAAATTCTGTCTTAGTAAGAAGACAGAAGTGACTGGCGTGCTCTGGTCCATGGAGTCACGAAGAGTCGGACACGACTAAACGACTAAACAAAAGAATTTATCCCAATATACACATTTTTGTATGTAGTGTTCCTCAATGCACATGTTTTTTCAAAGCAATTTGCCCTAAAGGCATTTCTGTATGTAATTTCCACTAATATATGCATTTTTTGTGCACACTTTACACTAGTACAGTGGTACCTTGCTTTAAGAACAGCTTAGTTTATGAACAACTTGGATCAAGAATGCTGCAAACCTGGAAGTAGGTGTTTTGGTTTGTGAACTTTGCCTTGGAAGCAGAACATGTTTCGCTTCCTGTTGAGTGTGTTCCATTTGTAAATTGAGTCCCTCGCTGCTATGGAAAAGCACACCTTGGTTTAAGAATGCTTTGGTTTAAGAACGGACTTCCGGAACGGAATAAGTTCATAAACCAAGGTACTGCTGTACATGCATTTATGTATACATTGCTTGGCTGGAGGACGACACTGCAAACTTTGGAGAAGTGGCGTTTTTGAGTAACGGCTGTGTTTTGGTTCACGTACTTTCTCAGAAAGTGAAAATTAGGTACATTCACCTTTCAATGAGAACGGAATCAAAGTTCTCCCCTGTACCTACTTGGGACTCCTCTGACAACCTGTTTACTGAGCATCCATCCTCATTTGCACAAAGCTTCCGCAGATGTTAGACTACAGGCTCATCCACAACGCACCTGAAAATCCACATCTTCCACATTTGATTTGCCCTCTCTTCTCCTCTGCTGGGCCATACCTTTCTGATTTGTACACAAATCACACCCATTTTCCAATCAGACGTTTCAAGGACCAGGCACTGTATGGCTGATAAAGGTACCCCTGCCCGTACGGGCCAGTCTTGACAGACTCTAGGGTTGTGCGCCCATCTCACTTAAGAGGCCGGGGGGGGGGCAGCGCTGTCCGGAGACACTTCCGGGTCACGTGGCCAGCGTGACAAAGCTGCATCTGGCGAGCCAGCGCAGCACACGGAAATGCCGTTTACCTTCCCGCCAGTAAGCGGTCCCTATTTATCTACTTGCACCCGGGGGTGCTTTCGAACTGCTAGGTTGGCAGGCGCTGGGACCGAGCAACGGGAGCGCACCCCGCCGCGGGGATTCGAACCGCCGACCTTTCGATCGGCAAGCCCTAGGCACTGAGGCTTTTACCCACAGCGCCACCCGCATCCTGTATGGCTGATAATTCCTGTTTATTTTGCTTTTTCATCCTTCCGCTCCTCTACCTGCTCTTCCTCTCTCCAACAGTGCATGCACATCAATGCCCCCCACTCAATGCATTGTTTCGTGGGAAACAGCCGGCAAGGCGTCAGATTCCCAGCTCCATCCTTCCCACCCCCCTTGCCATCTCCCCCCTTCCCTCACACTCATATTTCACAGCTTGTTTGTTTTTCAATTCTTTATCTGCATGCAAATCTGTATATGTGTACATATTGAATTTTTAACTGAATGCAAAACACACACAAAGTACAGTGGTACCTCTGGTTACGAACTTAATTCGTTCCGGAGGTCCGTTCTTAACCTGAAACCATTCTTAACCTGAGGTACCACTTTAGCTAATGGGGCCTCCTGCTGCCGCCGCTGCACGATTTCTGTTCTCATCCTGAGGTAAAGTTCTTAACCCGAGGTACTATTTCTGGGTTAGCGGAGTCTGTAACCCGAAATGTTTGTAACCCGAGGTGTTTGTAACCCGAGGTACCACTGTAATGGCATTTGCCACTAATAGGTGAACCGCCTTGAGATCTACGGGTATAGGGCGGTATACAAAATATAATAATAACAATAATAATGCCAGATTATGTCAAGAGCTAAAAGCAGCCTCACCACGCCAGCCAGAAACGAACATCCTGGTTTCCTGAGAAACAATGATTAAGGCATCCGAGACCCCCTATGCGCCTTCCTGACTTCCCCACAACATACCAAATATGTGGGGAGGACAAAATATGTGGCCACACAGCCCACACCAATTAACACAAGACAGCAAGCCTGTTGCACTCCACAGTCAAAAGTAAGCAGGACAGGCGTCAGAACCAGAAAGAACAAGTGTTATTCCTGCCCCCCTGGACCAGGAGACAGCTAATAATTTGCTAGAGCGCTTATGCGCATCATGTACATCGTGCATGTTCAATGTTACACACACACACACACACACAAAAACCCACGGAAAAATAATCATTTTTTAAAAGGGCTTTTAAGAAGACACCCAGCAGCCACAATTAGCAACCAGCCACAAATGAACAAAATCTCTCCCAGAAACCAGAATGAGAAACCATCAAAGCAGGAGGCAGGAAGGAGGAGGGACTTTGTCTGCATGCAAAACAGGCTCTGGTGGATTTAGTGGATGAGAGCGATAGTGGGTCCAGCAGTCAAGAAGGTGGTTTCTGCACGTTCCGTAGAGGGAAATGAGGGGCAGTTATGGCTTGTCAACCTGGGAAGGGAGCCCATCTAGAAGAAGGAAAGCTCTGATCCTAAACCTCTGCTGTCTTGCAGCTCTACTCATTCCAATTAAAAAAGCAGCCTCATTTTAATAATAGTCCATAGATCAAAACCATAAGGGGGGGGGGAAACATAAGGGTCAGACTGAGTCCAAACCAAAGGCCAGGCGGAACAGTAAACTAACTTGCAGGGTTATTGTTATAAGGATTAATGAGCTGCTATGCATGGAGCTATGCATGGGACGCGGGTGGCGCTGTGGGTTAAACCATAGAGCCTAGGACTTGCCGATCAGAAGGTCGGCGGTTCGAATCTCCGTAACGGGGTGAGCTCCCATTGGTTGGTCCCTGTTCCTGCCAACCTAGCAGTTCGAAAGCACATCAAAGTGCAAGTAGATAAATAGGTACTGCTCTGGCAGGAAGGTAAACGGTGTTTCCGTGTGCTGCTCTGGTTCACCAGAAGTGGCTTAGTCATGCTGGCCACATGACCCGGAAGCTGTACGCCAGCTCCCTCGGCCAGTAAAGCGAGATGAGCGCCGCAACCCCAGAGTCGGTCATGACTGGACCTAATGGTCAGGGGTCCCTTTACCCTTACCTATGCATGGAGCACGTTTAGCACAGACACAAAAAGAGGTAAATAAATGCTCATTGTTCTTATCGTCTAGCAGCAGCATGGCCTTTCAGCCTTCAAACAAATTGTACTGTACTTCTCATGCAGATAGCTACGCAGCTACCCTAGACTAAATAATATGGAGGCTGCAATGGAAGCCTGCAGGCAAGGATAAACTAGGCTTCGCGTCATATCCATGCTCAGAAATATCCCCTCCCCCATTACATCCAGCCTGATGAAACCTTCTGTGTAACTCAGAAGTTTGCCTGTTGCGTTCTGAACACCGGCTGGTCCTCATTTAAAGGAATTACTTCACTCACTCTGCATCTTCCCCCCAAACCAAAATAAGCTGCCGTTTAATTGCAAGACCCGTCACAGCAGCCTTTGTGAATCTCGCTTTGGTTTTTAATACGTTTGTAAAATTGCAGAGGTATGCCACATAATACTAGTGAAAGGAGAAAACTGCCCACCCCTGTTCTCCCGACACATGTTTGGATTTCTCTATTAGTCTATTCCAGTGTTTAGGCTGCCATGAGATAAGGTGGTATTCTGACCTCTAGCTTGTACTGACAGGTGACAAATGATAGCATTTACTTGTTAGTTAAGCGAGCTACTGGATCGGCCTTTAGCAGCCTGTGCCGGCTGGGCCTGATGGCACTTAATTGTCCAAAACATCCGGACTGCTTCCGACAGCTGCACTAGGTCTTCGTGAGAGGCCTTTCGAGGTCGGGCACCTGGGTGCATCTTTCAGCAATGGGAAAACAGGAGGAACTGGCTGGTCTGCTTTGTTGAGCATTTTCATGGTGGGCATCCCAGACATAGCTCGGCGATAAGGGCATCTGGCGATAAGAGCATCTCCAGGAAGGTCAAAGATTGTTCCCTGTCTGGGTTGCAGGAGTGTAGCTGCCAGCCAGTGTGGACGACGCTGAGCTCGATGAAGCAATGACTCATTGCAAGGCAGCTTTCTGTGCCCCTTAAGCACCATCTCAAGTCTGGGCACAGAGAATCATTTCTCTGGAAGAATGGAAGCATTTGCCCTGCTGCTGCGGCTATTGCTCTGATGCAACCACGGTAGCTTGGCATCATAGACAGAAAGAGAGGGAATTCTTGCAACAGAGAGAGGGGAAGACTCTATATTGGCTCTGCTTTCCTAATTTCTAATTACAGCCATTCCTCCAATTCCCGGAAAAGTGAGCCGGGTGCGAAATCAATTTCACACCAGAAGGGGAAACACAATTCCATTTTTAAAACGCAACAATATTTAACAGAATTTATATACCACTTGCTTGTAAATGGAACCTTGGATTTGTAAATCCACATGATTTACCAAAAAAAAAAAAAGAACTTTGAAATTATCAACAGAAGACAAAGTTAAAATCAAGTATTTCAAAAAATTCAGAATATAATTAAAAACAACTGTTAAACTAAAAACAGACTAAAGCACATGCCGACTTCTGCATGTCCAGACAGCACTACCTAAACAAAAATGTTTCTAGCAGACACTAAGAATCATAGAATTGGAAGGGACCCCAAGGGTCATCTAGTCCAACCCCCTGCAATGCAGGAAGAATTCAGTTGCCTGGTATCAAACATGCAGGGAGTTCCAAAGGATAGGTGCTGCCATGTTAGAAGATGGGTTTCTTACAAGTGTTGAAGATATTAAGAAGAATGCTAACATGCGGCTGGTTTGCTTTAACGCTGAAATCTTGTTTTTTAAAAACAAAACGAAACACAAAAATGTCTTTTATTGTCATTCTGCTGAGCTGTTCTTTGTGTGTGTTATTTATACCACTGCTTTCACTGCTACTTTATTGTTATTTATTGTTAATCCCACCACTGTTTTGCAGTGCTGCAAGTTAAATCTAGGCGTTTGGTTGCATCTTTATGCTTTGGAAGTAGGGACGTGAGAGAAATTTCATTCAGTTCACACATAAAGGCAAACCTACCCAATTCAGTGTGCCTTTGAACCTCAACTGCAAAATAGCAGAAGTCTGGGAGCACACTGTGATAATTCCTAACCAACGTGCAGAGCTCCAAAAGGGATGCACAGCTCTCCTTTTTAATATAAACACAGTCATACCTTGCCAACAAAGGTCCGTATAGTAAAAGCTATGGTTTTCCCAGTAGTGATGTATGGAAGTGAGAGCTAGACCATAAAGAAGGCTGATCGCCAAAGAATTGATGCTTTTGAATTATGGTGCTGGAGGAGACTCTTGAGAGTCCCATGGACTGCAAGAAGATCAAACCTATCCATTCTGAAGGAAATCAGCCCTGAGTGCTCACTGGAAGGACAGATCCTGAAGCTGAGACTCCAATACTTTGGCCACCTCATGAGAAGAGAAGACTCCCTGGAAAAGACCCTGTGTTGGGAAAGATGGAGGGCACAAGGAGAAGGGGACGACAGAGGACAAGATGGTTGGACAGTGTTCTCCAAGCTACCAGCATGAGTTTGACCAAACTGTGGGAGGCAGTGGAAGACAGGAGTGCCTGGCGTGCTCTGGTCCATGGGGTACAAAGAGTCGGACACGACTAAACGACTAAACAACAACAACAGTCATACCTTGAGTTACAGATGCTTCAGGTTGCGTTTTCTTGAGTTAGGGACCCGCCAAAACCTGGAAGTACTCGAACGGGTTACTTCCGGGTTTCAGAGGTCGTGCCTGCGCAGTACCACTAAATCGCGCTTTGTGCATGCGCAGAAGCGCCAAATTGCAACCCGCACATGCGCAGACACGCCACTGCGGGTTGCGAACGCTGCGGGTTGCAAACGTGCATCCCACACGGATCACGTCCACAACCCGAGCGTCCACTGTATGCCATTCCCACCCACCCACACTTAAACAAAGCTGAAAAGCAACTGACAGCATCTGCTGACATTCCAAAAGCATCAACTTTTTTTTATCTGTTTACCTCTCCAGCCCTATCATTAACATGGCCCTCTTTCCTCTGGCTATCTCGCCAATGCCCTTTAGCCTTCATTCCAAAAGCAGACTCCAAACTCACACATGCACACATCATCCGGGAGTCAAGGATGCTTGAACACTCTCACTCAAGAAGCAGCAGCTAGAGGCTTCTCAACAATATATCGGATGCTGCCAGCCACAACATTAATGCCAGTTGAAACATCAGTTAAAACAAAACATGCCAGAATGGCAAGGTCTCTTAGGAGAAGAAAAGCCTAAGAGCATCCTTAAGCTGAGGCAAAGAAAATCCCATATCAGGGGTGGCGAAACTCACATTGACTGTGTCCTTGGGACTCTCCCTGCCTGTAAAGTGTCCTCGAGCTCTAATAACGACGATATTGAGAGGCAGTGTGGTGTAATGGTTAGAGGTGTTGGACTATGACTTGGGAGACCAGGGTTTGAATCCCGACACTCAGCCGTGAAACTCCCTGGGAGACCTTGGTCCAGGCACTGTCTCCCAGCCAACCCTACCTCACAGGGTTGTTGTGAAGATAAAAAGCGGAGGTTTCTCTGAAATTTCCACTCCAGCCCTTCACAGTGCTGAAGAGACAAGCTGGGTCAGGGGCATAGCTGTCAACTTTTCCCTTTTCTTGCGAGGAATCCTATTCGGAATAAGGGAATTTCCCTTTAAAAAAGGGAAACGTTGACAGCTATGGTCAGGGATAGGCAACCTAAGGCCTGTGGGCCAATCGCCTTCTCAGTCCGGTCCCCGGACTGTTATGTTGTGGGTGAACATATCAGACGACACAGCGATTCTTCAAACAGCTTTTCTTTATTCAGATGCTAGAACAGAACTGAACTGAGGAGCTCAGTCAGCCTGCTTATATAGAGCTCCAGAACAACGTAACTGTTGCAACTTTCTAAAACTATCCAATCACTGAACGTCACTTTCAATCCTTCATTTGCATAACTATCTACAGTATCCCCCTGCTGGCCCAGGGTGAGAACTTCAGTACATAACACGAACGGTCTGGGAATCAGCATGTTTTTACATAAGTAGAATGTGTCCTTTTATTTAAAATGCATCTCTGAGTTATTTGTGGGGCCTGCCTGGTGTGTTTACATGAGTAGAATGTGTGCTTTTATTTAAAATGCTTCTCTGGGTTATTTGTGGGGCATAGGAATTCGTTCATTGTTTTTTTCAAAATATAGTCCGGCCCACCACATGGTCTGAGGGACGGTGGATGGGCACATGGCTGAAAAAAGTTGCTGACCCCTCATCTGGGTGGTTCCCCCCCCCCCAGCAAAGGTGTGTCTTACCTCTTCAGCAGCTTGAGCCCTTGCAGGTGTTAATAGGTGGGTCACAGTCTGCCTCTGTCACCCATACCAAATGTGTACAAGCAGTACTGTTTCCTTTATACATTTGCCCTATCTTATGCTGGGCAACAGAATAAATTCATAATCCAA
Organism: Podarcis raffonei; assembly: GCF_027172205.1. NCBI lineage: Eukaryota > Metazoa > Chordata > Lepidosauria > Squamata > Lacertidae > Podarcis > Podarcis raffonei. The sequence goes on along the minus strand of NC_070604.1, from coordinate 112,565,380 downwards.
GGGATTGCAAAGAAAAGGCCCCAAACATTTATCTTACAATATGGCCAGCTAAAGCTAATTTCCATCCCAAATTCCGCCACTGGCTCCCTGGCTTGCTGCTGCTCTTCATTCCATCCAGAACTTTAAAAAACAAAAACAGCTGTACTTTCCTGACTGCTGTGGAAGAAGAAATAAAATTGCCTTTGCCCCTACCTCCCTCTCAAACTGGCAGGGAAGTTTGCAGATCCATGCAGGGAAGCTGTGGTCACATGCCCACAGCCACAGTAACAAAAGCTTAATTCTCTTTAATCCATGGTCTGTTCTCATGGGGCACAGGTTCTCATGTTATGGCTCACCACCAGGGGTGAACCAAAAATGATTTTGGGGTTTTTTTGGTCTTGGTGTGGCAGTAGTTCCAAGCCAGTCGCCGCATGGAATGGCTCAGGAGCGCAGAGAATGTTTGTGATGGCACCACCGACCCATGTTCCTTACACTGACGCAAGGAGGATTCAAAATATACAGAGGGAGGATGGAGGAGGCATCTTTGATATTATATATGCAGAGTGGGATTCTGAAACCGAAAGCAGGGAGGGTTCAGGCAGGGCGGTTCATCTGCAATTCTGTGAATGCACACCTGGTTTGCAGAGAATCTCATCTTTCATTATTATTATTTTTAAATGAAAAGCAGGATTCCAAACTTCATGGTCTGAAAGGTGTGATGTACTGAGCTGAATCCTAGAACAATAGGATCCAGAATGCAGTAGTCTGATTGGTCCGCAGGAGCCACCCAATCCAGCTCCAGGTGGAAGTGAATCCGCAACCTGATTGGCCTACAGGAGCTGCCTGGAACTAGCCAATCACGCGGGGCACATTGTGTAAATCATGTATATATAGCTAGACGTTTTGGGGAAAGAGTCATTCATTGCTATTACAAGCTGAATAAAGAGCATGAAATTCACACTCGGCTCCAAGTATATTTCAAAAGGTATGCTTGAAAGCCTGCAGGAAGTGTCTAGGAAAGGTTCCCGCATTCAGCTGACTTCCTGCCATAGCTAGGGATGATGGGAGTTGTAGTCCAACAACAGCTGGGGACTCAAGTTTGAGGAACACTGCTCAAGGCTTGCCAGACATGGAAGTGGTTTGCGCACCATTTGGGAGACCCACACAAGTTCGGCCAGCCTTCCCTAACCTGATGCCTCCTGGATGTTTTGAACCACAACTCCCATCAGCCCCAGCCAGCATGGGCAACAGCCAGGGATGATGGGAGTTTTAGTCCAAAACATTAGGAGAGTACAGGGGATGCTCGGGTTGCGAACGTGATCTGTGCGGGATGCACGGTCGCAACCCACAGCGTTTGCAACCCGCGTCTGCGCGTTTACACACGTGCGGGTTGCAATTTGGCGCTTCTGCGCATGCGCAAACGCCGAAATGCAGAAGTAACCTGTTCCAGTACTTCCGGGTTTCAGCAGCCCGCAACCTGAAAAAACGCAACCTGAAGTAGCTGTAACCCGAGGTATGACTGTACCAGGTTGGGAATGCTGGGTGGGTTAAGGTGTTCTTTCCGACGGTGCAGAAATTGCTGCTTAAAATTCCTGCATTATGGAAACACCTGCATTATGAACATTCACACTGTAGCCCTGGCCTGTTTTTAACCCCATCACTTTTTTTATTTTTTAACCAGGAGGGGCCAAAATGCACTCTCCTGCTCAAGACCAGGCTTTTTTGTTCCTGTGTCCAAAACAAGCCTGCTAACTGTGCTGGTTGTGCTCCAGTTCCACGCTAAAAGGCAGAAACATTTCTAAACACCAGTCGCTGGCAACCACAGGAAGGGTGAGTGCTGTTGTGCTCATGCGCTGCTTGCAGGCTTCCCATAATACATTTGGCTGGCTGTGGTGAGAACACGATGCTGGACTAGATGGGCCACTGGCCTGATCCAACGGGACTCTTCTTATGTTGTGATGCTCTTACGTCGCCGAGCCTTAAGAAGCAAATGTATAATTCCTTTTTTCAGCCTCAAACAAAGAGTCATATTTAGCAAGGAGCAGTCACCCACAAAAGGGACGCGGGTGGCACTGTGGGTTAAACCACAGAGCCTAGGACTTGCCGATCAGAAGGTCGGCGGTTCAAATCCCCGCGACGGGGTGAGCTCCTGTTGCTCGGTCCCTGCTCCTGCCAACCTAGCAGTTTGAAAGCACACCAGTGCAAGTAGATATATAGGTACTGCTCTGGCGGGAAGGTAAACGGTGTTTCCGTGCACTGCTCTGGTTTGCCAGAAGCGGCTTAGTCATGCTGGCCACATGACCCGGAAGCTGTACGCCGGCTCCCTCGGCCAATAAAGCGAGATGAGTGCCGCAACCCCAGAGTCGGCCACAACTGGACCTAATGGTCAGGGGTCCCTTTACCTTTACCTTTTAGTCATCCACAAATGGCAGAAGGAAGGCTGAATGTAGTGATTTTACATCACTTGAGCAAATGCCACCTGCAAACCAAGGAGGGGAAAGAAAGGGGGGGAAAAGGAGCCTCCAGCCATTTAATGCATTGTCGAGAAAGAATTTGTGCTAGAATGAGGTAAGCGACAACACTCTCCAGCTCTCATCAACCAGGCCTGATACTATTTTAAGGTATAGCACGGCTGCATTAGCTAGCGTTTGTGGAACAGGCTCGTCTCAACCTCCTGGACGGATGCCAACACATTCCAGCATTTAATGCACAGCTTTGCTTGGGATTTGGTCGCACAGATTTCCGAGACGCAGCCGTCCTCTGCGTTTCCCACATTATAAGGCGATCCACCCTTCCCTAGCATGAGGTCACGTTGTACAAATCTCTGGCTGCAAATGAGAAAAACATTTGGAACCAGCTCCTCCCGAGAGCCCAGGTCACAAAGAGAGCAATTAAAGAAGCTTCCTCCACGAAGGGGAAAAGAAATACAAAATAATGGGAGAAGAAATAAAGGGGGAAGGGGGAATCTTTTAAGAGCTCTGAGGAGAAAATGGTCGGCTGGTTTTTCAGGCTGCTCTAAATCAGCCCAGCTTCCACTGCAGTCGACAAACGATTTGCTCCGCGGAATGTGTGCACAGAGTAACAGCAGTGAAATATTGTGGCTTGGTTACAGCGCACTGTGAAGGTGATGGCAATTCACTTGTAAGAAAAGGAAAGCAGGTTGCCATGGAACCACCAGAAGCGATTTGCTTCCAACATGTCTTTGGCAGTCAAAGCTAGCATGGGCAGAACTGTGGGTTTTCATGCCAAAGAATGAAATAAGCAGAACAAACGGAATAAGGCCTCATCCGCACCAAACATTTGCAGAACTATTGTTATCACTTTAACAGTCATCGCTCCCCGCAAGGAATTGTGGGAACTGTACTTTGCTAAGGGTATAGGGCCTCTGGGTATTTTTCGCTCTATAAGACGCACCAGACAAGACGCACCTGGTTTTTGGAGGAGGAAAACAAGAAAAAAAATATCCTGAATCTCAGAAGCCAGAACAGCAAGAGGGATCGCTGCGCAGTGAAAGCAGCAATCAATCCCTCTTGCTGTTCTGGCTTCTGGGATAGCTGCGCAGCCTGCATTCGCTCCATAAGACGCATATTCATTTCCCCTTACTTTTTAGGAGGGAAAAAGTGAGTCTTACAGAGCAAAAAATACGGTAAATTCAATAAATTATAAAAATAATAAAGGGGGTTTCGAGAGACTCCTGATCTCCTCATGGAGCTATAGTTTTCCAGGAAGGATTGACTATTAAACTACTCTGGGAATTGTAGCACTGGGAGGGAAATAGGGGGTCTCCTAACGGCTCTCAGCACCCATAACTACAGTTCCCATAATCATATTTACCATTCACAGTCCTGGCGCACACAGCCCTGGTTTTCTCAGGCCTGTCGTTGAAGGAGAACACAGGACATGATAACAGCATGAGATCAGCGGTAATGGAAGAACAGGAGCCCTGAAGCTCGATTAGCAGTTGGAGAGACTGGTTAGGCATGATAAACTAACCCGTCTCTTTTCTGCCAGCTTCATAGCTGTCAAATCTGGTTAAGTCAAATGCCACGACTGAGAGAGTACGAACATTTCTTGATTTTTGCAAGCTTCATAAGCAAGGGCCCTATGGATCAGTTTTCTGAGGGGGTCATCTTGCCCCACATGTGTTGATTCAGGCGCTTCGATATGCAGAAAACATATTTTTGTGATTGCCACAGAACATTCATTCCACATTTCTGAGGAGTCTTTATCTTTTTGGCATGGCAGCACCTTTGCTTTGGAATTCCTTTTGGACCATGCTCTTGCCACAATCTGCCAAAATGCTTTATTTTAGCGAGTCTACCCCAGACAGTCTACATTTTAGTGATCATTATTTTATGTATGTTTCTTGATTTTAAACAGCTTTGTGCTTCTTATCTGCGTTTCAACTACTATTGTGTTATATGTACACTGCTTGGAGAGCTTTGCAATTAAGCAAGTTGTAAATCTTTCTAAATAAACCAAGTTGATTTTACCGTATTTATTACACTCACGTCCTGCCTTTTGTCCAAGGAAGCTCAAAGTGGCATACCAGTTTCCCCCACACACCTTGTTTAATCATCACAACAGCCTTGTGAGGCAGTTGCAAGGCTGAGAGAGAGAGACTAGCCCAAGTTCACCCAATGTGCACTGGGGATTCGAACCCTGATCTCCTGGTTCCTAGTGCAGCGCTCTAACCGAACTGGCTGGCGCGCACGCAAAAAGTGCTCTGCAACTAGAGAGATGCATCGACTTTTCAGAGGCAAAGGAGCAAGGCTGAAAGCGCCCTTCAAAAGTCATTGCAACCATGATCTTTCAAGGGTTCCTTCAAGAGCAAATAGGAACAGCTAAACCTCACACTGCATTCCACCGGCGCTATAAATGCAATGCTTAATTAGAATCTTTGCTCCTTACACCACTATGCCTAGTTGCGCTCCATTCCTTCTGCCAAGAACGGCTACAGATCATCTTGAAACGCTTTAATTAGATATTTGTTTATTGTGAGGGAAGTCAGAGGCAGCGCTGGCAGGGCCGGTGGGGTGGGGGGAGGAGGAAAAAGAAGAAGAAATAGCTGTTTGCAACATAATAAACATGTTAAGTCTTTAAAGGGCCACAGGATTCTTTGTAGTTTTTACACATGCAAGAGGTGAACCAGCGTAATATAATACCTTTGCCGTTTATCTTTAAAAATACGCAAGCCAGCCATTGATTTTGATGCGGGGGTGGGGAGGCGAGTGGGGTCTTTGCGGAAGGGGGCATCCTAATTCAGACACAGGATTCTTACGAGACGTGTGGCTGCCTGCCAGCAAAATGGTCTTTCGCAGCTGGAAAAAATAAACACTCTTGGGAGAAATGCTCTACGGTTATGGTTGGCCATAGACACAAGTGAGCATCATTTCACTTAACCACCTAACCCCTGAATGTGGGTTCCAAAACCAGGCAAACCCAGACCCCAGCCGACCCCCAGAGGTCCCCACTCTTCCTTCTGGAGAGGCCCACTCTGTTAAGTTGTGGGTGAACATATCAAACGACACAGCGATTCTTCAAGCAGCTCTTGTTTATTCACAGGCCAGAACAGAACTGAACTGAAGGGTTCAGCCAGCCTGCTTATATAGAGCTCCACTAGAATGCAACAGTAACCATTTTCTGTAACTATCCAATCACTGAACGTCACTTTTGATCCCTTATTTGCATATGTGGACCTGAGTGAAAACTATCTACAGTATCCCCCTGCGGGCCCAGGGTGAGAACTTCACTACATAACACACTCAGTTGTGTGCTAAGGGAAGGTTGCCTTCCATGCTCCAAGGAGGAGAAAGGAGTGAGTCTCCTTTTGCCTTCAGTCCCACGGCAAATGGAGAGGAGAAAGCAGGGAGTGGTTTCTCGCTCCCACAAGGGCTGGGGTGGGGAACCTGGGTCTCTCCTGATGGCACTGAACTACCTATCCCTGACCACAGTAGCTGAAAATGCTAGGAACTGTGCTCCAGTGAGATCTGGGAGGCCACAGGTACCCCATCCCGTGCACTAGGGATTTCACCTGGGGAAGACCTATAGCTCAGTGGTAGAACATCTGCTTTGCACACAGAAGGTCCCTGGTTCCATCCCCAGGAAGCCCAGGTAGGACTGGGAGAGAGCCCCCCCCCTCCTGAAACCCTGGAGAACCCCTGCCAGTCAGTGTGGGCAATCCTGAGCTACGTGGACGAACGGGTATGACTCCGTATAACCTTCTAAGTCAAGGGTCCCCAAACTAAGGGCCGCGGGACGGATAAGGCCCAAGGGACTAGTTTATCTGGCCCAGGGTGACCCCTACCGCCCGCTGACACCCGCTCTTATCAGTGCTGCACTGCACGGCTGCTCACATCCGGGTCAGAGGAGCACAGGAAAGAGCTTGTGCGCATGCGCAAGCATTACACTCATAAAGGTAAAAGGACCCCTGACAATTAGGTCCGGTCGTGACCAACTCTGGGCTTGCGGCGCTCATCTCGCTTTATTGGCCGAGGGAGCCGGCGTACAGCTTCCGGGTCATGTGGCCAGCATGACTAAGCCGCTTCTGGTGAACCAAGGCAGCGCAAGGAAACACTGTTTACCTTCCCGCTGGAGCAGTACTATTTATCTACTTGCACTTTGACGTGCTTTCGAACTGCTAGGTTGGCAGGAGCTGGGACTGAGCAGCAGGAGCTCACCCCGTCATGGGGATTCGAACCGCCGACCTTCTGATCGGCAAGTTCTAGACTCTGTGGTTTAACCCACAGCGCCACCCGCGTCCCTATTACACTCGTACCTCAGGTTAAATATGCTTCAGGTTGAGCGCTTTCAGGTTGTGCTCCGCAACGAAGTAACGGAACAGGATATTTCAGGGTTTCACCGCTCGCGCATGCGCAGACACACAAAATGATGTCATGCATATTTGCAGAAGCGACAAATCGCGACCCGCGCACGCGCAGGTTGCATTCTATTTAGGATGCAAACAGGGCTCCAGAACAGATCCTGTTCGCATCCGGAGGTACCACTGTATTTGCGCATGCGCAAGCGTTATTTCCGGTGCACATCCGGGTCGGAGGAGGCCCGTGCACATGCGCACAAGCTATTTCCGGTGCTCCTCCAACCCGGAAGTGCACAGGAAATAAGCGCTGGAGACACCGGCCCGAGGTGCGGTAGGTTTCCTGACCCCTGGTCTAGGTGCACAGACTGGTTTTCAAGTCTGATGATGATGCTCAGCTCTGCCTTTCTTTCCACCCTCAGCTCTCCAAAAGACTGGTGGAATCCTAAACCAGAGCCCGGAGGCCGTTCTGGGACGGATGTGGGCAAACAAACTGAGGTTGAATCCAAACAAGATGGAAGCGCTGAGCCTAGGGAGATCTACAGCTCTCAAAGGTCTGTTTGCAGCTACTCTGTGATGGGTGGCAGTTTGGGAGTTTCTCCTGGATTCTGCACTGACTGGGGAAGCATCGGTGGCAAGGACTATCTTTTGGCAGCTTCAGCTGGTACGCCGACAGCACTCCTACCTGGGTGGGGAGCTGTCTTAGCCACAGGGACCAGTGTCCTGGTCACATGTGGGCTAGACTAGACTGGTGCAATGCGCTCTAAGTGGGGCTGCACTTAAATGCAGTTCAGATATAGCTGGAGGCCTATTGGGGACAACATGGTCAGCATCTAGGCAACTGCAGTGCCTACTGATGGGTTTCCAGGCCCAATGGAGAGTGCTGTTGAGTCCATCTTGTGGTCCACCCTCTTAGTATACCCCATAGGACAGCAAGGGGGATAACCACGAGAGAGAGGACCTTCTCTAAGTGGCCCCACAGCTATCAAATCGCATTCCGTTGGACCTGTATCAAATTTCTACATTGCAGGGCTTTCTGGAGACCCTAAAAACTTCTTTTTATGGCCTTCAAGGCATTATGTTTAATAACCGAGTGATGGGCTGACTAGACCATGCTCTTTCCAGCTCTGTGGAACATTGTTTAGTGGCCATTTTAAGTCTTAGAATGTTGTCTTAGTTTTCCTTTTTATCTTTTGTTGCTTTTGATGTGTAAGTCACTTTGAGCAGGCATTTGCCCAGGAAAGCGGTCGCTTTAGAAAAAAGAAACAGGCAAATAAACACATAAGCAGTTGCAGGTGGTTGCAGTTGATTAATTGTCAACCAATTAATTGTCAACCAACCGGGGAAGCCCGCAAGCGGAACTTTTGAGGGCAACAGCACTCTCCTCACTTGCAATCTGCATGCTGCTTCTGACAGTAGAGGCAGAATATAACTATTGTGGCTGGTAGCCACCGATAGCCTTATACATAAGCACAAACCTGGTAACCATGGAATGAATGGAAGGATATGCATTTGTTTGAATGGGCTAGTGGAGAAGGAGGGACAGAGCTTACCATCCACTTTCTGCTAGTATATATACTGTGTGTATGTATGTATATATACATATATATATATAATGTACACTTATAACTTTTGTGGACATACAGGAAAGGACAAAACAGGACAAAATCATATGCATGTTTACTCAGAGGTCCCACTGCATTTAAAGATTGCAGCCTCAGTTAATCAATCAACTGGGTGGTGTTGTTTTTTAAAGCATAGAATCCATCTTATTAAAATGTTTAATTCTTTAAAAGTTTCAAGTGGTTGACAAGACTCTTGAATTTCCCCATTATATTAGTGGAATGGGCTTTTCACTCAAATGGGAATTTAACATACAGACAAGATTAGTCATCCAAAATCGCAGCTTATTCGTATGGATGTTCTGCACGATAATTATATGCTAGCGGTTTTCTTCGGAGTTTGCTGGTGTATAATGTGAACCCATTAAAACCTCCACAGAAGATTTCACTGCTCCCCCAAGGAACTTGTTCCACTTCCTTGTACTTTTTCTTACACTGCAGCAATCTTAAGAGCACTACCTCCTTAATTTCAGGCAATAATGCATTATGACCAAAACCTGCCTTTCCCTATTGCAGCTTTAATCAGCAAATGTTCTTCGGATGCACGGCCATTATCAGTATCACGGCGTCCCAACAGAAACACCCAGGGGACACACAGGTTTAAATTCTACCATCCAAGGATGGGGAATCTATGACCCACCAGATGCTGGGCAATAGCTCCCAGCCTCCCTGACCATTGCCCATGCTGGCTGCAGCTGACGGAAGCTGGCATCCACCAACACCTGGCTCTCCACCCAGTTTTGTGCCAAAGTAAACTGAAATGCAAGGGACGTGGGTGGTGCTGTGGGTTAAACCACAGAGCCTAGGACTTGCCGATCAGAAGGTTGGCAGTTCAAATCCCCGCGACAGGGTGAGCTCCCGTTGCTCGGTCCCTGCTCCTGCCAACCTAGCAGTTCGAAAGCACGTCAAAGTGCAAGTAGATAAATAGGTACCACTCTGGCGGGAAGGTAAACGGCATTTCGGTGCGCTGCTCTGGTTCGCCAGAAGCGGCTTAGTCATGCTGGTCACATGACCCGGAAGCTGTACGCCGGCTCCCTCGGCCAATAAAGCGAGATGAGCGCCGCAACCCCAGAGTCGGTCATGACTGGACCTAATGGTCAGGGGTCCCTTTACCTTTACCTAAACTGCAATGTATTCCACTAAAACTGACTGCAGGTACACAAAGAGGGTGGCAGCAGATAAGACCTCAGCCAGGCCAGATGTCTACCTCTTGCCAGCCTTCCTGCTTAATAACCACCCCAGCTGCTTCCTTAGTCTCACATGTGTTCCTTGGGATAGCTCAGTCGCTAGAGAATCAGAATCTTAATCTCAGCTTCATGGGTTCAAGCCCCGCATCTGACAAAAGATGCCAGCATTGCAGGGGATTGGTGTAGAGGGCACTTGAGGTCCCTTCTACAATTCTATGATTCTAAGTTCTGAAGCAGGGTCTGGATGTGGCCCTCAAGGCCTCTCTATGTGGCCCTCTGAGCTCTCCATAGGCCACACCCCTCGCCGGTCCTGGCTTTGTACACTGAGAGTTTTTGCCTGGCTGGAATGTGTCCTTGAACTCTGGTATTCCAGCTTGTTTATCCAGATGGAGAGTATAGAGAGAGATGCCCAAGTGCGTGTGGAAACTAGCCTGCTGTACAAAGGTAAAATTTACACCCCTTGCTCTGCTCGCATTTCCTCCGCCCCCCCTCAAAAGGTTGCCAAGAAGAGAATATGGCCCCCAGGCTGAAAGGTGTTTCCCACCCCTGTCCTTAAGCTGTGCTGTTTCAGTTGTGTTTCTGTCTGTAATCTTTGCCGTGCGGTTTTATCTTTAACAAACTCCATTCGCCTCAGAACATCTGGAAGAAATTATGTCATTGGAGTGACCCCACCACCACTCCCATTGTTTAGGAAACCAAGTGTGCGGATTTTTAAAATCCAGATGTTTCTGAAAAGGCACACAGGTGATTGCTAGACATGCTCCACAGCTGTGTGCACAGAAGATGTTTAGCTCTCATTGAGGTGGCAAACCTGTGTCTGGCTTGTGCCTCTTCATACTGCAAATTGAGGTTTACATATTATTATTATTATTATTATTATTATTATTATTATTATTATTCAGTTGTACCTTGGTTTTCGAACAGCTTAGTTCTTGAATGCTTTGGCTCTCGAACGCCGCAAACCCGGAAGTGACTGTTCCGGTTTGCAAACTATTTTTGGAAGCCGAAAGTCCGAGAGGGCTTCCGTGGCTTCTGATTGGCTGCAGGAGCTTCCTGCAGCCAATCAGAAGCCACGCTTTGGTTTATGAACGTTTTGGAAGTCAAACAGAAGAAGAAGAAGAAGAGTTTGGATTTGATATCCCGCTTTATCACTACCCGAAGGAGTCTCAAAGCGGCTAACAATCTCCTTTCCCTTCCTCCCCCACAACAAACACTCTGTGAGGTGAGTGGGGCTGAGAGACTTCAGAGAAGTGTGACTGGCCCAAGGTCGCCCAGCTGCTGCATGCGGAGGAGCGGAGATGCGAACCTGGTTCCCCAGATTACGAGACTACCGCTCTTAACCACTACACCACACTGGCTCTCAGTGGATGGATTCCAGAATGGATTCCGTTTGACTTCCAAGTATGACTGTAATAATATTTGTACCCCGCCCATCAGACTGGGCCCATTACAGAATCCTCCATTGCAAAAAAACACAACTCCCTTGATCTAAGGGAGAAAGAGTTTCTAGTTTTCTTTGCTATTTTTTTTTAATAGACAATTTCATCGAGGCTAAGACTATTAATAATGGCTAGTAGCCGGAATGGCTTAATGCTGCCTCTTGAATCATGGTGCTTCCATTCGAGGGCTTAACATTACAGATTGCTCACAGAGATAGTGCAAATGGGCTGTTGGCAACAGGGTGTTTTTTTTTAAAAGATGGTCTGCAGAAGGAGAAAAATCTGGTTTAAACAGGGAGGTATATAAGCAGAGACATCACCTTGCCAACAAAGGTCCATATAGTTAAAGCTATGGTTTTCCCAGTAGTGATGTATGGAAGTGAGAGCTGGACCATAAAGAAGGCTGATTGCCGAAGAATTGATGCTTTTGAATTATGGTGCTGGAGGAGACTCTTGAGAGTCCCATGGACTGCAAGAAGATCAAACCTATCCATTCTGAAGGAAATCAGCCCTGAGTGCTCACTGGAAGGACAGATCCTGAAGCTGAGGCTCCAATACTTTGGCCCCCTCCTGAGAAGAGAAGACTCCCTGGAAAAGACCCTGATGTTGGGAAAGATGGAGGGCACAAGGAGAAGGGGACAACAGAGGACAAGATGGTTGGACAGTGTTCTCGAAGCTACCAGCATGAGTTTGACTAAACTGCGGGGGGCAGTGGAAGACAGGAGGGCCTGGCGTGCTCTGGTCCATGGGGTCCGAAGAGTCGGACACGACTAAACAACTAAACAACAACAACATGCCATGTCTCAGCAAAGAAAGTTTGTGTGGATTAGAGAGAGTGTGTTGAATAACTCTCCAACCCTAATTTGCCCTTGGGAAGAGAACCACAACTATTGACCGTACAGGTGGCAGCTGAACTATTTCCCCTTCTCATAATTAAAACTCTCTCTATATAAATCCCTCTCTTTCACAGCCACCAGAACTCCCACCTTTCATTAGCAAGCTAAAAAAAAATAAGTCACACAACTATAGAACCATCTACACCTTTCTTTTCTTATTTAAAGGTTTTGCATCCTGACTTCCCGGGTTACCATCATCCCTGACCACTGGTCCTGTTAGCTAGGGATGATGGGAGTTGTAGTCCCAAAACATCTGGAGGGCCGAGTTTGCCTATGCCTGACCCTGGAGGCTCTCAAGAAAGCATCCAAAAGCCCCCAATAAACAGAGGAAAAGAGGAAGAAGCTTCCTTATAGTGAGTCAAACCAATGGTCCATCTAACATAATATTGTCTGGACCAGGCTTTCCCAAACTTGGGACTCCAGCTGTTTTGGACTACAACTCCCATCATCTCTGACTCCCATCACAGGGATGATGGGAGTTGTAGTCCAAAAACTGTTGGAGCCCAAGTTTGGGAAAGCCTGGTCTAGACTGACTTGGCTCTTCTCCAGGGTTTCAGAATCTACTACAAACCAAATCTACTAAGACAGCACAATTCGCCCAAGCACCAGCCTGCAAATGCTTTTCTGAACCAGAAGGCCAACAAATATATCCCCTGAGAAGCCTCCTCTTGGAGGTGATTATATCTCAGGAGCCACCACGTCACAAAAGTCATGCAGATACACGCAAAACCGCACAGCATCCATAATACAAGTGACCTCAAAACTCTCCAAAAGAGTCCGATAATCAGAAGTTTGGATACCCGGAAGTGCCGGGTGGAAACAAGGCTGAGGGCACCTCTCCTGGTATGCCCCACGCAGGACCTTAAGGTCCACAAATGACAACATTTAGGAGGTCCCAAGTCGCAAGGTGGTTAGATTGGTCTCAACTAGGGCCAGGGTCTTTTCAGTACTGGCCCCGACTTGGTGGAACGCTCTGTCACAAGAGAGTAGGGCCCTGCGGGACTTGACATCTTTCCGCAGGGCCTGCAAGACAGAGCTGTTCCGCCTGGCCTTTGGTTTGGACTCAGTCTGAACCTTATGTTTCCCTCCCCTTATGGTTTTGATCTACGGGCTACTTTTTAAATGAGGCTGCATTTTAAATTGCATTTTAACCTGTATTTTAAATTGGTTTTCCCCCCCCTATTATGTTTTTACTGTAATTTTACTGGTGATAGCCGCCCTGAGCCCAGCTCTGGCTGGGGAGGGCGGGGTATAAATAAAATTTATTATTATTATTACCATTATTATTATCCCCCATTAGTTATTGGCTCCCTCCAGGGCCAGCCCTACCGTTGAACAGAATGAGGCAGCTGCCTCAGGCGACAGGGGATGAGTGTGCAGGTGCTGTCTAGGGAGCGCAGGCCAGACCAGGTAGTACAGGCAAGGTCAGCCTGCTCTTCTCGGGGGCTGTTGAGGACATTGCCCTGCCACCAGGGTTGAGACAGGATCTAATAGCCACTCTAACTGCTGCTAACTGGAAGCCATAGAATTGTAGAATCGTACAGTTGGAAGGCGGACTTCTTCACTAGGGGCGCCAGTGTTGTGGAATGCCCTCTCTGCTGAAATATGAGAGACCACCATCAGTTAATAGCTTTCCACCAGCTCTCTCCAAAAAACAGCTGGAGACCCAAGCTTGATAAACTCTGGGCTCCAGACAATACTGAGGCCATATAGAAACTTACTCGTGAAGGTCTGTATCTCAAGATATATATGTATAAATTGATTTATCGGCGTGTTTTAATGGTGTATCTATGCATACTCTGCACAGCAGGCGTAGAATACTTCTATACAGTGGTACCTCGGGTTACATACGCTTCAGGTTACATACGCTTCAGGTTACAGACTCCGCTAACCCAGAAATAGTACCTCGGGTTAAGAACTTTACCTCAGGATGAGAACAGAAATCATGCTCCAGCGGCCCAGCAGCAGCAGGAGGCCCCATTAGCTAAAGTGGTACTTCAGGTTAAGAACAGTTTCAGGTTAAGTACGGACCTCTGGAACAAATTAAGTCCTTAATCTGAGGTACCACTGTATTTTCTTTTTGCCTGAAATGACCAGGATGGTCAGAACAACAAATAAACTTGTGTCATGACTTACTGAGCTAGATGGACCATTGTTTAGACAAGCATTTCCCAGAACTTGAACTTTCTGATCAAATTGTTTCAATTGCTCTATAAGCCGTTTTCCTAGGATCGTACAATTGTAGAGTTGGAAGGGACCTTGAGGGTCATCTAGCCCAACCCCGTTTCAATTGATCTGTTTTTAATAGGGGGTTTTTAAATTTAATATTTTCTTTATGGATGTTTTAATGTTTTGATGGATTTTTATTTTTATTTTGCATATTTTAACTGAGTGTGAATATTTCGTAATTGGCTTTACATCTGTAAACCACTTATAAGTCATCTTGGTGTGTAACTGGTATATAAATTAATTAACTGATTAATATATAAGTATATAAATAAATTAAATGAGAATGATAATAATATTAAGTCCCCATTTGGAAGCACAAAAAGTTACAGGATCGTTACTAGATCAGATGATTAGGAGATGGTTGTATCACTTATTACTACATTATAATTTTTCCTAATCTGCAAATGTATGACAACATTTATCTTATTCATGCTCACAATACTGAAAGGCTGGTCTTTATTATTCGTCCTGCCCACCACCAGAAAATGAGGACCTTACACTTGTACTGAAGAAAGACAGTATTTTTATTTTTATTTTACAGCTGACGGCGGTATAATAGAACCAGTATTGCCACCTGTACGTAGACTCCTTTTCCTGATTTACGGTTGACTGTGTGTAAACAGCCTTTGCAGGCATTTGCAGGTCTTCAAAACCCTGCATGACCCATTTTGACCAAAGATGGTAACTATGAAACAACAGAAATGACCGTCTACACCATGGGCAACAAAAGGCTGTGCCACAACACTTTTTGCCATCTTAAAAAAAAAATGTGGTTTTCTTCCCATGCAAAGATGGTTACCCTTAACTCAAATGTGGTACTCTCATTGGGAGGGGTTGGAGATAGAATTGCTTTGAGGTCTAGATTCTCCACGTGTCTGCAGTCGTACCTTGGTTGGCAAACGGAATCTGTTCCGGAAGTCCGTTTGACTTTCGAAAACCAAGGCACGGGCTTCCAATTGGCTGCAGGAGCTTCCAATCGGAAGCCGCGGCAGCCACATCACAAGGCATTTGTCAACCAAGGTACGACTGTATTCCTGCCTTATATAAAACGTGTCCCTCTAGCTGCGGACGTGCTTTGCTTCTTTAGCTCTCCAGAACCAAGTACACATTTCCATTGGATGTTTTCCAGGAAAAGCGAGATGGGAGATCTGACCATCGGAGCCTCCTTCCGCAGAAATTTCTCAGAGGGGGGGGAAAGCACTGGGAACTGTAGTTTGGGCACTGAGCCACCAGGAACCTTCTGGGGCGAGTTTGATTTGTGTCCATTTTATAGGAAACTTTATAGGAGACGTTGTAAGACCGTGCTGAGTTAGACAAATACACTGTAGCTTGTAAGTTACAACTGGTAGGATTGCTGCAGTTTGTATCCATGCTACAAGCTCACCGTGGCAATATTAGGTAAGATATATGGGCACTTCAAGAGTCGTAATTTTTTTTTTTTTAAGTTTTAAGCTGCGATCCTGCTTACGCTTATCTGGAAGCAAGTACCGTATTTTTCGCTCTATAAGACGCACCAGACCACAAGACGCACCTAGTTTTTGGAGGAGGAAAACAAGAAAAAAAATATTCTGAATCTCAGAAGCCAGAACAGGAAGAAGGATCGCTGCGCGGTGAAAGCAGCAACCCCTCTTGCTGTTCTGGCTTCTGGGATAGCTGTGCAGCCTGCATTCACTCCATAAGACGCACATACACTTCCCCCCTTACTTTTTAGAAGGGAAAAAGTGAGTCTTATAGAGCAAAAAATACAGTACTGTAGATGCATTAATGGACCATAGGTCAGTGACAGGGCGCATGCTTTCACTCCCTGGCATCTCCTTTGACTCCAGAGAGCTGCTGCCAGCCAGAGTAGGCAATGCTGCCAGTCAAAGTAGGCAGTATTGGCCAAGGTGGAGAAACTGTTGTTGTTTCCCCTTTCTACAAGGAGCATTCTCAAGGTGGCTATCATTAAACAGGAACAGAGTGGGCGTATGGGAAAGCTGAATACAACCTGTAAGATTTCATTCCTCTCAGTCTTCATGGTTTCCCTGATTCTAAATGTTTTCATACACAGGGCAAGTTCTTGCCCTGTCATTAAAAAAGCAAAAAAAAACCCCCACCTCTAAACACAATCAGAGTGCAAAAACTAAATGTCACAGGAACCATCACCAGACTTCCTCCTTAGAAACTACAAAGACTAGTCCCAAGATAAGGGAAAGTGTTCAATGAACGCATGAGTCTCAAATTCTGATTTGTGTGTGTGTGTGTATGTGAGAGAGAGAGAGAATGTGTGACAATGTGAGCATGTGGGGTCACCCATGGGACTTCTGCTGGATTTTCCATAACCTCACTGAGACATTTTCCAAACATATCAGCAGGGGGGGGAAGTGACTTTCTCAACTGGTTCCCAGAAGAAAATGGCCAACAATCCCCTCGTCTACTGATCCCGGAAATCAGGGTACAACGACCCGCACATCCGTGAAAATTCATCTTCAGTGGCATGGATTGACATGGTGAATGGCTGGGAAGATGCTGGAAAACATTTAAACCACAACCATGACCTCCTTCCCCTCAATATAATACTCATTCCTTTTTTCCTTTCAATGAGAAAATGCCACATGAATAGCTCTCGCCATTCAGCTATCAATGCTCCCAAGCCATAAATGGCATCTATTTCAGTAAGCCATGCTCACCACAGTGGCTAAGGCTGCAAACCCTAACCTCAGCTACCTGGGAGTAAGCCCCATGGAATTCAGAAGGACTTGAATTCAAGGTAGGCATGGCTAGGATTGCAAGCCCAGAAAAGGAGCTGCAGGCTAGGAAGCTCTGAATCTTGCTTCTGACATCAGCTGGCATCTATCAGGTGTCACCCTTTGACAGCTCCTGGGGCTCAAGGGCATTGGCAAGGTCACAGGATTTGACACCTGCCTTGGGCCTCCCACTCAAACATTCCCCCACCCATGGGATCATTTGGTGGCAGAAGATGATTCCATGTCTAGTATACCGTCTTTCATTTTGAATTTCCCACAATGCCATGTTGGCAATATGTTGGGGCATTATGGGTAAACAAAATGGCAGGTGGCTTTCATTTGCTGCTACCTTGCCTCACCTTGATGGTGAGTGGGTGATGTTGATAAGCAAAATTGGGGGAGCCAGCAAGCAGTGATTTGGGCAGGGGGTGGCTGTGAGACGATAGAAAAGCTAATAGTTGAGATTCCTGCATTGCAGGGAGTTGGACTAGAGAACCTTTGGGAACCCATCATACTCTACAATTCTATGATTTTATTATCTACCTTGCAGGGTTGTCATACAGATTACTGACATAGCATCTTTGAGGTGCTGTTGCTTTTTCAAATGTGCATCTTTTTTTTTACTTATCAAACGTTTTGCTTTGAAAGTTTCTAAATCGTGCCTTCGTCCCAAACATGGATGGTGCACAGAGATTGCAAATATTAATACAATATTTAAAATGAACAATAAAAACAAAATTCACAAAGTCGTTTTAACTGTGTGTAGATGACTGAATTACTCTGCCAAAGTTTAAGTGTTATGTTTAAGGTTCAGGTCTGCATTAAGCAGGTACAAGGATAAAATGCAGGATAAAACATCATAGCAATACATGCACAACTCAAGCTCATGTCATGAAGGTACTGTTTATAACCTGCCCAGCAAGACAGCAGGTTTGCATGGTCGCCAAGTTGATAACTCCAGTAGCCACGGATGCACCCCAGGAAAACCAAACCCCTTTGTGCCACCGTGACTGTCCAGTTAATTTACATCATTCACATATGCATTAAAAAAACCACACCTTTATTCAAGATTTCTTAGTTTACAAAAATACGTGCATTTACATGTGCATTTGAACCAAGCCATGAAGCTTTATCTGGACCCAATTCAGGCATCAGATGATGAGTTTTATGTTTGAATTCTCCACTGAACAAAAAGGGGGGAAATTTGCATGCCGAAAACTCGTGTGTAAGAGAGAAGGGTTCAGCCCAGCTTTCTCCCTGCGACTGTGCTGAGGCTGTTTGTTTTTAAGTGCAAGCCCAGAGAGGATTTCCCCTTGACACACACACAAGCAAGCAACAGAAACATGAAGTGGTACAGTCCAGGAAAATCTTTACCGCTTGCTCCAGCTTCACATTAAAATCTTTCTCTGATTTGCAAGGACCAAGATCCCTTGCCTGCTTGCTTCTGCTAGCTGCCGCCCCTGCTGCCATCACCGCGCACTTGTTTCTCTCACCCTCGAGGCATCGGAGCGCATGCAAGTGTTTTTCTCGGCGGGTGATTTTGCACCTGGTTTCTTACTCAAAACGCCAATGGTCCCCCGTGACGCCGTTGCACTGATGCCATTTCTTAAAATAAAACCGCAAACAATCTATTGCCTGGGCCGCCTTTAAATCCGTGTGGCCCTCCGCCTGTGTGCATGCGTTGGTCACACCACACAGCGCACCGTTTGTGCTGAGAAGCTGCATCTAATTGAGACAAATAACACACGGGCTGGAAAAAACAATGCTCTATACCAATCAATTTCCAATAGAGAAACCGTGACGGCTGCACTTAAAAGCCAAACTGGCCTTGCTGAGCCAGACAAAAGATGCGTCTAGCACAGCTCTCTGTGTCCAACAGAGCTCAGTCAAGGGCCACACAGCAGATCACAAGAGAGGACATGATGGAGCTAGGTCACCTCTAGCAGTTTGACACTGCTGCCTCATAATCAAGGATATAGTGCCTTGGAACATGGAGGTTCCAGTCCTGGCTATCATAAAAGAACAGCGGCACTCAGTCGCTTAAACTCACTAATACCTCTAATCCTTTTAAAAAGTCGCCTCTTCTATGCATCTCCAAGTACCCTAAGAGGCTGCTCTCTGTTTTTTCCATTTCCCGGCACATCCTGTCGATTCATTCAATATTTATGATGCAGAACAATCTTACCATAAGCCCACAGAGGCCTGAGTGGATTAGGTCTGGAGAGAAGGAGGATCCCTATCACATTTTAATGCAAGGGTAAACAATAAAATTGCAAGGGTTTTAAAAATAAATTTGTCAGAAGAGAGAGCCGAAGCAATAAAACAACAACATCCAGTTCGCTACATTCTGAAATTACATAAATGACAGGTGGAATAGCTCAGTCGGTAGAGCACGGAACTCTCAATCTCAGGGTTGTGGGTTCAAGCCCCATGCTGGGCAAAGGATTCCTGCATTGCAGGGGGTTGGACTAGATGACCCTTGTGGTCCCTTCCAAGTCTATGATTCTATGAAATGCAATTTGGATATCCAAAGAGCTGTAGTGAATTAGGAAGCTTCAAGTCCCACCACTGCCATGGACAGACTACATGGCCTTAGCCACTTTCAGCTTCACTTCTTCAATCCGCATTGTGGTGAATATTAGTAATTCTGACTTTTTTCCTTGGTGGTTGTAAGAATTACAACAAGATAAAGCACAAGAAGCACTTTGAATACTTCAACAGAGCTATGCAGATGTTGCACATTGCTACTCTACGGCAAGGCTTACCCTGGATAAGGTTTGTCAAAGCTAATAAAAATAAAATGTAGCTGTCAGGGAGTCTGTCTGTCAGAGACTTGTCTGCTCTGCTTTAATCTCTCAAGTGTGCCTTCTTTTCCCGACACAGTGTTGGCCCAGTTAGCATCCACGGTCTAAATTTGAAAGGAATACCCAGAATCCGGTGCCTTTTATGATGGTGAATAATTAAGTGATAGTTGTAATAATGTAGGATTTCTGTTCTCCAGCCCCCAGCAAAGTCCATAAAACGATCAGCAAAAGCAATAAGAAACAGGACAAAGTAATTCTTCCAACGATCAGAAAAAAAAATGGGTACAGCACTAACACCTTTAAACGCAACTTGCTGATTTCTTCCTCTTCAAATAACGTACAGCACCACCAGACAGAAAAAATATATACCCTCATCAAATGGAAATAAATGGCTATCCGGATGTAGTTTTCTCTGAGACGCAGCTATGAGCACGATCTATTTCAACAATCAATTGCACCATTTTAATTTTGATAATTTTTTTGTAGTGTCACCCGGAGTTTCAAGTGAAAGGGCAACGGGCGAAACGACCGTTTCCTCCGGAGCAAAAGGAGCGGTTAAGTGGAACCTGCTATCCTTTCCAATATGGAAGGGCACTTTCACCCACAACACCCGGCTCGGATTGACTTCTCTGCCTTGGGCTCCTTCCTGCGGCCTGCAGAACAGTCCGGATGCGAAGGGAAATGCCCAGCCATCGCCTCTCGCCATGCACAACACTCTCCCCCCTAATGCAACCCCTCCCTTATGGCGCTACTTTTTGTAGTATCAGATTAATCTTCCACAGCTGCAGCTGGACTCCCATCTGACCGCATTAGATCTGCAGGGCTGCAATCACATTACTCCCCTCTTCATTGCAAGAGACCGTGGGGCGGGGAATGGGGCTGCTGCTGGTGGAAGAAGTGGAAATGCCAACAGTTCCTATAGAGATATCTGCATAATATGACAGCTGGGGTTGTGGGGTGGGGGGGCTGGCGGAGAGGATGGGTGGGAAAGGTTTCCAGTGACAAAGCAGTAGTGATTCTGTCCCCTTGGCATTAAGGGAAAGGGGGAGGGAAAACTGGACCTGGTTTTCTGCAGGGTGGGGCTGTGGTAATGCCCAAGGGAGGGAGGGAGGGAGGAAGAGATTTTCATGCAAAATGTGTCCCAGAGAAGGAGGGAGGGATTCGGATGCATTTTGCTGCATTTCTGCCCAGGCATCAAAAAAGAGAGAGAAATATTTGGGGGGGGGGCGTTGGTGGAGAAGTAAAATAATTTAATACACACGTCTGATCCAGATTCTTTTCCCGCAACCTTTGACACACGCACACTCCCGCTTCCGAAAATAATAAAGACCTCCCCAAGGGAGAAATCGCAATGGAGGCAAGTGAGGGCGGGGGTGGGGACAGGTGGGGGTGGGGGGTGTCCTCACATGTAATACAGATAGGTAAATCAATGGGGGAAAGCGACTTTTTAAATGCATATTATGATCAGGAAGAATAAGCCCCTCCCAATCCGCTTTCCACCTCTGTTCCCCAAATGGATCCATTTGCACAAACCTGTTGAAGTATGAAGGTGGGGGGGAGAGAGAGGACGCTTGCCTGACCACCAGTCCCTCTCTTCCAAGCCACTGGGTGCAAAGAGGAGGAGGGAGACAATGAGGCAGACCAGGGAGCAACCGACCACGCCTGTTTTGCAACCCACGGACCGTTACGCGAACCAGCAAGCCGCCCAGGTCGCTCGCCGGGGATGCTGCGCCGCCGCGTCTCCTTTTATTGCGCCGTCTCCGGCTTGGTGTCACCCGCCTCTCCCGGACCTGGATCAACCTCAGTGCCAGACCTCGGTTCCCACCGATCGTCCCGGGGAAACGGGGCGAGACAGCTAGCGAGGGGGGCTAAGTTAGCCCTCGTCGCGATGCTGCTGCAACAGCGCAATGCTGGAAGCGTCTATTCGCAGGAGAGAGGCATCTCCTCCTCGCCCGCCGGGCACCGTGACCCTCGAGGGAGGGCGATCTTGTCCCTGCGGAAAGGGCTCCCCCATCACCCGCAGCCGCTGCAGCGCCACCAGCCCCACGACACCAGCCACCCAGACAGAGATCGGCGACCGAGTGCCAACGTCTCTGCGATCCCCGGTGCCCCGATCCGCAAGGCGAAGGCAACCCCCGCACCCCACCCCCAAATCTACGCATAACCCTCTCGCTCGGTTTAGCAAAGCTGGAAGGAAATCGCCTACCTCTCCTGGCGAGGGTGGTGGTGCTGGTGGGGGGCCGGGGGTGTCCGATCTCCTTCGCCCTTGTATGCAATGCGGCGCGCTCCCTCTCTCTCAGCAGTGGCGGCGGCGGCGGCGAAGTGCAGGAGGAGGAGGAGGAGGTGGGTGGGTGGCGATGATGATGATGGTGGTGGTGATGATGCAGCAAGAGGCAGCGAGAAGAAGCAGCAGCCTCTCTGGCTGGAGCTGGCAGAGAGAAGGAGGGAGGGGGAGGAAGGAGGGGAGAGGGAGGGGGCAGGCTGAGAAAAGAGGAGATCCGAGCAGCAGGCAGAGGCTCCGCGGCAGAGGAGGAGGCTAGCAATGGATGGCGGCGGGTGGCGTTTAGCGAGGAGGAGGAGGGGTTCAAGGGAGTGGACGGCAGGAATCCGCAGCCAGCCAGCCGGCCTGCCCGCCCCCTCCGATGCCCGCCCGCACAGCGACAGCTGCACTGATTGAGAGAGGAGAGGAGGGGAAAGGGGGCGGGGACAGAACGCTCGTACTCATGCGCGTTCGCGCGCGCGCACACACACACACACACACACGGGCAGCCCCCCCCCCGCGCGCGCGCTTCACAATGGAGACGAGAGCGCGGGCCCGAGCGTGCGCGGCTGTCCAGCGAATGAGGGAGCAGGGAGGGTGAGGGCGCACGGCGGGGAAGGCGATGGCCGCGGAGCCACAGGGCTCTTTCCCCGCTTATCGCAGCGGACGAGGCTTCTACACGCATAAGAAAAACGTGTGAGCCCAATGACTCGGGTCTCAAACGAGGGGGCGCGTGTGGAGGCGCGGTTTCTCGACCACCCTCAGCCGAGGCTGCGCTCGCCACGGTACCGGAGGAGGGCTCCGCGCGTCCTTGAGCGCATCCTTGGCGCTCCCTTCTGAGTGGGCCAGTCCGGGATTGGGCAAGCTCTCGCGCCCGGCCTGGGATGTACCACTTCTCCACGTTTCAGGTGGTGGGGGGCGCGCGCGCGAAGGAGGGGCTCCCTCGGCGGAACGGCCCTCCCCTGCGTGCCGGAGAGAAGGCGGGAGACGCCTGCGCTTCATCCCTGCGCGTCTCGCGTGTAGGCGCTGCTTGGTGGAGCGGGGGAGGGATTGCTTCGTCTCTTTCGGCCGGGCTGCGTGGAGCTGCGGGTGCCGCGGCCCAGTCACCGCTTGGCCACTTCGGCGAGGCCCAAGTCCTGGTTTCCCATCAGCCCCTGGTTTTTGCCGCCCCCCCCCGCAGGCAGCCAAAGGGGCTGCAGTATGAAGCAGAATCCTGATGCGAAGGAGGGAGAGGGGCTTCTTGACCCTTTCATCGCTGGCATATTATTATTATTATTATTATTATTATTATTATTATTATTATTTGCACTGCCTGTGTATTTTTATTATTATTTATTAAATTCCTGTCATTCCTTCCAAGAGATTTCCTCGCAGAATCACAGAATGTACCCATATCAGTTCCTTTGCTGGACATAACAAATAACATTAAAATGTAATGGTCTGTTGCCTGTGTTTTTTAGTGGGGAAATGGCTCCAGGTTTGGGGTGAGCATGGGGGTTCCGTTTCCTATGCAGCCACCTTGATTTTATTGTTAGAGAGAGAGAAGCTGCTTGCGATTCTGAAGACAGCATGGGATACTCATTTTGAGTAATAAGGAAGCCACTTTCACTAGAATGTAGCTTTCCCTCTCTCCGGGGTGGGATTTAGCTCCAAAATAATACATCCCAACTGCTCTTGAACTCACTTAAGGAAAAGGTGGTACTGTATATAAATGTCTTGGCTGGCATCCATCCATTCTGAGAGACAATGGAGTGCGCCTCTGTGGGTGAAGTCAAAAACTGTGTTGTCAGCACTGAAGCCTGGGCAGGGTGCATGGATGTCCTGGGCTACCCAAGCAACAAGACCCCCCTCTTGGCCTCGCTGATGTGGTCCAAAGGAAAGCAGAGCAATGCGTTTGGCACCAGCTTGGCTGCAGGAGTTGCTGGAAGGAGGCGTACAAGATGCCATCCAATGGCCTTGGGGACTTTACTCTGGGTTTGTGTAGGGTTTACTCCTGAGCCATTTCTTCTCCCAAAGATATTGTGCAAGGCAGGTTTAGGATCAGAGTTTTCCTTCTAGATGGGCCACCTTCCTATGTTGACAAGTCCCATCTTCCCCTCACTTCCCTCTACCTCACGTGCTATAACCACATTTTCGGCTGTTGGACCCCCTATTGGTCCTGTCTGCTCAATCCGCCAGAGCCTGTCTTTGCATGCAGGAGAAGTCCCTAACTCACTGAAGGTTCAAGACCCATCAGATACCCACACCTGCTTTAGTCCAACAGTCGAAGCCGTTTCCCAAGGTGTGACCGCTGTCACATGCTGGTAGCTTCTAGGAGCCACATTTGAGAGCTGAATACAGTGGGGGTCAAAGGTGGACAAACTACCCCAAAAGGAGGAGGATGTGTCACCCACCAAAGATACTACCCCCCAACACCCATTCATTTTAATAAACAATAAAAATGATGTAAACAAATGCTCATATAGAGCTGTCAGCCCCAGACACATCAGAAGCAACATGCAAAAACAGAATTAAGAGCTAATTTTAATAACTACTTCCGGATCCATATTCCACTTCCTTTGACGTTGGAGCAGAGTACCTGTGTGCTTACAAGTGATGAGGGAAGTTGTTGACTAGGTTCCTCACAGCACCTTGGGGGAGCTTTTATGAGTCACCGTTGCTAACAAGCGGTGTGAGCCTCCCACAAGGCTCCGTCAAGGAACCGCTTATCTATGCCATCCTCATCCCCTCAAGATTTCAGGGCATTTCTCAGCTGTGCTTGAGAGATTTGTACCCCTTTTCCCTGACAAGAGCTGTAATTGGTTGTACACCAAGTCAAACGCCTAGTGCTTCCTTTCTTTTTAGAGGAGCTTTTTGGGAGCCTTATCAAAGCAGAAGATGTGCAGAAGTGTCCATAGTTCAGTGCTTCAGCACAGGTATCCAGTTTTGTTGTTTAGTCATTTAGTTGTGTCCAACTCTTCATGACCCCATGGACCAGAGCACGCCAGGCACTCCTGTCTTCCACTGCCTCCCGCAGTTTGGTCAAACTCATGCTGGTAGCTTCCAGAACACTGTCCAACCATCTCATCCTCTGTCATCCCCTTCTCCTTGTGCCCTCCATCTTTCCCAACATCAGGGTCTTTTCCAGGGAGTCTTCTCTTCTCATGAGGTGGCCCAAGTATTGGAGCCTCAGCTTCAGGATCTGTCCTTCTAGGGAGCACTCAGGGCTGATTTCCTTAAGAATGGATAGGTTTGATCTTCTTGCAGTCCATGGGACTCTCAAGAGTCTCCTCCAGCACCATAATTCAAAAGCATCAATTCTTTGGCGACCAGCCTTCTTTATGGTCCAGCTCTCACTTCCATACATCACTACTGGGTATCCAATACTGGTGGGGAAAATAGGGACATTCCAGGATCAAATCAGAAGCTGGGGTGGCTTTCGTAATTCCGGGGCTGTCCCTAGACTATTGGGACACTTGGAGGGTTTGTGTAACCCACAACTGCAGGTATCTTCTGTGTGTGAATCACAACCGCTGCTTTTTGCACACTGCTGTTTTACTTGGGTGTGGTAACTGTTGCATTTCCTTTTGAAACTTCTTGAAGCAGGCACTGTTCTAAGAGCAAACTAACAGCATATGTTTCCCTGTTTATTCAGATAACACTGGGCTGTATACTAACCCTGTACAATGATTAGTTCCAAATCCACCCAGAATCCTTTGTGGTAAATGCAACGACGCTGAAGTTTTAGTGTAATAAAACACATAAGTCTGCTACTCAATTCTGCAGACAGTAGACTTTTTACCGGCTTCATTTATTCGAATGGGTGGTAAAAGTATTGGTTGGCTCTAATGGATAATTAAGGTTGCCATTAGGAAAGTTTGAGGGAAAAGAGACTGGGAAATAGAGCATGTTGCCTTTCAGGAATTTTTTCAGCCACCTTAGGACATATTTTTTTTAGTGATGTTCATTTTCTCCCAAATGCAAGGGGACATGTGCAAGGTGGGCATTTAAAATTTTGTAACTACACTCATACCTTGGTTCTTGAATTTAATCCATTCTGGGAGTCTGTTCGACTCCCAAAACGGTTCGAAAACCAAGGTGCGGCTTCCAATTGGCTGCAGGAGCTTCGGATGTTCAGCTTCCCAAAAACGTTGACAAACTGGAACACTCACTTCTTGGTTTGCGACGTTCGAGAGCCAATTTGTTTGACAACTAAGGCATTCAACTACCAAGGTACCATTGTAGTCTCTAGAATTTTGGACGATTCAAATGTGCCCTTTGAGTGGCTGATCAACAACATTTTGGGCAAGAGGCCTAATATTATCCTGATTCTCCTGAACATACTACCTCCCCACAGGAGCAAATGGGTGGGCAGTATAATATGTAATTCTGCCATTTCTCAGTGAGTTGTAGTTGGCATCTGTCTGTCTCGGGAGACAATGGCATACCTTCCAACATATATCCGATGAAAATAGGGGCACTCTATTCAACAACAACATTTTATATTTATACCCTGCATCTTACTGGGTTGCCCCACCCACTCTGGGCTGCTTCCAACATATATAAAAAAATAAGAAAACAAAAAATGTCCAAAAACATCCCTATACAGGGCTGCCTTCAGGTGTCTTCTAGAGGTTGTAAAGTTACTTATCTCCTTGGTTCAGGGGCTGCATAACTCCATACCCTCCAACATCCAACATTTCTCCAGTGAAAACAGGTATGACCTAAGGAAAAGCGGGACATTCCAGGATCAAAGAAGAAACCAGGACAGTTTCTGTAAATCCGGGACTGTCCCTGGAAAATAGGGACACTTGCAATGGAGAAGTGTGGTTTTAGGGGTGAAAGTACTTACTAGAGAATATGCTGGATGAGGGAAGAGGATGATCAACAGCCCAGATCTGGGAAGCGATGGTGTGCAGCACCAACATTTCTTGGTAAGGTCAAGCTGGGCCTTCTGGGTTGCATCCTTCAGAAAGGCCTTGGCAGTTGAGAGCAGTGAAAGACGCCCAGTGAATATTTGGCAGTTCTGCTTCAGCAATATTATAAACATCTCCACAAGAACATGGAAGCACACAATGGCTGGGCTTACCCTAGAGGAAATGGTACTTCATCAGGGCGTAACTTGTTTAAATAATCTCTGGATAGACGCTGAATGTCTTTTTAGAGCAGGAAAAATAATGGAAGTCCAAGTCTTCATGATATGCTGAGTGGCCCTACATGACTTGTTTTGTTAGGCAAAACAAGAGGGTCAAAGAGGGAGAACATCACTCTTCCAAAAAAACATGGAGCTTGTAACTTTTCGTGAAGAGCTACTACCTGCATCTATTACAACTATCAGGTAGATGATAGATAGATGATAGATAGATAGATAGATAGATAGATGATAGATAGATAGATAGATCTCCAGACTCAGAGAGTGTCCAGGTATTGTAGTATAATAACCACATCAAACAGTCATGCCTTCACCCAAAGAATCCTGGGAAATTTAGCTTGCCAAGGGTGATTAGAGTCATTAGGAGAGCCCTATTCCCCTCACGCGGATGGTGCTGTGGATTAAACCACAGAGCCTAGGGGTTGCCGATCAGAAGGTCGGCAGTTCAAATCCCCACGACAGGGTGAGTTCCCGTTGCTCTGTCCCTGCTCCTGCCAATCTAGCAGTTCAAAAGCACGTCAAAGTGCAAGTAGATAAATAGGTACCGCTCCAGCGGGAAGGTAAAAGGCGTTTCCATGCGCTGCTCTGGTTCGCCAGAAGCGGCTTAGTCATGCTGGCCACATGACCCGGAAGCTGTACGCCGGCTCCCTCGCCCAATAAACCGAGATGAGCGCTGTAACCCCAGAGTCGGCCACGACTGGACCTAATGGTCAGGGGTCCCTTTACCGTTACCTATTCCCCTCACCAGGACGCGGGTGGCGCTGTGGGTAAAAGACTCAGCGCCTAGGACTTGCCGATCGAAAGGTCGGCGGTTCGAATCCCCGCGGCGGGGTGCGCTCCCACTGCTCGGTCCCAGCGCCTGCCAACCTAGCAGTTCAAAAGCACCCCCAGGTGCAAGTAGATAAATAGGGACCGCTTACTAGCAGGAAGGTAAACGGCGTTCCGTGTGCAGCGCTGGCTCACCAGATGCAGCTTTGTCACGCTGGCCACATGACCCGGAAGTGTCTGCGGACAGCGCTGGCTCCCGGCCTCTAGAGTGAGATGAGCGCACAACCCTAGAGTCTGTCAAGACTGGCCCGTACGGGCAGGGGTACCTTTACCTTATTCCCCTCACCAGAGCTACAGTTGTCAGAGTAGTTTAACATCCAATCCCTCTTCCCAGGGAACTTTGGGAATTGTAACTCTTCAAGGGGAATAGTGTTCTCTCAGCACCCCTTAACAAACTGCCATTTCCAAAATTCTCAGAGCGGGGGGCCATGTTCAAAGTGGTATAATACTGCTTTAAATCTGTAGTGCATGTGGGGCTCACTTCTGTGGACTAGCCTTGAGAGAGATGGGTCATCTCTTTTCAGGGCTTCTGTTCTCACTTGGTGGGGAAGGTGAAAAAAGAGGATTCCATCAGGAGTTAAGTGTGGAATTAATGCAATCAACCAGTAGATTAATCAATTAAAGTTTGGTTTTTCAAACCTTGCTGTTGAATGTTAATTGATAAGGGCAGATATTAACCCATGTGGCTGAGTTTATACTGGTTTGCTTCTGAGGCCAGCATGTTACAGCAATAGGGAATAAAATATTAAAGATAGCCTTCCTTCTAACAAGTAATGGTAAAAAGGTAAAGGTAAAGGTACCCCTGCCCGTACGGGCCAGTCTTGACAGACTCTGGGGTTGTGCGCCCATCTCACTTAAGAGGCCAGGGGCCAGCGCTGTCCGGAGACACTTCCGGCTCACGTGGCCAGCGTGACAAAGCTGCATCTGGCGAGCCAGCGCAGCACACGGAAATGCCGCTTACCTTCCCACTGGTAAGCGGTCCCTATTTATCTACTCGCACCTGGGGGTGCTTTCGAACTGCTAGGTTGGCAGGCGCTGGGACCGAGCAACGGGAGCGCACCCCGCCGCGGGGATTCGAACCGCTGACCTTTCGATCGGCAAGCCCTAGGCGCTGAGGCTTTTACTCACAGCGCCACCCGCGTCCTGTACAAGTAATGGTAGCAGTAGCCTATTAAATTGTAAGTGGTTTTTATTATTTTCTTCAGTACGTTACATGCACCGTCCATGAGTTAGGGACTCTGCACATGAAGAAAGGGTCTCATGGATTGAGAGGATGAGACCAATACACTGGTACCTTGGGTTACAGACGCTTCAGGTTACAGACTCCGCTAAGCCAGAAATAGTACCTCAGGTTAAGAACTTTGCTTCAGGATGAGAACAGAAATTGCGCGGTGGCGGCGCAGCAGCAGTGGGAGGCCCCATTAGCTAAAGTGGTACCTCAGGTTAAGAACAGTTTCAGGTTAAGAACGGACCTCCAGAACGAATTAAGTTCTTAACCAGAGGTACCACTGTAGTAGGTCCAACTGTCAAGAAGGTGATTTCTTCACATGCTGTAGAGGAAATGGGGGGCAGATGGGGGTCATCAACCTGGGAAGGTAGCCTATCTAAGAGAAGGAAAACTCTGATCCTAAACCTCTGGTGCCTTGTGGGAAATATTCAGTAGAATACAAGGAGTAAACCCTATACAGATCAAGAGTGGCGTCCCTAAGATGGTTGGATGGGACCTTGTACGCCTCCTTCTGACAACTCCTGCAGCCAGGCTGGTGCCAAATGTATTGTTCTACTTTCCTTTGGACCACACCAGTGAGATCAAGAGAGGGGTATTGTCGTCCAGGCAGTTATCTTTCCACAAGGGCCTACACTGATCGCCTGATCGATCCAGCATCACCTGAGCTCTGAGACTGCAGCTTTCTCCCAACTGAATTGCAGAGTTTTTGAGCACCGGGATATTCACAGGGAAACCGAAAGGCTTGTTTAACACTCTACATGATATATATTGTATAGTGAATCAACACAGGTGCCTGCCATTTTTTTACTCTCCTCGAGGCTGTGCCAATGGTGGCTGTTGGAATAAGCTCCCACATTTCAGAATCTTGAATTCTTGTTTAATAGTCCAATGTTTGTTGACTCACCATCTTAGTCAAGATGGCTTTGCAAATGCATCACATATTTCCCAGCTTGCAGGAATGAAAGATGGCAAAGTTTCATATGAAGAACTTAAATCAGATTTTAAAAACATGACAAGTCAAGCTATCTTCTGATGGTCAATCTACAATGAAGGTTTATGTTGCATGTATAAACCATATAACCCAGAGAGCATACACTGGAGGTGACATCTGAGGTGGTTGGAATACTTTCACAGGAAAATAATGTATGTTCATTTTAAATACATTTCCCATGGGAAGAAGTTTATTTCCATTGCAAACATAAAACCAGCTTTGTTTTGGCTAAAGCTCCGTTGCAGAAGAACCTTTATCGTACGGGGCTTGGGTGTTTGGATGTAACTTTGATCTAAATTCATGCAGTCATAAAACTAAAAGGGATGTGTTTATTAGTGCTTAGTTATGCCAAAACTTTCCCTGCTATGCTCTCAGAGTTGAAAAGGTCCTTCAGTATCTTCTGATTCCTGCTGGCTCCATTATATCAGTCAGAATTGGTTGCTCACTACCTTCTCTGGAACCTGAAGAAGCCAAACCAGAGATATATCCGAGAACCAGAAAATGCATGGAGGGAGCTTCACTGAGTCTTGGAAAAGGTTCAGATCAAACTAGACAGCAGTAGCTCCTGATGGCTGGCATCATTTCGCTCCCAGTACATTTCTGAGCACAATTAAAAGTGTTGGTGTTGACCTTTAAAGCCCTAAACAGCCTTAGCCCAGTAGACCTGAAGGAGCGTCTCCACCCCCATCGTTCTGCCCACACACTGAGGTCCAGCTCCGAGGGCCTTCTGGCGGTTCCCTCACTGCGAGAAGCAAAGCTACAGGGAACCAGGCAGAGGGCCTTCTTGGTAGTGGCGCCCGCCCTCTGGAACGCCCTCCCTTCAGATGTCAAAGAGATAAACAACTACCTGACATTTAGAAGACATCTGAAGGCAGCCCTGTTCAGGGAAGTTTTTAATGTGTGACATTTTAATGTATTTTTCATCTTTGTTGGAAGCCGCCCAGAGTGGCTGGGGAGACCCAGCCAGATGGGCGGGGTACAAGTAATAAATTATTATTATTTCACATGAGAGCTGAGCCTTGTTGAACAGGAACCTGACAAAGCCAAATATTTTGGATGAATCCTTTCCTGATTTCTTGAGAAAGGCACCCCTGTTTGATTTCTGCCTGTCTTGCAGCTGTTACAGAGGCTGGGTGTGTGTTATTTTATCCATGACTCCACATTGCAAATACAGTGGTACCTCAGGTTACATACGCTTCAGGTTACATATGCTTCAGGTTACAGACTCCGCTAACCCAGAAATAGTGCTTCAGGTTAAGAACTTTGCTTCAGGATGAGAACAGAAATCGTGCAGCAGTGGCACGGCAGCAGCAGGAGGCCCCATTAGCTAAAGTGGTGCTTCAGGTTAAGAACAGTTTCAGGTTAAGAACGGACCTCCGGAACGAATTAAGTACTTAACCCGAGGTACCATTGTAGCAATTGCAGCAACACATAGTGGCATACATCCCCCGCTCCCCTCATTTCACCAGTGAGTGCTTAACTGTTTTTTAACAAAAATACAACAATTGCATCAGCTTTTAAAGCATTTCAGCCGTATAACCAATTGCATAATTCCCTGTAATATTCCCATAGTTATTATTTCTTCTGCTTTTTCGTGGTGCGCTGCCTGCCCCAATAACTGTATCAAGTCGAGATAATCTTAGGCGTCCCACATTTGTGAAATCTATGGAGACGCGATTATTTTTGACGGGCAAAAGTCCTGACAGACAGTTTGATTCTTCCTCTAGACAGATGTAAATAAATAACCCTTGCCCTTATGCTCCAGTGTGTCCACTGCTTTCATGTCTCAACGACAACTACAAAAACAAAAGGAACATTTCTGAAAGCTCTAGATCAGCCCTCGCCAACTTGATACGTCCCAAATGCTTTGGACTACAACTCCCATCAGCTCCAACTAGTTGCAGTCCAAAATATTTCTAGGGCACCAGGTGTCCAAATGCTCTGATTTCCATCTTTTAATAACACATTTTTCCTTGATTTTCATCCTGTCTGCATAGGCAGAACCAGAGGGCAAGTGAGTGGGATAATGGTAACCTCTGCCCCCACAATGATGGACCCTCTGTGATTACTCAAAGGAAAGTCACAAATTATAAAATATACCCTAAACGTGCTTATCATCCTTGGGCTGAACAAGGTTCTCTACCCCCAATTTAAGTGTGTGGCTGTGAGAAATTGTTTCCCCAGCAGCACTGATATTACAGACAAATTTACTTAAAACAGGAAAACCTTTCAGCCTTCCAAGAGGAATTGTCCATAGGACACCTCCATTCAACAGATTTTCTACACATAACATGGTTTGCAGTTCAGTGTTCTGTAGGAACAGCTAAACAATCTGAAACCCTCTTTCACCGAGAGCTTGTGATAATATGGAAATTATCTCTGGAAGGACGCAGGGCAAGACTATATCTGTGCAGTTGGAAGCCATGTGTTTGATTTCAAGTCAGTGGTGGCACCAGAAAAAAAAAATTGCGACGAGAGCGGGAGAGACTTTGTGGCTTATGCTTGATGAGCTAAAACTAGTTGCTGTAGGTCTGAAAAGCAAGAGGGGGTTAATAACAATCATAGGATTAAAAAGTGCACTCTGTGTCCATATGGTGTTTTTCCACAATTTCGGTACATGCACATTATGGAATCATAGAATCATAGAATCATAGAGTTGGAAGAGACCACAAGGGCCATCGAGTCCAACCCCCTGCCAAGCAGGAAACACCATCAGAGCACTCCTGACATATGGTTGTCAAGCCTCTGCTTAAAGACCTCCAAAGAAGGAGACTCCACCACACTCCTTGGCAGCAAATTCCACTGTCAAACAGCTCTTACTGTCAGGAAGTTCTTCCTAATGTTTAGGTGGAATCTTCTTTCCTGCAGTTTGGATCCATTGCTCCGTGTCCGCTTCTCTGGAGCAGCAGAAAACAACCTTTCTCCCTCCTCTATGTGACATCCTTTTATATATTTGAACATGGCTATCATATCACCCCTTAACCTCCTTTTCTCCAGGCTAAACGTGCCCAGCTCCCTTAGCCGTTCCTCATAAGGCATCGTTTCCAGGCCTTAGACCATTTTGGTTGCCCTCCTCTGGACAAGTTCCAGTTTGTCAGTGTCCTTCTTGAACTGTGGCGCCCAGAACTGGACACAGTACTCCAGGTGAGGTCTGACCAGAGCAGAATACAGTGGCACTATTACTTCCCTTGATCTAGATGCTATACTCCTATTGATGCAGCCCAGAATTGCATTGGCTTTTTTAGCTGTCGCGTCACACTGTTGGCTCATGTCAAGTTTGTGGTCCACCAAGACTCCTAGATCCTTTTCACATGTACTGCTCTCAAGCCAGGTGTCACCCATCTTGTATTTGTGCCTCTCATTTTTTTTGCCCAAGTGCAATACTTTACATTTCTCCCTGTTAAAATTCATCTTGTTTGTTTTGCCCCAGTTCTCCAATCTGTCAAGGTCGTTTTGAAGTGTGATCCTGTCCTCTGGGGTGTTAGCCACCCCTCCCAGTTTGGTGTCATCTGCAGATTTGATCAGGATGCCCTTGAGTCCATCATCCAAGTCGTTGATAAAGATGTTGAATAAGACTGGGCCCAAGACAGAACCCTGTGGCACCCCACTAGTCACTCTTCTCCAAGATGAAGAGGAACCATTGATGAGCACCCTTTGGGTTCGGTCAGTCAGCCAGTTACAAATCCACTGAGTGGTAGCAAAGTCAAGACCGCATTTTACCAGCTTCTTTACAAGAATATCATGGGGCACCTTGTCAAATGCCTTGCTGAAATCAAGGTAGGCTACATCCACTGCGTTCCCTTCATCTACCAGGCTTGTAATTCTGTCAAAAAACGAGATCAGGTTAGTCTGACATGACTTATTTTTCAGAAATCCATGCTGACTATTGGTGATCACAGCATTCCTTTCTAGGTGCTCACAGACTGTTTGCTTAATGATCTGCTCTAGAATCTTCCCTGGTATTGATGTCAGACTGACTGGGCGGTAATTATTTGGGTCCTCTCTTTTACCCTTTTTGAAAATAGGGACAACATTTGCCCTCCTCCAGTCTGCCGGGACTTCGCTTGTTCTCCAGGAATTCTCAAAGATGACTGCCAGTGGTTCTGAGATCACATCTGCCAGTTCTTTTAATACTCTTGGATGCAGTTCATCTGGCCCTGGAGACTTGAATACATCTAAACTAGCCAAGTATTCTTGTACTATCTCCTTAGTTATTCTGGGCTGTGTTTCCTCTGCTGAATCATTTGCTCCAAATTCTTCAGGTCGGGCATTGTTTTCTTTATCGGAGAAGACTGAGGCAAAGAAGGCATTGAGGAGTTCAGCCCTTTCTGTGTCCCCTGTTTGCATTTCACCATCTTCTCCTCTGAGTGACCCCACTGTTTCTTTGTTCTTCTTTTTGCTACGGACATACCCATAAAAGCCTTTTTTGTTGCTTTTAACCTCTCTAGCAAGCCTGAGTTCATTCTGTGCTTTAGCTTTTCTGACTTTGTGTCTACACGTGCTGGCTATCTGTTTGAATTCCTCTTTGGTGGTTTCCCCCCCTTTTCCATTTTTTGTACACATCCTTTTTTAATCTTAACTCAGTTAAAAGTTCTTTAGATAGCCACTTTGGCTTCTTTAGGCACCTTCCATGTTTCCGCCTCACTGGTATTGCCTGAAGTTGTGCTTTTACTATCTCCTTCTTAACAAACTCCCAGCCATCATGAACTCCCTTTCCTTTTAGTATTACTCTCCATGGGATCTCACCCAGCACTTCCCTAAGTTTTATGAAGTCGGCTTTCTTAAAGTCAAGAAATTGAGTCCTAGTATGCTTGGCTGCTCCTTTCCGCTGTATAGTAAACTTCAGAAGAGCATGATCACTCGCGCCTAATGATCCTTCCACTTCTACCCCACTAACCAGGTCATCAACATTGGTTAGGACCAGATCTAAAATGGCTGTTCCTCTTGTTGCTTCTCCCACTTTCTGGACAATG
The DNA here is from genome assembly GCF_027172205.1 of Podarcis raffonei. NCBI lineage: Eukaryota > Metazoa > Chordata > Lepidosauria > Squamata > Lacertidae > Podarcis > Podarcis raffonei. The sequence goes on along the minus strand of NC_070604.1, from coordinate 112,530,270 downwards.
AAGTTGTCTGCAAGGCCAGTGAGGAATCTGCTTGACCTTTTGCTCTTGGTTGAGTTTGACATCGAACAAATATCCGGGTAATTGAAGTCCCCCATTACTACTATCTTCCTTCCTTTTGCATGCTTGGCCATCTGTTCCAGGAAGGCATCATCTATGTCCTCCGTTTGGCTTGGGGATCTATAGTAAACTCCCACAATGAGGTCACTGTTATTCTTCTCTCCCTTAATTTTGACCCAAATGCTCTCACTTTGGCTTTGAGGTTCTAAATCTTGGATCTCTTCACAGGTATACACATCCCTGACATATAACGCCACTCCTCCTCCTTTCTTGTCTGGTCTGTTTCTCTGAAATAGATTGTATCCCTCCATTATTACATTCCAATCGTGGGACTTATCCCACCAGCTTTCAGTGATGCCTATTATGTCATATTTAGTTTGCTGTACCAAGAGCTCAAGTTCATCTTGTTTATTTCCCATGCTTTGTGCATTAGTGTACAGACATTGAAGTCCATTAATCATTCCCCCGTGTCTCTTATTTAAGGATTTTTTCCTCCCACCACTAGGTCTGCATGCTGTTTGCTCCATTTGGTCTATGACATTTAGATGATCATCTTCATCAATTGATAGACTCCTATCTTCAGGAGCACTGTCTCCCTCCCCCACATTAGTCAGTTTAAAGCCCTCCTGATGAGGTTTCTGAGATTTTTGGCAAAAACATTCCTCCCAACTGTTGTGAGGTGCAGCCCATTGCTTGCCAGAAGTCCATCTTCAAGAAACTGCAGTCCGTGATCTAAGAATCCAAACCGTTCCTGTTTACACCATTTGCGAAGCCAGCTGTTCACTTCCACTATTTTTCGCTCTCCCCCTGGGCCACGTCGTTCAACTGGGAAGACAGATGAGATGACAATTTGTGCATTTAATTGCTTCAATTTCCTGCCCAGAGCCTCGTAGTCTCTTTTGAACTTCTGGAAGCTATTGCTTGCAGTGTCATTGGTTCCCACATGAACCAAGAGGAAGGGGTATTTGTCAGTGGGTTTTATGATTCCTTGGAGTCATTCAGTTACATCTTGGATCTTAGCCCCAGGGAGACAGCACACTTCCCGAGACATCTTGTCAGGCCCACAGATCACTGCTTCTGTTCCCCTCAGTAGGGAATCTCCTATCACCACTACACGCCTCCTCTTAGGTTTGGTCAGGGTTGTCCGTTCCAAGGTCGCCTGCACATTCCCTGAGGACTGACTTTGCTGCTCGCCTTCATATACCTGATCGACTGTAACGAGGGAGAGATCCTCAAATGGAGTCTGCTCTTCGTCTTCCATTCTAGGGGAGAGGACCTCAAAGCGATTGTGTATTTCTAAACAATCAGAGCGAACCCTGGGCCTCCTACTTCTTTGCGTCACATTTCTCCATATATCTGGCTCCTGTGTTGGTGAACTAGCCTCCTTCTCAGGGGAGTCCCCTGTCTCCTCCTTGGTGGAGACGGTGTGCTCTGTTGCTTCCAAGAAGAGCTCCAGCTCTCTAATTCTTTGGAGCGTAGCTACACGTTCCTCCAGTTGCTAGACTTTGTCTTTTAAGAGGGCTTCCAGGCTCATGTCCTGTTTCTGAGCTTCCCAGAGACATCTAATTGATTATATAATGGAATTTGTCCCCTGGCAGTTACCTGAGTGGCTTACATTTGGGTATGATTTTCACCTGTTATTTCCATGTCCATCCTCCCACTATTATATGACTTTGATTGTGATTCATTTTTAGTTGTTTTGTTGTGGTGATTTACAGAAGAAGGTGGTTTTACTTATGATTTTGCAATTGTTTTGCTGATGATTTGTGGATTGTTCCATACCATATTTACATTGCAGTTGTGACGTTCTATTGTGCTATTGAAATTTATTATTTGTAAACCACTTTGTGACTCGTACAAGTGAAAAGCGGCATAGAAATATGTATAACAAATGAAATGAAATGAAACTATTTGCCGTCCCAAGCAAACCTGCCTCTGTAGAAACCGTTTCACGCTAAAAAAAAAGTCTGTATCAAAAAAGAAAAGAAAAAGACAAAGGGATAAAGTTGTCCACAGAAACCTGGTAGCAGCACTTAGAAGATGGAGCAGATATCATTTTCAGATTTCCCGAGAAGCTCTGGATTTAGCAGGGACAAAGTTTGGGGCCGCAACTATTTGCAGTGAATATTGTATGGATGAGGGAGGGAGGAAAGGAAACATATTCCACATTTGACTGAGGTGTGGATGAACCCTTAGTTATCCTCTTCTTGAATATGAGCTTCCTTTGGTTTAGGCATCAGAATTTGTTGCTTCATAGCTTACCACTGCTTGTAAAAAAGGTAAAGGACCCCTGACAGTTAAGTCCAGTCCGCGAACAACTCTGGGGTTGCAGCGTTCATTTCTCTTTACTGGCCGAGGGAGCCGACGTTTGTCCGCAGACAGTTTTTCCTGGTCATGTGGCCAGCATGACTAAGCCGCTTCTGACGAAAGCAGAGCAGCACACGGAAACGCCATTTACCTTCCCGCTGGAGCGGTACCTGTTTATCTACTTGCACTTTGCTAGGTTGGCAGGAGCTGGGACCTAGCAATGGAAGCTCACCCCGTCGCGGGGATTCGAACCGCCGACCTTCTGATCGGCAAGCCCTAGGCTCAGTGGTTTGACCACAGTGCCACCCACGTCCCTTCACCACTGCTTGTACTGTATTCCTAATACTGAAAACTGCCATGTTCTTACCAAGTGATTACCCAGCCCCTGTCTATCTTCCAGCAACCACGTGCCATGTTATTTTTAATTTGCAGCTGAAAGGGTATGCTGGGGAGGATGGTGGAGACAGGAAATAATCTTGCAAATAAACAAAAGATACATAACAGGGCGGATTCCTAGCCTGCTGTAAATGAAAACTTTCCTCTCGGAAAGAACAGAGTTATATTTAAATTCTGATTCTTTCCCCAGGAGAAAAACGGGAGAGGTGTGTCCGTCAGTCCGCTGCATTTCAAAATTCCATTTGGACAAAGAGCTCAGTCAGGAGGACCAGACAAAAGAGTTGTGCCCTGGACTTCAACTCCCTCCGCTCCAGTGAAAAAATATTTTATATTTCAAAAGCTAGAAGATCAGAGAAATACACGCAGGCCACACCAGTGCGCTGCAAACACCACCAACAGATCAGATAAGCTCCTTGGCCAGGTGTATTATAAACATCATTTCAAAAATCTGAGGCGTGTAGCTTTTGTGTTTGTTTGGTTTGAATCTGAATACTGAAAGAATAAGCTTTCCCAAAACGGCCCAAGTAGTTTAGACTCAGTTATATAACAGGCAGAAACGGTGCTTTGGGGAAGGGCTGTAGCTCAGGGTGTGAGAAAATCTCCTCTGCATGCCAGGTTCAAGCTGTGGGACCCAAATCCTAGGGGCTGTGGAGGCTTTGGCCCCTCCCCCACAATAAAATATTTGAGGGGGCCAGGAAACCTGTGTCCCCACTGTGGAAGGATGTGTGGATCCAGAATTGGCCTCCACAGTCACTTACGGACTCATTGTTAAAACCGTGTTTATGGAAGACAATCTCACTCGGCTACAAGTGATCGCCAAAGAAGAAGAAGTGCACGGCGTCATGTGATCGATTATGTGGGGCAGGGCTTACCTGGGCCCCCGCAATATTTTATACAAGTTGACACCCCAAGGTAGGGGTAGCAGAAAACCCTGGTAAGCCACTTCCAACAGCCAAGATGCCAATTTTTATTGCGCTTTCACGACTATTTGTGCTCACGATGCTCTCGGGGTGGTCACACACAATGCAGCTTCCAGTACTCTTTGTGCCTGCAAAACCTTTTGGGGTGGCTGCACTGTTGTTGCTTTTCAGTCCATGCGTACCCTGTAACTTCCTGCTGAAATCACAAAACGCTTTACACCAAGCTAGGGGCTGCCAACCCTGCGAGAGACACAAGTATCTGAGGGTTAGCAAGAACTTTGGTAATTGTTATGTACTGAGTTGAATAGGATCCAAAAGGCAGCAGTCTGATTGGTCTGAGAACAATAGGATTCAGAACGTAGCAGTCTGATTGGTCCTAGAACAATAGGATTCAGAATGCAGCAGTCTGATTGGTCCACAGGAGCCACCCAATCCAGCTCCAGGTGGAAGTGAATCCGCAACCTCAGTGGCCTACAGGAGATTCCCAAAATTAGCCAATCACGTTGGACCGATTGTGTAAATAATGTACCGTGTATAAAGCAGACATTCTGGGGGAACTTCCATTCCTCCTCACCACTATGAGCTGAATAAAGAGCATGAAATCCACTCTCGACTCCAAATATATTTCAGTAATGAAGACAAACCTGCCCCTCCCACTTTCCTACTCTCCCCCCCACCTTCCGGTGACGGATCACGGACAGTATTGGACCAGTCATATAGCTATGAATAGCACTGATCTTCTTTTAAATAATTCACGGGCAAGTTCTCCTGCCCACTCGTGGATTTTTATAAGGGTCACTTGACTACCACCGGGAGGAATGTGGTTGCAATTTGCAGCCTGGGTTTGTTTTGCTTTGGATTCCACCTGTTGGAACTCACTAAGCTTTTTCCTGCTTGATCAAAGCAGTGGTTCCAATGCACATTCAGAGGTCGTTCATGCCCCAAGGGCCTAATCCAAGGTTCCCAGTAGTCAAGCGGCCTTAGTTGGGTAGATGTTAATAAGCTTTGGATCAAGGCCATAAATATGCAAGGCCATGCCTGGGCGGAAAACAAAACTGCAGGAGTTCTAAGAAGGGAAAATGCCTAGTGGGGTTTGTCAAACTAGGGACAGATAACAGCCCCCCCCCCCGTCCCTGACTGCTAGCAAGTGTGGAAAAGGGGAAGGGGAAATTCACCTCCGTCAGGATGCATTCATGTTGCATGTAGCCTCCAGTGCAGGCACATGTGAAAAGTGATGGACTTACTTTGCATTATGAGAGTCGAACTCCTGATAGCAAGAATACAGAGCAAGCAGAGCGAACGGGCTCCTCTGGCGAGCTGCACCCGCCGCCAGATTGTATAAGATGTGCCAGAGGCTAATGTTATAATTCTCAAATCCCCAGGCGGACAATATCTTTCTTAAGATCCGTGTAGGAAACCTGTCAGTTTCGGTTTCTCTCTGTTTTTTCCCCTTTCCCCAGTGCTCAGTTCAGTTCCTCGCATTTCGGCGCCAGCTTACGCAGATCGTCTCCTCCTGAAAATTGGCCGGCGTTTTTGTGTGGATTTCTTCTAATATGCAAGTTCTTTTCGCAAGCAGATTTCCCCGAACGTAGTGAAATTTTGTATGTTGTTCTCACATATTTTATGGATTCTTTCCCCTAATATAGGCATCGTTTTACACTTTTTTGATCAAAAAATTCAGAGCAGTGCGAGTTCCAAAGGATAGCTGTGTTTCGGTTGGCGTATTGTTTTGGGGAGTTGGAATTGGGTAAGTTCTCATTAAAATGTGACCCAAACAGCATATCTCCCCCATCCTCTTTTCAGGGGCACTACTAATATACATTAATTTGCACAATCATGCTCTTTTGCCTAAAGACTCCTGTCCTCCTAGGTTTTGCCTGACTCAAGTGAATCATGCGCCGTCAAAGCACACCAACCAGATGCTGGTCAATCACATTTTTGGAGTAACAAGGCCATGTTAAAAACTAGGCTGTGGGACATAGATCGCCAGGACTAATCTCAGCTGCAGAAAAAAGATGTCCCCCTCTTTCTTTTTGAATCTCTTGGGTGCAGGAATTTAACCTTAATTATTTACAATTTTTGTTTAACCCGCAAGAAAGAAGGGCTTTTTCGCTGGCTAGGTTCAATTCTAATCCTCCTAACCTCCTTTGGGGTAGGTTTGCGGGTTTGGCAGAAGGAGATAGGATCTGCCCATGTGGTGCCCACCTGGTGGAAACTCACATGGCCCTTAAATGTAAAATATATGATGCTCTCCGCCAACAATTCTTAGACCATCTATGTATTCCAACACGGAGGTTATATGCTTCTTATTACAGGGGATAGACCAGGAGCTCACCAAGACAGTAGCTAAGTTCCTCTATTTAATTTTTTGTCACCAAAGTACGCTACAGGATCCTGCCCTTGCTGGAGACCCACAGAGATGAAATAGATTGCTCGCCTCTTCTTCCCTTTGGCAAATGACTTTACTGTTGAAATGGCAACGAGATCACACGAGCCAATTTATTCTGAATGTTCGTATTATTATTTTTTATTTTATTAACATATAAAACACATACATATACATTTATACAATACACATACACAACACACTACCTAATTTTCATAACATAAAACATACCTACATTACTCTATATAATACCTACCTATACTAGATTCTGAATGTTTGTAAGTGATGCCAATAAAGGTTTGATGATGATGATTTTTGGAGTAAGAAGTACCTTATTCACCTAGCCTTGCACACCCAGGTGTGTGTTGGATAACACACCTTGAAACCCATTGATTGGAGTGCATAAAGGTCAACCCACTGATCTGACTTGGCACAGGCTGCTTCTAGTAATTTTAACATGAGTTGGAACTTGAGAACAGTCCTTATAATGGATGTGTTTTGGTTTTGTTTCTTAGGAGAGGAAGATAGCTTGTTGAATTTATAGGCTATGGGGATCGGGAGGGGGGGGATTGCAGATGATACTGGCAAAGACACAAGGAGCTATTTTGCTTTCTCGCCCCGCCTTTAGTTAATAATAATAATTTATTATTTATATCCCACCCATCTGGCTGGGTTTCCCCAGCCACTCTGAGTGGCTCCCAACAGAATATTAATAATAATGAAAGAGTGACAAAACATCAAACATTAAAAGCTTCCCTAAACAGGGCTGCCTTCAGATGTCTTCTGAGGGAGGGAACCACCAGAAGGCCCTCGGAGCTGGACTTCAGTGTCCAGGCAGAACGATGGGAGTGGAGATGCTCCTTCAGGTATACAGGGCCGAGGCCATTTTGGGCTTTAAAGGTCAGTACCAACACTTTAAATTGTGCTCAGAAACGTACAGTGGTACCTCGGGTTAAGTACTTAATTTGTTCCGGAGGTCCGTTCTTAACCTGAAACTGTTCTCAACCTGAAGCACCACTTTAGCTAATGGGGCCTCCTGCTGCCGCTGCGCTGCCGCTGCACGATTTCTGTTCTCATCCTGAAGCAAAGTTCTTAACCCGAGGTACTATTTCTGGGTGAGCGGAGTCTGTAACCTGAAGCATATGTAACCTGAGGTACCACTGTACTGGGAGCCAATGTAGATCTTTCAGGACTGGTGTTAAGTGGTCTTGGCGGCCACTCCCAGTCACTGGTCTAGCTGCCGCATTCTGGATTAGTTGTAGTTTCCAGGTCACCTTCAAAGGTAGCCCCACGTAGAGCGTGTTGCAGTTAATCTCATGGTGTGTTGTTGTCTTTTATGGGATACCGCTATGAACTTAGAAAAATGCTGTACAGTATTCCGAATAAGGCACTGTCAGGGTCTCAAGGGAGCTGTGTGAGGAAGCTGGCTGCATTTGTAGTCCCAAGAATGAGACTTGCAGAAGGTTGTCTCGTGGTTCTCGGGGGCACCAAATCCTGGCTTCTCTCGGGTGCCAAGGCCTCCACTCAGGATGGAACCCTGCTGTGCAGATGTAGCGGCATCTTTCCAAAACAAAGCAGCTCGCTGCTTTCATGAACCCAAAGCCCCCACGATGAGAGGAGAGAGGGAGGCGAGCTGCAGGAAGCCACACCTTACCTCATCTCTGCTCTTTCCTCCATGCCAGTTGCCAAGCTGCAGTCTGGAAAGGGGAAAAGAGAGAGAGAGGAGAGGGCAAGGATGGGGAGGGAGCTGCGGGCCAGCCGGCGCCAGGCAGCTTCTGTGTTTCTCTGTGTTTGTGCACTGTCTCTGGCCCGCTGGTTCACAGAACAGCCAGCACTTGTCATTCAGGGCCCAGCTGCCGCCCGGAGCCGGGAAGGAAACCTTCCTTTTTCTGTCCCTCCAAACTGTTCTGTATCTCCAAGAAATAAGCAGGAGAAGGGCTCGTTAGGGCTGGAACATGGCTTTTTTCCATAGAATCATAGAATCATAGAGTTGGAATAGACCACAAGGGCCATCGAGTCCAACCCCCTGCCAAGCAGGAAACACCATCAGAGCACTTTTTGGGGGGGAGTTAGAAGATTTGAAATACAGTGGTACCTCAGGTTACATACGCTTCAGGTTACATATGCTTCAGGTTACAGACTCCGCTAACCCAGAAATAGTACCTCAGGTTAAGAACTTTACTTCAGGATGAGAACAGAAATCGGGCTCCAGCAGCGCGGCAGCAGCAGGAGGCCCCATTAGCTAAAGTGGTGCTTCAGGTTAAGAACAGTTTCAGGTTAAGAACGGACCTCCGGAACGAATTAAGTACTTAACCCGAGGTACCACTGTACATAACTATATTTAATGGGGAAATATTGCAGCTACCTTCACACGTTCTGGCAGCTTCCGTGCAAGGTTTGGTGAGAATGGTTGGGGTTGAGCTATTGGACACATTTAACCCTGAAAGCTTGTTTAATGTTCTACTGGGTCTTTACACGGCTTTTAAAGATTTGCTCTTCAGCCAGTTTCTGGAGAAACGGACAATTGCATTTTCAGATTATTGTATATTGCTTGTATACACTTGTCGCAAGGGCCAAATTTATCCTTTCTCTTGCCCAAGGCAAAAATGACCAGGAGTTCGGTGACACACTCAGAATAATTCTGTGTGTGCAGCTGCAACCCATTTGGGTCTTTGTAGCTGCAAATTTCAGGGGGTGACAGACCCGGGTTCTGCCAATTTGTCAGCAAGGAGAAGGCCAACAGTGAGAGTAGAGTCTCTTAACCGGCAAATGAGATACCCCAACCGTCCATTTATGATAGGGCCAGGGAGCTTGGGCTGGCCCTAGCGTGTGGCAGAGTGAAGCAGCTGCCTCAGGTGCTGGATACTGTAGGATGATGCCCCTAAGTTAGACCTGGTACCCCTAAGTTAGCCCTAAGCTAAACTTGGAGGAAGATTTCATGTTCAGTCCACTTGGCTTCTGCACGTGAGTGAGTGCCTTCATTTCTTTCATGTCAGGCAGAAGAATGTCTTGGCACCTGGCCTGTTATGATTCAGAAGATTCCTTGCCGATTTGAGTTTGATGGTTTCCCATAGTTTCCCCATTTGGTTAGTGCGGGTTGTGGACATAAGCAGACACCCCTCTTCGCATGTCCCAGGTCCAGGATCCATCGTACCACTGAGTTCCCCTTTCACAAAACGTCTGAAGAACTACTGCAAGAAGGGATGAGAAGCATGGGGAAAGGGGAGTCCATGCTGCACCCACTAAACTAGCCTGCTGCCTCAACACACCTTGAGTGTTGAAATAGGGTTCTGTTATGTACTGAGTTGAATAGGATCCCAAATGCAGCAGTCTGATTGGTCCTAGAACAATAGGATCCAAAATGCAACAGTCTGATTGGTCCTAGAACAATAGGATCCAAAATGCAGCAGTCTGATTGGTCCTAGAACAATGCAGCAGTCTGATTGGTCCGCAGGAGCCACCCAATCCAGCTGCAGGTGGAAGTGAATCCACAACCTGATTGGCCTACAGGAGAATCCCAGAATTAGCTAATCACGTGCAGCCTATTGTGTAAATAATGTATATAAAGCAGATATTGTGGGGGAACTTCCATTCCTCCTCACCACTATGAGCTGAATAAAGAGCATGAAATCCACTCTCAACTCCGAGTATATTTCAGATTCAATGACACTCCACCTCCCTCTGACATCAGACAGGCAGCAAAATGTATTCGGGCAAAACAATGAATGATCCCAATGCTAATCTGAATGGATTGCTCCACTACCGATTTCAGTTCAGATGCTAATTTAAAACAATGAAACCATACAGTGGTACCTCTGGATGCGACCGGGATCCGTTCCGGAGCCCTGTTCGCATCCAGAAGTGAACACAACCCGCGTCCGCGGGTCGCGATTCGCCACTTCTGCGCATGCGTGTGACATCATTTTAACTGTCTGCGCATGCGCGAGTGGCGAAACCCAGAAGTAACGCGCTCCGTTACTTCTGGGTTGCCACAGCACACAACCCGAAAATAATTATCCCGAAGCTACTTCAACCCAAGGTATGACTGTATTTGAACTACAAAATGAGAGGGTGTGGTAATCAATCTTCCCAAAATTTATGCCATCTTATCCAAAAGCCTTTTGTAAAATGCCCAGTAGATTCCACACTGAATAGGGAAAACCACTCTGTAAACCAGACTTCCTCAGTCTGATACTCCCCCCACCCCAGATTCTGTTGACTACAAATCCCATCATCCATTACCACTGGCCATGCTGGCTGGGGCTGATAGAAGTTGTAGTCCAAAACATTTGGAGGGCACCATGTTGGGGAAGGCTGCTGTACATGCTTAAGGTAGGGCTGCCATACATTGAGGATCGGCAAAATATCCAGGAAAGCCCAGACATATGGCAACTAGCCTGGATTGGCAACCCTAGCTTAAGGATACGGTCTGATTTGTGTCCAGGCATTGCAAATAGGCATCGTGGGAACAAAGGAATCTGCCTTATACAACTTTGGATAAGTGATCCACCTAGCTCAGCATTTTCTACACTGAAGCTGAGCTAGATGGATCAGTGGTCTGAGATGGTATACGAGGTCTCCAGGGGTTTGGACAGGGGATTCTCCCAACTCTACTTTGAGATTCTGGGGGCTGAATGTGGGGCATCTGGCACACAATCTACCACTGAACTATAACCCCCTTCCCCAAAGCAGTGCTGATTCCAGTTTCAAATAAGTCCCTCATGAAATTCTTTGCTGACGCCGCCTTCCCCTTCTGCAGGTGTTATCAAGGCCCAGCTGAACCACTTTTAAGTGTTAGTATTGAATGATCAACAAATGAGCTCTTACTTTTTGAAAGGTCAATGGTTCTAAGAACAAGGGCTCTAAATAGCCGGGACGGAGATAAAACGAGGGGCTGCGTCACAAGTGCACTTAGGCCAAGACAGAAGATGGGAAAAGAGAGAGATGAGAACAATAAGTTCAAAGTCACTGATTATCCGACCTGCACAAGGTATGACTAATATATGGTGGCCAGTCAGTCACTCAGTACATCTCCTTATTTTATTTCATTTGCTGCAGTGCCAGGCAGACAGCAAAACCAGGGGTTTAGACATGCCCTTGATTGGCTGCCATTTACAGCTGGGGAGCAGCATTTAGGTTGTTGAATCGTAAGTTTTGCAGGACTGGCTTAGCACCAGTGGTGATCTATGATATCTTTTTTTTTTTAAGGAATATTTATTAAATTTTCCAATTTTTTAAACAAACAAAACAAACAGAAACATTAAACACAGGCATAAAATTCATAAACCATACTTTTAAATAACAAATTTCTCAGACCTCCTCATACTTCTCCTTCTTGTATCCCAATTAAGATTATTTGTTCAGCAAATCCTTCATTTAAAGCATTGCAGCTTATAACATTACCTTATTTTTCTATGATATCCATGTATCTCAGGGGACAAGAGTACCCCATCTGGGTAAGGAACCAGGATGGGCCAAAGATAAGAATGGGTAGAGTCAAAGGTGCATAACCGCCAACACTTTGAAGCCAAAATCCAGGACATCATCTTCCCATTTTTATAGCATGGTGGCCATTTTGGTTGCCATGATCTTGTGTGATTTCACACCACAGTCCCACCCCCAAAAAGCACGTTTTCAGGCACAGTGTGCCCAAAATGTGCAATTTGGGGCACTGCATGAGATCACGGCCCCCCAAAAGTGCTTTATTTGGGGGGAAATCGTGCCGCAAAATTGCGCGAGATCACAGCAACCAAAATGGCCACTGTTCTCTTGCAATTAAAAAATAGTTATTTGGGGACACTTTCAGGGTATGCAGGTGTGATTCTTGCCTTTGTGCAATCAGTTGGAAGTTTCCAAGAACATTTCTATGTACACATAACTTCATATAGGCATGAAGGAGACATTATTACAGCATTATAACTATGGCATGTTGCATTTCTCAACTTTCAAATTCCAAAAATGAGGGTTGTGCTAAAAAAGTTGCAACATGACTTTGGAATTCAAAATATATTTTGCTTAAACTAATATAATTCACTTTTGCTTGGTAAGTAAGATGCGTGTGAAATTTCATGGGAATCGCTAAAAATGATTCCCATGTACTTGCAATTATATTATATATTATTATTTTTATTTATTATTATTATTACTATTATTTAGCAGTACCTGACATTTTCAGAAGGTAAAATTTTTAAAAAAACCTTTGGCTTTCCAAAAGCAGCTAATGTGTTTCTTCATCAGACATAGACTTACCAAACTAAGTGTTGTCCAGTCACAACAATAAAAGCAGATTTTAATTCCTCTCACTGAAGAACAGATTTTAAAAACCCCTCACTGAAAAGAAAAATGCAAAAATTAAGTTTGGCCCTTTAAAATGGCACACCCACCTCAAAGCACTTTGGTTAGTAGGCGGTGAATAAATATTTCAAATAACACATCACAGTCAGGCTGTGTACACTAGACCTATAAGGTACATTCAAAGCACATTTCCCCCCTCAAAGAATTCTGGGCACTGTAGTTTACTCCTCACAGAGATACAATCCCCAGCAAACTTTAACAAACTGCAGTGTCCAAAATTGTCTGAGGGAAAGAACGAGCTTTGAAGATACAGGGAGTAGCCTTTATGTCTGGATTTCCCTGGACATTACCAGGACCTTGGGCAAGTCAATAAAAAAATCGTGTTTTTTTGGTGCTTTTGCGAAAAAGCTCAACAATTCTGGGGTTTCCTGTTTTTTACTTTTTGAAATATGGCAACCCTACCTAGAACAGAGGCAGTCAAGGCTGTGTCCTCTACATGTCGCCGAATTACAACTTGTAACATCCTTGACCTTTGGCCATGCTGGCTGGGACTGGTGGGAGCTGGACTCAGGCAACATCTAGAAAGCCACAAGTCCCCCACAAGAACATTCCTTCCAAGCCCGAAATAGTGTGATCAGTCCAGACCTTGGGCTCCTGTAAACCTAGCCACCTAAGTCTTCTCAATGGAGATGCTAACGGGTGAAAACGTCACCTAAACAGTGATTTACAACATGGGTACGTCCTGCCCATTTCACTGTTCAACAGGAAGTTAGCTGGAAGACAGGTCTACCTTTATTAGCTGCAAGGATTTTTTCTACGCCGAAGAGTCAGAGTCAATTTTGTCATGTGCCACTTGTGGCAAATCTTTAATTGCTTGGGTGCCAGACTCCTCCACAACCCTCGCCTTGCCGCAGGTTGCTTGGCCAATTAGTTCCTCCCCAGTTGCCTGGTAACCTAGGAGACAAGAAAGTCACATTTCTAGGTAAGGAGGCTGCTAAAAGAGTTCTTTCTCTTTCTCTCCTACACTGAGAAAGCATCGTGGTATAACTCTACACTAAAACTAAGGTTTCGGGAGCTGGTACAGTGGTGCCCCGCAAGACGAATGCCTCGCAAGACGAAAAACTCGCTAGATGAAAGGGTTTTCCGTTTTTTGAGTCGTTCCGCAAGACGAATTTCCCTATGGGCTTGCTTCGCAAGACGAAACGTCTTGCGAGTTCTTGTGAGTTTGTTTCCTTTTTCTTAAAGCTGCTAAGCCGTTAATAGCCGCTAAGCCGCTAATAGCCGCTAATAGCCGCTAAACCGCTAAGCCACTAATAGCCATGCTTCGCAAGACGAAAAAACCGCAAGACGAAGAGACTCGCGGAACGGATTAACTTCGTCTTGCGAGGCACCACTGTACTTTAATGGAAGCAGGAGTGAGAATGCTATTTTGCAGCAGTTTGCCTGTGATTCTTTTTATCTGGCCTGGGGAGAAAGCCTACTGATTTTATGGGGACCAAAAAGGAAAAGATAATAACGCAGTCTTCATATCCTTCTATGTCAACATGAAGTTGACCAAGGGCAGAGCACATGCTTTGTGCATGCATGTAAAAGATTCAATGTCCACATCTCCAAGTGGAACTTAGGTAATTATCTTATACAAAGTCAGACCATTGGCCAATCTAGCTCATTGTCTGTTGTTGCCTTCGACTAGCGGTGTGTCATGGACCGGATGGATGCTGAGGAATGGGGGGAGAACTACCTGGGTAACCCCCAAGGGGAGAAGGCTCAGCGCCCAGGGATTCGTGGTGAGATGACAATGAGTGGTCAGAGGGAGAAGACTGGGAGGAGGAGGTGTCTGAAGCTGAAGTTGGCAACAGGGCTTAGTGAGCTGGGAGAGTCGGTGGCAGAGAGCAGTCCAGAATCAGGGGCAGAAGCTGGAGAGGAGAGGAGGGAGGCCAAGAGGCAGAGATGAGTCTGACTGGTGCAGAGTCATAGGTGTCTTCCCCGCCTATGGTGACAAGCTTGATCTCTAAGGGAACCCCAGCAATTTTGTTTGCAAAAAAATAGACTGCTAAATGGGTATGTCTCTGTTATGTAAGGCAGAAGGCCAAGTACAGGTGACTTGTTGCCACTGGAGGTAATGATGGGAGTTGCCGCAGGAAGGAGGGCATTTCTTTCTTCACCCCCTACCCTGTCTAGAAGTGATGCTCAAAATTGTCTGCATGCAAAAAAAAGAACAATACAATGGTAGTTTGATACGAAAGCAGCTCCTTGGTGGGAGTTCTTAGCGTTTACCATCCCTGGTTGCATAAGAACACGTGTTGCCGTCTGAAGTGGAATGCGAAGGAGGCCATTAGAGCCTCTCCCAGTGACCTGTGAGGACATAATGTCCCCTTTAATCTCCTCTTTGCCGCTTTGAAGAGTTTTCAGTTCGCACAGATCAATGGCCCAGCTGGAGAGTTTACTCAGCTGTTTCTGAGGTAATGCCTCATGTCTGGGTTCCCTACAATGCTTTTGAAATGTTAGAAAAAGTCACTGCTTATTGCAGAGAGACATGCAGATCCCAGGAGCTTGATGGCGGGGGCTTATTATCCAATGCGAATAACCCTACAAATGCCAGGGCGTGATTTGAAAGGCTTTCGCTAGAGTTCAGAACGTTTCTGGAGAAAAATGCCAGTGCTGCCTGGATAAGTCTTCATTAGATCAAACTTTCTAGCAATTAAAAACAACAACAACAACTCCCTAGCCTAGGCATCTGTAGGTTACGTGGGTTCATAGCTTTGCAACAGCAAAGTACCGGAAGGGGGAGGGGAATCCCTTTTTAAAATCAGAGCCAGAGAAGAACATTTCATCCCAAAGTATCTGTTTGCTGCTGTGCCTATTTTGCACAGCCTCTTTTTTGCAGTTTGGTTCCTCCAAAACGGCAAACTTTATACATATATATTTAATTTGTCTGTCCGGATCAAACTACTTGGCTGGACCTGATTTCCCCATTAAAAAAACCCTGTGTCAGTTGAGCTTTTCCAGACAGTCGCTATTTTTGCAGGAAGGATCCAAAGACACACATTGTATGTGCAAATTCCATGCAGAAGTTGCCCCAACCATGAAGATACTTCACCTCCCAAATTTCCTGGTCACCAAGGCTGAGTAACTGGAGGGACAGTGGCATAGCTGTCAACTTACAGATTTGAAAATAAGGGACCAGCAGCCTCGAAAATAAGGGATCAGCTGCCAAAATAAGGGATCAACAATTACTTTGATAACATACATATTTTGTTGCGTGCAAATGGCTTTAGATACCTATTAGGTCCATAAATTACCATATAGCATATATTCAACACAAAAAACCAGCAACAATTTGTTGTTGACAAAGCACAGCTGGACATAGAAATGGCCCCATTACCTTCAGTAGCTTATTTAAGGGACATCATCAATAAGGGACAGCAGTGGGACATGGCGCTGGGATAGGGGACTGTCCCACCAAATAAGGGACGCTTGACAGCTATGGGTGGGTTTGGTCTTCTCAAGTAAGGGAGTTGTTTTTGAAAAAAAAAAAGTCTCAGGCTGTGTGCACATTCTCATTTCCTGTACGTATGACATTAGCACAATCCATATCTATCCTGACACTTCTTTGGAAATACTGCGTTTTGATGCATTTCCCCCCAAAACCAGCTGGTAATGTGAATACACCATGAACTGAGTTTCAGGAAGGCTTTTGTTATTACAGCTAGAGGATTTATGTATATATTGCTGTCTGGTGATGAAAAGCTACATTACATTGTGTGTCTCCTTATTCCTGCTGGCGGGCAGGAAGCTAAATTTGCGGCTCTGCTCTGAAATGTTTCTTTTGTTTTCATTATGGCATATAGCTAAATTATTGCAGCTGCTGTGGGTAGGTCCAGTATATGGCATTGTATGTTATGTATATGTATTCTCCCCTCCAATAATTTGTATTGCTTTTCATGTAATACAAGAACAACACATGACTACATTAATTTGTCCAGTGGTACATTCTAATTAAGGTTCATATGAAGTACACAGCACACAAGCAATGCATCTATTTATGTATTACCTATTCAAATATCCTCCCCAGGGAGATTCTCGTGTTTGGGGTGGAATAAGAGTATCTCCTGTCTCATTTACAAAGGAAAATAAAGGAAGCCAAGTCTCACGAAAAGTGTCTATCCCTGAAGTGCCTTTAATTACCTTTCTGTGGTACGTAAGGCGTTCAATAAAGCCAAGTTCCAAATATTATTTAACCAGATTTCAATGGAGATAACCATTTTGCTTGATTTCAGTGACGAATGCTGCTCACATTGCTATGTTATTGTTATGGATTCCTCCTACTGCTGTCTTTATGGTGCTTCTGGTATATTTTAGTTGTTTTAATTATATGTTGGAAGTTGGAACTGACCCTAGAAGGCATCCTAAAATATTTTTAACAATAATTATAACAGCAGCAGCAGCGACTTCAGGAAGTATGATTTTCAGCCGTCAGCAGCGACGAAAACATACAAAAATGTGTTATATTAGGAGAAATCGCTTGTAAAAATGCGTGCATTCATCAAAACGGCATACATGATTGCGTTTATTAGGGAACGTTTGCACCAAAATGCCAAAGAATTTGTGAATTTAAAAAAACAGATTGCAAATGGCTGCAGAAATGTGTAGAATAAGAGAGAGAAAATGAGAAACTGAGAGAACAGAGACTGACAGATCTCAAAAGTGAATAGAGAAGGGAGAGGCATACTGTTGCAGCTGTAAACTTTATAAACAGAACTGTAGAGAAAATGAAGACTCCCTGCGGGCCATCTGGTTGTTTAAAACACTGAAACAGTTTATGGCGCATGCAGCAGATATTGCTGAGCAACGGTAGGGACTCAGTCAGTCAGAACTGCTCTCCCACCCCTCCAGAAATAGGTTATTTTGAGCATCCTGTCCCCAAGAGAGCAGTCCTATGCCTTCAGATCTTCCATTGTGGCAGGGCCTTCTCCTGCCCAGCCTCTTCCTGGGTCCTGCTGCTTGCCGTGTGGCATATCTGTAGCCCCAGTCAGTTGCACCAGGTCAGGGAAGAACAGGGGCCGGGTGGGAAAAGGCAGGAAAACTGCGGCTGCCTTGCTTCCTGCCGTATCTGGGAGGTTTTAAATGCATAGGAATGCTCTTTGGCTTCCAAACCAGCAATCCTGCACGTACAGCTTTTCAGGGGTGCTTCCCACGGCGGACATTTTAGCAGCATTGCTGTGCTGAGAGCATTGGTGGAAGCTTGGGGAAGAGCCTCAGTCAAAGAGCCCTAAGCACCTTTCCCAGCGTCTGTTGACCCCAAGCATGACTGGAGTCGAGTCCCCTGGGATGTAACGTAAGCAGTCAAGTACAACACTTCCTGTTTGCCCAGAGTGGACACACAGGGGGATGTTACTCCAGCCAGGAGGACTTCCTGTCACACCTGTGTGGAGCATCCTCTTCCTGCCTGTGACCAGGTAGATGGTCATGACCTTGTGAAACCCTGTAAAAGGGCCAGTCACACAGCCATCTTCCTCTTGATGCCATGCTCTCTTTGACTTTTATAATAATAATAATGATGATGATGATGATGATGATGATGATGATGATTTATTATTTATACCCTGCCCATCTGGCTGAGTTTCCCCAGCCATTCTGGGCGGCTTCCAATCAAGTGTTAAAAACAATACAGCATTAAATATTAAAAACTTCCCTAAACAGGGCTGCATTCAGATGTCTTTTAATGAGAAGATAGCTGCTTATTTCCTCGACATCTGAAGGGAGGGTGTTCCACAGTGTGGGCGCCACTACCGACAAGGCCCTCTGTTTGGTTCCCTATAACCTCACTTCTCGCAATGAGGGAACCGCCAGAAGGCCCTTGGTGCTGGATCTCAGTGTCCGGGCTGAACGATGGGGGTGGAGACGCTCCTTCACGTATACTGGACCGAGGCAGTTTAGGGCTTTAAAGGTCAGCACCAACACTTTGAATTGTGCTCGGAAACACAATATTTGATGAATTATTTGATGAATTTGATAATATTTGATGAATTATTGTATTTTAATATTTTGCTGGAAGCCTCCCAGAGTGGCTGGGGAAACCCAGCCAGATGGGCAGGATATAAAAGGGTATAAATAATATATTATTATTATTATTATTATTATTATTATTATTATTATTATTATTATTACAACTCTTTGACTTTCTTCTGATATTGATGTATTTTGCTGTCTGCTTGCTCTCAGCCAGCAGGACATGGGCTCATTCCCATATGGGATGAACTCAAATCCTTTTCTGTAACTACAAACCAAAGCTGGCCTTCAGGGAACCTACTGTGAACTGAATGTAAGTACAGTGGTACCTCTGGTTACGAATGAGATCCGTTCCATAGGCCCATTCACAACATGAAAAGAGCGCAACCCGCAGCGACGTGTCTGTGCACACGAGGGGTTGCAATTTGCCGCTTCGGTGCATGCGTGTGATGACATTTTGCGCTTCTGCGCATGCGCGAGTGGCGAAACCCGGAAATAACCCTTTCCAGTACTTCCGGGTCACCACAGGACGTAACTGAAAGAACGTAATATGAAGCGGACGTAACATGAGGTATGACTGTAAATTTATTATCATTACTTTTAAAAGAAGACTGCTGTATCTTTATTCTTTTTAAGAGGAATTAAAGAGGAATTTACCAGGAACAAACCCAATCTGGGCAAGCCAGATTGGACTACTTAAGTAAAGAGATTCAAATGAATCTACCAACCAGCTTCCTGCAATCTACTGGGAAATGTACTCTGCTACTGACTCACTACTAGCGTGAGTGAGGAAGGATAATATTCAATCAATATATCGTCTCCTACTATCCACAACATTCCCACAAGTCCAGTGTAGAGAATCCCTGTACATCATAGACCACACCTCTGCGGAAATTTTACTTGCATAACTATTAAAGGTGCCGCAGCCCTGCTCTCACCTGGCCACTGGAGCCCTGCGCTAGGCAGCCACCACCTGTGGTTCCTGAAGGGGATAGTCTTGGTTGATGACATCACTATGCCATGTTCCTACCTAAGCACTTACTGGTGGGAGCTAAAGGGTTGCTTTACGGGTCACATTTTTTGTCAGCCCAAAACATACGATGCTGCCAAATACCGAGTTAGGCCATTGGTCCATTTTGCTCAGCATGACCCAGGCAGGCAGTGGCTCTCCAAGATTTCGGAGTAATGCGCTCTACGTGGGGCTACCTATGAAGGTGAACCGGAAACTACAACTAATCCAGAATGCAGCAGCTAGACTGGTGACTGGGAGCGGCCGCCGAGACCGTATAACACCAGTCCTGAAAGATCTACATTGGCTCCCAGTACGTTTCCGAGCACAACTCAAATTGTTGGTGCTGACCTTTAAAGCCCTAAACGGCCTCGGCCCAGTATACCTGAAGAAGCATCTCCACCCCCATCGTTCAGCCCGGACACTGAGGTCCAGCACAAAGGGCCTTCTGGCAGTTCCCTCACTGCAAGAAGTGAGGTTACAGGGAACCAGGCAGAGGGCCTTCTCGGTAGTGGTGCCCTCCCTGTGGAATGCCCTCCCTTCAGATGTCAAGGAAATAAACAACTATCTGATTTTTAGAAGGCATCTGAAGCCAGCCCTGTTTAGGGAAGTTTCTAATGTTTGATGTTTTGTCACTCTATGATGATGATGATGATGATGATGATGATGATGATGATGATGTTGGGAGCCATCCAGAGTGGCTGAGGAAACCCAGCCAGATGGGTGGGGTATAAACAATTTCCTCCTCCTCCTCCTCCTCCTCCTCCTCCTCCTCCTCCTCCTCTTCTTCTTCTTTTCCTCCTTCTCCTTCTCCTCCAGCCCTACCTGGGGATTGAATCGCTGGAAAATCGCTGCTGCGGTCATGTAAACGGCTACCATTCAGTAGCATACCTGCATTGACCCCTTAGATCATGGGGTTCCAACCCTTTTGAGCTCCTGGGCTATACAGTGGTGCCTCGCAAGACGAAATTAATTCGTTCCACGAGTTTTGTCGTCTTGCGAAGCATGGTGTCGGAAAAGTTTTGGAAAAGCTTCAAAAATCACCAAAGTCTTCAAAAACCTCAAAAAAGGCTACCACACCGCGTGCTATGAGTTGCTCCTCAAAGTAAAGTCGCAACTGTATTAACGGTGTTAAGAAAAAGGAAACAAACTTGCAAGACGTTTCCGTCTTGCGAAGCAAGCCCATAGGGAAAATCGTCTTGCGAAGCAGCTCAAAAAACAAAAAACCCTTTCGTCTTGCGAGTTTTCCGTCTTGCGAGGCATTCATCTTGCGAGGTACCACTGTATTTGCAAACCAGACAAACCCTCCAGAACCAAGCGCCTATTCTATTGGCTACAATGCGTTTCTTTCCAACGGAGCTTCAGTTGAGCAGGGTACCAGAGCAGGCCTCTGCGGGCACCTGTGCACCCACAAGCACCAAGGTGGCACAAGCTATGACAACTTGGAGAATACTTTCACATTTGCCTGAGTGAATGGGCGCCCCCAGGAAAAGGAAGGACCGCCTGCATCAACATTTAATGTTCCCACATTGAACGGCTAGGTCAATAGAATTCATTGCCTCTAGACGCAATGACCAGCCTTAAGGACTGTCAACGTGGATTGCATATGGGAGACAGTCCATATATGTAGGTAGGACTGACAGGTGAAGACAAACCCTACACATATATAACTTGCATGCATCTAAGCTTTTACGCTAGTAGCACATAGGAGGTGGGAAGAGCAGGCGATCCTGTTCCCCCTCTAGGCACATTTGCTACACAAGCATCTAGCACGTATAGCCTTAAGAAGCTTTTTAAAAAGAGAGAAATCCATAGAGGGGGAGGCGTCAGTCCTGATAACTCCATGTACAGAGATCCTACGCTTCTTTGTGGTCTGGAGGTGGCTCAGTTGGTTAGAGGGTGGTGCTGATAATGCCAAGGTCATGAGTTTGATCCCTGTAGGGGACAGCTGCATATTCCTGCATTGCAGGAGATTGAACTAGATGACCCACAAGGCCCTTTCTAACTCTACAGTTCTCTGATTCTGTGATTCTAATGTTGTTGCCTTTAAGGCCTCCTCCCTAAGTTTCTCCAAAGAATTTGGCTTGCCACTGCTGGAAACAGGATACTGGGCTTTACGGACCTTTGAGTTGAATGCAGTCTCTTTCGGGGTTTATCTCATAGAATTTCCCTGTTCTTCAAAAGTGTCCTGTCAGAGAATGCATTTGTTTGTAAAAAAATGGGTATACTTAGAAATTAACCTCCAGGGTTTATAGAACGACTCCAAGTAAAGTATCCTGAAAACTGATTCTCCCCTCCGGAGATCATTAGTAAGGGATTTGTTTAATGGAGCCACACACTTACCTATCAAAAATACCCCATATAACTTAAACGGCAACACTCACAAGAGGGAGGTATATCAGCAGGCTTGGGGGAATTCTGAGGTCTGCAAAAAGACATGTTGGGGAAAAGTTGGAGGAAGCCCCCAAACAGTTCACTAAGGACTGAACATGCTCAGTGGGCATGTAATGTTCACTGCCTGTTGTTGACGGTAGGACAGAAACATTGGGTGAGGAAGGGACTAGAATGGAGTCTCTTGCATGGCCGGCTGGCATCTCAAATGGAATTCTGTTGCAGTTTCCACTTTTTAAGATACTAGACATGCTAAACACATTATATGGCACATCTCTTTCTCTGTGAATGAGTATATGCGCTTTCTGAGTGAGCAGAAAGAAGAAATGGAAATGGGAAGGAGACGGCAAGCATCTTTCAATAAGGATAGGTAATAGTTCATCTCCACTGAAGAACAGAGATATTATGCACATTTCATATATTCTGCCACTCATAAGCATGGGTAGGCAAACTAAGGCCCGGGGGCCGGATGCGGCCCAATTGCCTTCTAAATCCGGCCCATGGATGGTC
This sequence comes from Podarcis raffonei, assembly GCF_027172205.1. Taxonomy (NCBI): domain Eukaryota; kingdom Metazoa; phylum Chordata; class Lepidosauria; order Squamata; family Lacertidae; genus Podarcis; species Podarcis raffonei. The sequence continues at coordinate 112,507,988 of NC_070604.1, read as the reverse complement.
CGGGAATCTGCCTGTATTTACATGAGTAGAATGTGTCCTTTTATTTAAACTGCATCTCTGGGTTATTTGTGGGGCATAGGAATTCATTCATTTCCCCCCCTTCAAAATATAGTCCGGTCCCCCACAAGGTCTGAGGAACAGTGGACCGGCCTCCTGCTGAAAAAGTTTGCTGACCCCTGCTCACTGCTAAAAGTGTGAAATGCAAGGTATAGCATTGTGGGTGCCATGAAGAGGAACCTGTATACAGATTTTAAATCAGATCTGCAGCCCTGACCTTGAGAACAAATCCATTCCAGGAAACTGTTACAGCAAAAAGTGAAGGTTGTCGTAACCGTGTCCTTCCTGACTGGGCTGAGCAACGGAACATAACTTACATTCTTATGGACATTCTCTCCTCTGTCACTGTTTCCGACAGAAATAACAATGGCTTCTGCTCATCACAGGATGACAACGCAACACATCCAAAAAAATTTACTGCTAGGATCTGCTTGCCGTTCCTGCCAAGAAGCCACACTTTAAAGGTATCAGACAGGAACCCAAAACACCCCACCACCCAACGCTTGCAAAGAGTCAAAATGTCGGAAGCAAAGCAACACAATTGTTGGCATTAATTGCTCATTATTCATTAGCGGCGTCCTTAGTCGCTCTTGATATTCAGGAGAGCAGATAATCCAGATAATTTTGATTTGAGGGGGCGGGTAGGGAAATAACCTAACTGCAATGGCGGAGAGAAACCATAATAAAAGATTCATAGGATTTTATATATATATAAATATAGGACTCTCATTTTCAAGAGGCATCAAAGCAGGCTGCAGCTGTTGTTATGTAAAGGCGAGAGCGCGTCGCCTCAGACCGTTTGCTGGTGTCAGTTTGTGTTTGGCGTTACTGAAATTACACTAGGCCAACCCCCGCGCTTGGACCTCTTAGGCCTTCTGAATTTCTGCCGGGGACTGTGTGGCTTCATGGATGGGGGGGGTCCTCCTGCTGTTTCTCAAGGTAGCCCGTCTTTGGTGGGCTGAGAGGCCTTTTCTCCCCAGAGGGATGGCTCACATCCACTTCCCCTGCCTGAGAAATCCCTGAACCCTCCTCCTGTCCTTTCTCCGGGGCTCCGGGATCTGTTTTGGCTCCTGTGCCGCTATCTGCTTCTGATAAGCGTAGGTTGGAGTCTGGGGGCGTCTCTGGGGAATCTGGCAGGCGGGGGCCGGCTGAGGTCATGCAGCTTTCCGCTGAGTCCCCTTTCTCTGCTTTTGGCTGTTCCAGCATCTCCGGTCCCCCAGCGCCCGGCTGGGTTCTGGTCCCCTCAGGAACCGACTCCCCCTTCTCCGGTTTTATCTTCGTCCACACAAAAGCGCCGCGTTTCTGGAAAGGGAAACAAGGTTGATGTTAAGCAGGGGGACTTCGGCGGTGAGGAGATGCAGCTGTGAGCTGAATTTATTTATTAGCTCAAGTGCTGGCTGGTCTCTCTCTCTCAGGCCTCTCCTCTGGCCAACGGGGGCTGGGATATAGCTGGGAGCAAACAGAACGGCTGAGCCATCATCTCGCCTGGTTTGCAAAACAAGGATGTGGGTGGACGGGGGAAGGCAACAGGTGAAAACGAAAGAGACAAAACCTTGCCAATGCCATCCCTTTTCCTGCCCCCCTCCCCAGTTCTGCTTTTTTTTATTTGAAAATGGCTACGGTGCTCTTGCAAACTGGCATTTTCTTTTCCGCAGGGCAGCGCCTATCCCCGTCAAATTTTATTTCTTGCCACACGGGTTGCTATGGATACAATTTCAAACCCCTGGCTGATGCAGGCCAAAGATTTATGAGCACTCGCCAAATGACTTTGGCCATTAAGGGTTGCATGAGAAGAATAGGATTAATTTGATTTTATATATATAAAAGCGGGGGTGGAAGACAACAACAAGCCAAAGTGGAAACAAACAGGGCTCTGTTTGGTTGCAGCATGTCTCCGAGAACAAGGTTCTCCATTTGGAAACCTGATTCAGTGGGAATCTCTCTCTGCTCCAGTGTTAATCCTGATTCATCCCATAACCATTTCTTGGTTACCAACTTAGAAGTCCACTCAGTACAGAAGCACTTGACAAAGTCAAACAGACAAAAATAATTATGTTAAGACATGGACGGACATTTAAAAAGATAGGTTAGGATGGGAGAAATTAAAATTGTCTCTACTGGGTCGAATTTTTGTGATAAAATGTGAATATATTGCCCAGAATGATGTTTTTGTTCCAAACAATGCCTATTATAGCTAATGACTTACCATTCAGACAACGGCAAAAACTAGCATCTTTTGATAAAAGCAGAAGGCAGCCTGTCATTTTTCACGTATCTCCAAATTAAAGAAAGTTTGGTACTGGGAGATACCAAGGAATAATCAAAATTACCAGAAACCGGGTGGCTTTTCAAATAGGCAATGTTTGCTCTAAAATCAAATTGCTAAATTATAATTTCACTGGAATTAACGTTCCAATGAAGTTTTTGAAAGTCAGCTCCTACTAGACTGAAGATATTGAAATTGAGTGGCCCTGGCCGTGGGGCTTGGGGGAGGTCCGGATCCAGCCCTTTGGCAAGCTCCAGCTCTGCAAATCCCTGCTTCAGAGAATCTCAGTGGAAGTTTAATTTCTTATCAGACTTCATGCCTTCCCTGGGGGTGGCTTACAACCATAATTGCAACAATGATGTAGCTGGGACACTGGAGAAGCCTTAGTCCTAGGCATACTGAGGGATAATAATTCTTACGCTTAGCAAACCATGTCTGGGTTTTTAAAATCATAGAACTGTAGTGTTGGAAGGGACCAGTAATGCAGGAATCAATAGGTAATACTAAGGTGCAACACACACACAGTTCCAATTTTAACAACAACAACAATTCACTATTTATACCCCACCCATCTGGCTGGGTTTCCCCAGCGACTTTGGGCAGCTCCCAGCAGAATATTAAAAACACGATAAAACATCAAACATCAGAAACTTCCCTAAACAGGGCTGCCTTCAGATGCCTTCTTAAGGTCAGATAGTTGTTTATTTCCTTGACATCTGAAAGGAGGCCGTTCCACAGGGTGGGTGCCACTACCGAGAAGGCCCTCTGTCTGGTTCCCTGTAACCTCACTTCTCGCAGGGAGGGAACCGCCAGAAGGCCCTTGGAGCTGGACCTCAGTGTCTGGGCTGCACGATGGGGGTGGAGACGCTCCTTCAGGTATACTGGGCTGAGACCATTTAGGGCTTTAGAGGGACTACATCAGGACCACAGCATGTGGGAAGGGGGAAGTTTAACAACAACAAAAAACTCCTCCTCCTGCACTGAATTTAGTCTTTGAGGTGGAGGGTGGTAGGAAGTCCTTGGTCCCTCACATCACAGTGGTAATAATAATAATAATTTTTTATTTATACCCCGCCCTTTCTGGTTCAAAAACCTGGCTCAGGGCAGCTAACAACAAATTTAAAACACTTAATTGTAAAAGCAGCATAAAATACAGTATAAAAACATGAATAACAATAAAATTCAAAATTCAGAAATCAATTTACGGAAAACAAGCGCTAGATAATCCCCAGGGCTAGCAGGCTGAATTGGTCCTACTTGGGCCAGCGAGGAGGCCAGGGGAGAATTAGCTGTGGGGTCTCAGAGCGGGTGATCTTCATAAAAGGGGAGGGGGAGGGAAGAGAAGGGAAATAAAAGATCAGGTTGAATTCAAATTAAAGACCAGGTGGAATAGCTCTGTCTTACAGGCCCGAAGGAAGGAGGTTCAATCCTGAAGGGCCCTAGTCTCATGGGACAGAGCATTCCACCAGGTCGGAGCCATCACTGAAAAGGCCCTGGCCCTGGTGGAGGATTGTCTTACTTCCTTAGGGCCCGGGACCTCTAAACTATGGTTATTCATGGACCTTAAGGTCCTCTGCAGGGCATACCAGGAGAGGCAGTCCCGTAAATATGAGGGCCCTAAGCCACAAAGGGCTTTAAAGGTCAAGACCACCACCTACCCACCTCTTGCCTTCTCCTACAACATCCCAGGGTCTTTTGTAAGGCAACCAAGTCTCAAGAAAGACATTGCCCCGTCTTTCTAAGGCCATTGGGCTGGTTTGACAGCAGGCATGCCGTTTGCAAATACCCAAAGCCGGTGACTGCAACGCACGCAATGACATTCCCTAGTCCCAGAACAATGTGCTGGAGGCCTTAGGGGTAAACACATCCTTCTGGCTTCCTGCTGAACGCCCAGAGCACAGGATGCACATGGCCTTACCTTCCCTTGATAGGGGATGCAGGGAGTGGCTCTGGCATTGTAGTCGTATTTGAAAGTGATCTGCTCTTGGAAAATTCTCGGAAGGCGGCCCGGCAACGGAGGAGCTGCGAGTGGAACTGCGATAGAAAATGCACAGTATAGTCTTGCTTCCAGGTGGTTTGCATGGCTACATTGCATGCGGGAGACAGGAACACAGGAATCTGCCTTATAGTGACTTGGACCACTGTGTGATGGCCTGGGACTCGGAGCTGAGGACCTGAGGAATCCCAGCCTGCACAGGAGTCCCCGCCTCCAGAACCAGCTGAGCCGGGGTTGGGGCTTGAGCCTGAAGGGTCCTCACCTGTGCTGGATCCTCAGGTGCAGGCACCAGCTGAGTCTGCTCTGGCTCCTGAGGTGATGGAGGACCCATTGCCTGCAGGTGCTCCACTCTCAGCCCTGTCAGAGGAAGCTGAGGTTGCCTCTGGGTCCAGTAACCCTCCAGCCTCTCCTGAGCTGCAGAGGCTCAGGGCAGAGAGGCGGAGGGAACTAAGTTCCCGCAGGAGGAGTGCTCGCCTCCAGGCCAGGAGAAGCGAGTCACCAGAGGATCGGGGCCGCCCAAGTTGCGGGAGCAACGTTGTTGGTAGCCAGTTCCTGCCTGCACCCTGTCCTGCTTCTCTGCCGGAGCTCCTGACTTCACCCGACTCCCTGCCCTGCACCCAGCTTCAGCTACTCGGACTGCCTCCACGTTGCACCTTTGACCACGGACCAGACTCGAACCTCGCCTCACGGTTAACCCTCAGGACCAGCACACACTGGTTCATCAAGCTTAGTATTGTCTACGCCAGCCTTTCTCAACCTATGGGTCCCCAGCTGTTGTTGAACTAAAACTTCCATCACCCTTAGCTAGCAAGGCCAGAGCTCAGGGATGATGGGAGTTGTAGTCCAGCAACATCTGGGGACCCACAGGTTGAGAACCACTGGTCTACACAGAATGGTAGCATCTCAACATGGTTTCAGAGAAGGGTTCTCTCCAAGCCCTACATAGAGTTGGCAGGGACTGAACATGGGACCTTCTGTATGCAAAACAGATGCTCTACCCCTGAGCTATGCCACTTTCCTGATCTGTCCCAGGTGAATAAATAATAATAATAATAATAATAATAATAATAATAATACATTTATTCCTTATACCCCATCCATCTGGCCGGGCTGCCCCAGCCACTCTGGGCGGCTTCTAGCACATATAAAAACATAATAAAACAGCAAACGTTAAAAACCTCCCGATACAGGGCTGCCTTCAGATGCCTTCTAAAAATCGTGGTCTTTATCTCCTTGACATCTGATGGGAGGGCGTTCCACAGGGCGGGTGCCACTACCGAGAAGGCCCTCTTCCTGGGTCCCTGTAATTTCGCTTCTAGCAGTGACAGAACTGCCAGAAGGCCCTCGGAGCTGGGCTCTGAACAATCGGTTCAATAGGGCTGATGTATTTTATTAACGTTTAAGAAATGGTGAGGTTGCATCTTACTGAATTTCTGCAATATTAGATAACTGCGATAGGAGATAACCTGTTAGAAAACTTGTTGAGGCTTCTGTTGTTCCACATTATACAACACCCTCACAACACATATCTGAAGGCTCCCTGTATCACACCATTTCTGGCTAGAAGCCCCCAAAAAAGTCTCCACTGTTCAGAACTGGTCCACAGACACAGTTTCTTTTGTGGCTCAGTAGGTCAAAGCGAGGCTAAATAAACAACTGTCAGGAGTGGCTTAAGAGCCGGACTAGCAAATCCGGCTACAATGCCTTCACGTTCGGCTTGGTGACCCAGGATGTCCTTTTCAGCCCCTGCGAAGCTACACTAATGCCCAGGGAAAGGTTAGCTGTCGGTTGTTTCAAAGAATGCAAAGCCCAAATGCTGACCTACACATTCAAAGCATTGTCTCCAGCTTCTATGAGAAATCTGGCTTGCAGGAGCCACGCTGGATTTCTGCAGAATATTTCTTTGTGTGTGCTTATAGCCTTTTAGGGACCGGTTCTGCCAAGCCCGGCATCTCTGCCGAGTCGCTGTCCCCTTGACTTGAAGAGCACCAGCCCAAATCCAGACAAACAGCTGGCTCCATATTGGCAGTCCAACAAACACGCTCACATATGGAAGCTATCCTCACCGCCGCCCTTGTAAACACGGAAATGTGACTGGAGTTGTCATGCTCTGGCTATTTGCTGCTTGCTATAGCTCAGCCATCCGTCATCGTTCGCAAACAAGCTGGATATCTATTGTGGGGCTGAATTATTGCGGAGAAGTTGACTAAAGGCAGAACCGAAGGTTCTCCTGGGAGGAGAAGCAGAAGGAAATACCGTGTTTATATGAATCTAATGCCCCATCTCAAAAAGCAGAGACATCACCTTGCCAACAAAGGTCCGTAGAGTTAAAGCTATGGTTTTCCCAGTAGTGATGTATGGAAGTGAGAGCTGGACCATAAAGAAGGCTGATCGCCGAAGAATTGATGCTCTTGAATTATGGTGCTGGAGGAGACTCTTGAGAGTCCCATGGACTGCAAGAAGATCAAACCTATCCATTCTGAAGGAAATCAGCCCTGAGTGCTCACTGGAAGGACAGATCCTGAAGCTGAAGCTCCAATACTTTGGCCACCTCATGAGAAGAGAAGACTCCCTGGAAAAGACCCTGATGTTGGGAAAGATGGAGGGCACAAGGAGAAGGGGACGACAGAGGACGAGATGGTTGGACAGTGTTCTTGAAGCTATCAGCATGAGTTTGACCAAACTGCGGGAGGCAGTAGAAGACAGGAGTGCCTGGCGTGCTCTGGTCCATGGGGTCACGAAGAGTCGGACATGACTAAACAACAACAACAATGCCCCATCAGATCTAATGTACACCTCAATTTTCAAGATCTTGAAACCAAAAAAGCATTTGCTGGAGAATGTAAACGTGCCACCAAATCTAATGTGCACTCTAATTTTTGCGATGTAATTTGGCCAAAAAAAATGCACATTACATTCAAGTAAATACAGTACCTTACATCACTTTTTTTTTTAAAAAAAGGGTTTTGCCAATCAATGGGAAACGAAGGCCACAAGTGATGGCTTCTGCAGACTGAATCGCCAAAGTCAGCAGAGCTTGCTTAAATTAATACTGCCATAAAGACTCTGCTCCAAGATCTAAGGACAAGGAAATATCTGCAAGCTAACATTGCAGCCTGATTGCGGGGTAGGGGGTGGGGCGGGACAGAAAGCCCCCAAACTGGGAGCTACTGTTCTTCGTGGTTTCATCAATCGAACTGAACTGAAAGGTGCCTATTGCTTTATGATCAGGAGAAAGTGATTTAAGCAGAGACTGAGAATGGAAGAGTTGAAGGCACTGGAATAGGATCTTTGTTACCTAGGGTGTAGAAACTCATTTACACTACCATCTCTCTGGCTGCAGGTTTCTGAAGCACTGTACACATAGCTGACGATGGGACGGGCGTGCAGATTATGGGGAACAAAGCCCACACCAAAATTTGGTGCTCCCACCACACCTCTCGCCTCCCATTGCTCGTAATTGTTGCGGCACCTCCCATGGTGGCCTCTCGGCTCAGCACTCAGTATGGCCAAAACGGTCGCACTCCTGCAAATCTGCCTCTGCTGTGTTACACCACCATCATGAATCAGCTTGAAACCGGAATTCACAGGAAGTGGTTGAAGCTGAGAATTAGGAATCAATACATGTTAGGTCAGCGAAATGTGGCCAGATTTTGGAGCCATCACTCAATGGCGGAGCATGTGGTCCGCCTGAAGGTGGCAAAAGGTTCAATAACAGTTCAGTAACAGCCACGAGGGAGCCTGATTTTGTAAGCAAATATACTACTGCAGCAATCTCTGTTTCCATCAAGCAGCACTTGACATCTGTTGGCTGTTTTCTGTTCCGACTACACCTGTGCATGCAACAGGTCATAGTTTCGACCACATCACATCAGCCAAACTGATAGAGACCACCTATCCGCAACTGAACCAACCCAGAACCTGCAGTCATCACCTGAGGACTTTCTTCATCTGTCTGCTGCACGTGAGGTCCAGAGGGCAGCAACACGAGAACAGGTCTTTTCTGTGGTGGCTCCCCATTTGTGGAATGCTCTCCCCAGTGAGGCTTGCCTGGTGCCTTCACTAAATACCTTTAGGTGCCAGGCAAAAACATCTCTCTTCTCCCAGGCCTTTGGCTGGTCTAGACATTCTATGGCCTTTGAAATGTGTTCATGGGAGAGGGGTTATTGGCTCGCTTTTGTTTCATTGTGGATTTTGCGATCTCATTTTGTATTTTTTATATTGCGAACCACCCTGTCATCTTGGCAATGAAGGGCGGAACACAGATTTAATAAAGAATAATGCTTTCACTGAAGAATTGATTGTTGAAAGAATAATTTTTCGCCAAAGAATTGATGCTTTTGAATTATGGTGCTGGAGGAGACTCTTGAGAGTCCCATGGACTGCAAGAAGATCAAACCTATCCATTCTGAAGGAAATTAGCCCTGAGTACTCAGTGGAAGGACAGATCCTGAAGCTGAGGCTCCAATACTTTGGCCACCTCATGAGAAGAGAAGACTCCCTGGAAAAGACCCTGATGTTGGGAAAGATGGAGGGCACAAGGATAAGGGGACGACAGAGGACGAGATGGTTGGACAGTGTTCTCGAAGCTACCGGCATGAGTTTGACCAAACTGCGGGAGGCAGTGGAAGACAGGAGTGCCTGGCGTGCTCTGGTCCAGGGGGTCACAAAGAGTCGGACATGACTAAACGACTAAACAACAACAATGCTTTTGTAGAAGCAGAAGCTGAACCACCTTTATATTTTAACTTGTCTAGTTTTGGTGGAAAGAAAGAAGGGAAGGGAAGGTTTCCCTTAAAAGTCTTACCTATTCCACGCGAAGGTTGCCGCTTATTGTCGAATTTAAGGGGCCGAATCAATCTACAGGCTGGCTTCTGGAAATGACTTCTTTGAGTGCTCTGCTTGTCGTAAGGTGGCTTAGGGCACGGCACAACAAAGGGTTCGCTGCTTGGCCACCAATGTTCCTTTTTTAGGGAACATAAATTAATTTGTCAACAACTAGCCTATAGAATTGCCATTATTTATACTTTCCAAGTTTATACATTTCATTAATTTTACAATCAATTTAACATTTCAAAATTTGACTTCCTTCCCCCCCCTCTTTCTGCGGTTCCTTAAATGTATGTGTTTTTTTTAATATCTTCTGCATATACATTTAACTTGTTTCTTTCATTATCTACTGTAAATATATGCTCTTGTGAAACTGCAGGTTATTACAATAATCCTGCTAATGTTTTATCTGTTTACTGTTTATCTGTAAATAGTCAATAAACCATTTCCATTCTATTATAAAAAGCTTGCTATCTTTATTTCTTATTCTTCCAGTAAGTTTCGCCATTTCTGCATATTCCATAAGTTTTTGTATCCATTCTTCCTTTACTGAAACTTCTGCTCCTTTTCACTTTTGTGCAAGTAGCATTCTTGCTGCTGTAGTAGCACACATAAATAAATTTCTACAATTTAGGTAGTTCTGCTCCTATAATTCCCAAAATTCTCCCCCCGCCCCTTCTGATGAAACCATGCTTTGGTGCATAGGTGGGGAACCTTCTTCACACCGAGGGTCACTTTGCCTCATGGGCAGGCTTCCAGGGGCCGCATAGCAATGGCAGGCGGTTCTAAAAGCAAATGGATGTGCCAGATACCTTCCTGCAGAAATTTGTGGTTCTTGTACACAAAAACCGGACTGTCTTGCCAGAGTGGTGCATGCTCTAGTTATCTCCCGCTTGGATACTGCAATGCGCTCTACGTGGGGCTACCTTTGAAGGTGACCTGGAAACTGCAATTAATCCAGAATGCGGCAGCTAGACTGGTGACTGGGAGCGGCCGCCAGGACCACATAACACCAGTGGTGAGAGATCTGCATTGGCTCCCGGTACATTTCTGAGCACAAATCAAAGTGTTGGTGCTGAACTTTAAAGCTCTAAATGGCCTCGGTCCTGTATACCTGAAGGAGCGTCTCCACCCCCATCGTTCAGCCCGGACACTGAGATCCAGCGCCGAGGGCTTTCTGGCAGTTCCCTCCCTGTGAGAAGCCAAGTTACAGGGAACCAGACAGAGGGCCTTCTCGGTAGTGGCGCCCGCCCTGTGGAACGCCCTCCCTTCAGGTGTGAAGGAAATAAGTAGCTATCTTATCTTTAAAAGACATCTGAAGGCAGCCCTGTTTAGGGAAGTTTTTAATATTTAATGCTGTATTGTTTTTAACACTCGATTGGAAGCCGCCCAGAGTGGCTGGGGAAACTCAGCCAGATGGGCGGAGTATAAATAATAAATTATAATATAATAATAATAATAATAATAATAATAATAATAATAATTATTATTATTATTATTATTATTATTATTATTATTATTATTATTATTAAAAATGCAAGCACAGCACTCTAGACTCCCTCCAGGGATGCAAAAAGCATGATCACAATTCCAGAACACATTCCGGCCAGGCAAAAAAATATTTGAGGGTATAGGGCAGGACCAGTGAGGGTTGTGGCCTGGGAAGAGTCCTGAGGGCCAGACCGAGAAACCAAGAGGGCTACATTTGGCCCCCAGGCCTGAGATTCCCCAGTCTGGGTTTAGCACTGTGGCAAAACTGGACCATGATCTCACTTTCACTAAGCCATCCTCACCTGCTTTGATTTTGTGCTGTCTGTGTCCATATACAATATTGGCTTATTTAAAAACTTGGTGTTGAGCTTAATGCATTTTGCGTGTATCGGCTGAGGGTTATTACGGCACTCCAGCTTATACTGCTGTTCCTTTGGCGTATGTACCTCTTCAGTTTTAGCTAGCACCTTATACCTTTCTGGGAGCTCGAGGTTAAGTACTCTGTAGGAATCTGGGCTGAAAAAATATGAGAATGCAGGACAGCATTTACTACCCTGGAAATGACGCTGATTTTAAAAACACACACAGAAAACCCACTTCCAAAGGTTCAGCTCAAAAGTGTGGAAATCTCCCTCAAGTTAAAACAGCAGGCGTTTGTTCTTTTTTAAAGTGCATGGATATTTGGTTAAAAAAAGGCCTCTCCATCACAATACAATTGCAACAACAAATGCAATATGTATTTGAGCAATACAGGCAAGGTAAAACGGAAATAAAATAAGAGTAAGTGGGAAACGTAACGGGAGTTCGGTAACATAGCATAGCTAGCAAGCAAGGAAAACAACATTTCTTGGGTTAATTGGTGTATATATTGGCATCTAGTATCGGCATTAAGATGCCGGCTTAAAACTCACCAGTGCACTCAGGCTTTCCCCGAAGGGTGATCCAGCTATGTAGATCTCATAAATCTGATCTACCGATTTGCGATGCGTTTGTTTTGCTGCTGTAAATTTATTGTTGATTTTGGTGTATGCAATCAGAAATGAAGCCATGCAGATGTGAACCGATGTGAAGTGCATGAGGCAGGGGGAAGGAGCACTTTGCTGGGCTCCAAGACAGAAATGAGAACACACCCTTAGCTCCTGCGCTCTTTCCTGCTCCGAGTCTGCCGTGCCTTGTCTGCGCCCTTCCAGCAACTGGGCGTCTGAAATACCTTGTTCTCGATAAGCGGCTGTTCAGGAAGGGCTCGTTCTAAAATTAATGGGTGAGCCTGTCCCCACTCAACATTCCACCTTGCCAGGCTTGCATTCCTGGTCCTCACCCTTCCCCTCCGACAGCAACAGCCCTTCCTCCCAGATTTATTAACGGCTTGCTGGGAAGTCAATCCAAAGACGACCCATCTCCCTTTGAGCTCTGACACTGGAGGCTAGACTCATCATCTCCATCACCTTGCCTCTAATGGGTTTTTCCTCCTCACCCCTGATAGCATCCTCGAATAATGGCCCATATCTGCTCCTGGTGCCTGCTTCTCAGCTGAAAAACCCCACCTCTTCCCCACTCCACTGCTCCCTGGCCTGCATTTTATAGGCACTTAGTGATGTCGTCTCCAAAGGGCCCTGCTACAAGGCAGCTTTCAAGCACCATTCAAGGTCAATAAGCTCTCAAGATATTGAACGTATTGCTAGATCTATCTATATATGCCATGTGTTTTGGCATGTGTGTGTGCATGCGCAGGACTGTTTTCTACTTCGGGGTTTCTGGATTCTTCTAAATGGATAGAACAGACTTTCAGTCAAGGCTGGCCCAAGACATTTTGGCACCTGAGGTGGACCCCAGATTGGAGTCCCAGATTGGAGGGCTGAGGGGAGATCTATATCACCAGTGTCAAAGCAATGATTCTTCAACATCAACTTCATTGGACTGGTCACATTGTGCGGATGCCTGATTATCATCTTCCAAAGCAACTACTCTACTCCAAACTTAAAAATGGAAAGCGTAATGCTGGGGGTCAACAAAAGACTCTTTCAAGGCAAATCTAAAAAGATGTAGTATAAACACTGACAACTGGGAAACACTGGCTTGCGAGTGCTCCAATTGGAGAACAGCCTTTACCAAAGGTGTCATGGACTTTGAAGATGCTCAAACTCAGGACGAAAGGGAGAAACGTGCTAAGAGGAAGGCATGTTTGGCACCATGATCAACTCCCGCCAGGAAACCTATGTCCCCATTGTGGAAGGACGTGTGGATCCAGAATTGGCTTCCATAGTCACTTATGGACTCACTTTTAGAACCGTGTTTATGGAAGACAATCTTACTCGGCTACGAGTGATTGCCAAAGAAGAAGAATATCAGGAACATGTACATCAGGAACAGCAGGACATTGGGATCTGCTGCCCTGGTGGATCTCTTGCCTCATGGGTAGGCAGGTCCTGCTGCTGTGTGAGGATAGAGAGGGGCATTTGTCCGTGCAGGAAAGAGGGAAGCCCCAGTTTTCATTTATCCCTTTGCTTTCAGGGGCCATGGGGCAAGAAGCTTGTCCCAAGTCACAAAAGCAATGACTTCAGCCTTTCTGCATGCAGCTCTACGTGCCCTCTCCTTGAAGAGCCAGAAGCAGCTGCTATTTCTTTTCCTTGCTCATGTTGGCCAGAGGGAGAGAAGAACAGGGAGCGATGGGAAGAAGAGAAGAATTATCCCTGACCCCTGACGCCAACCCAGGCATGCCTCTTTGGAAATATTAAGAGGAGGGACTCATGGAGAGATGAAACAGGCAGCCCTTGCTGATGACAAGCAATTCTGCTGCACCTCTGCACCAGATGTGACTGGATTATCCAATCACAGCTGATGCAGAGACATGCTCTGGGACAGAAGAGCATCACTCACTGCGAGCAGGGAGTTTCGGTGGCCGGCAGCGGCCTTTTGACAGTTGCCTGTCATGACACGCTGTTCGTTTGGGAACAGCTGCCTGGGTGGACAATGCCAAGGGTTAGAGAGCTGCATCATTTTTCATAGCTCTTGTGAGCGAAGAAAATTGGTCTCAAATAACCGAGTACATCTGTTCTAGCTTACGAACTAGAAGGGTTTGTTTTTATTTTATGTACTAGAAAGCTTTGGGGGCAAGTGGGAGGTATGTGTTTGTTTGTTTGTTTGTTTGTTTGTTTGTTTGTTTTGGTAAGAAAAATATAAATGGTTTTATGAAATCGGTATCACCTGATGGAGGTTTAATACGTTTTGTGAGTTTGGTGAGTTTAGTATGGGTTTAGTATGGGTATACTTTATTGAGTTTAGTATGGGTATACTTTATTGCTGTGAAGTTGCTTTAGGAGTTTGCTTTTGTGGGGGGGGGCGGGAATAATGGGGTGTTTTTTTAAAAAAAAATTTTAACCGTTTGCCCCAAATTATCCTCAGAGGACTACCTGCACTGTTTTCACTTGTTGTGAAGATAAAACACTTTGATAAAACACGCATTGATTTGGCTTTGGTATGAGAGCTGGGGGATAGGAATACAGGCAAAGCCTGTTACAGCAAGAGTTAGGTGCCTTTAGTGCTGTAGGCCTAACTTCCTCCCACTCCAAATCAGGCAGGCACAGTCCCTGATATGTTTCAGGTGCCAGGTTAAAATGGTTTTATTCCATTATTGGAATATGAATGCTGTTCCAGCATTTGCCGTCTTCTGATATTCTAGCTTATGTTTTAAGTTCTGTGTATTTTATGCTCTACACTTTTTTTAAGCTGCTTTGAGACAAATTGTGGAAAGCGGGGTATAAATTTCTTGAACAAAACAAAATTATTTCTGTAACTGCATTCCTGGCTCAGGAACATTGCCACCATGGAATACACTTGAAATTTGTTACCTGATGCCCATCAAAAGCCGCGTCAGAAACTAGTACAGTGGTACCAGCATGAGTTTGACCAAACTGCGGGAGGCAGTGGAAGACAGAAGTGCCTGGCGTGCTCTGGTCCAGGTGGTCACAAAGAGTCGGACACGACTAAACGACTAAACAACAACAACAGTACAGCAACAATGCAGAAAAGCTGCAATACTGCTTCATGACATACGACCAAAGGAATACTTTGAATTATTAGTTGAAAGGAGAGATGGAGATTTGGAAAACATAGTAACCACCTCCCTACAATCAAGCAAGACTTTGGAGCCTTTTAACAGCTAACAGGAAAGCAGATGAGGTTCAGGAAGTGATGCCTTTTTATGCCACTGCACGCAGGAAACACTGAAGCTGTGGTCCTCTACTTACAATGGTGTAAGCCCCAACTAAAACCACTGTGATTTGCTTCTAAGTAGACACTGTAAACCTACCTCTCCTAGAGCTCTTCAGGGCTGATAAGCTCTGGCAGGTTTCACTTGTTATTTTTGAAAGCAGCAAACTTTTAAAGATTATTTAAAAGCTTTAATTTTTATTTTATTTTATTTTGAAAAGAGCAAACTTTCAAAGCTTTTAAAACCGTGATCATCGCCCCTTTTGCGAAGAGCATCACAGTCAGGGCCAGATTTAGGTTTGATGAGGCCCTAAGCTACTGAAGGTAATGGGGCCCTTTATGTGTCCAGCTGTCCTTTGTCAACAACAAATTGCCACTGTTTTTTGTGCTGAGTAGGGACACGGGTGGCGCTGTGGGTTAAACCACAGAGCTTAGGACTTGCCGATCAGAAGCTCGGCGGTTCGAATCCCCACGACGGGGTGAGCTCCTGTTGCTCGGTCACTGCTCCTGCCAACCTAGCAGTTTGAAAGCACGTCAAAGTGCAAGTACTGGTAGATAAATAGGTACCGCTCTGGTGGGAAGGTAAACGGCACTTCCGTGCGCTGCTCTGGTTCGCCAGAAGCGGCTTAGTCATGCTGGCCACATGACCCGGAAGCTGTACGCCGACTCCCTTGGCCAATAAAGCGAGATGAGTCGGCCTCAACTGGACCTAATGATCAGGGGTCCCTTTACCTTTTACAGTCATACCTCGGGTTGAATGTGATTCAGGTTGAGGGCGTTCGAGTTGCGCTCCGCGACAACCCAGAAGTAACAGAGCGTGTTACTTCCGGGTTTCGCCATTTGCGCAGAGGTTCAAAATTACGTCACGCGCATGCGCAGAAGCAGCAAAACATGACCCACGCACGCACCGTCGTGTCTTGCATTGCGTTCAGGATACGAAAGGGGCTCTGGAACGGATCCCGTTCGCATCCTGAGGTACCACTGTATATGCTATACAGTGGTACCTCAGGTTAAGTACTTAATTCGTTCTGGAGGTCTGTTCTTAACCTGAAACTATTCTTAACCTGAAGCACCACTTTAGCTAATGGGGCCTCCTGCTGCCACTGCGCAGCCGGAGCACGGTTTCTGATCTCATCCTGAAGCAAAGTTCTTAACCCGAGGTACTATTTCTGGGTTAGCGGAATCTGTAACCTGAAGAGTATGTAACCTGAAGCGTGTGTAACCTGAGGTACCACTGCATATGCTATATGGTAATTTATGGACCTAACAGGTATCTAAAGCCATTTGCACGTAACAAAATATGTATTTTATCAAAGTGATTGTTGAGCTGAAATACAATTAAGATAAAGTATATTAATACTAAATTTATTGGGGGGGGCAAGAAAGTGGAGCCCTAAGCTATAGCTTCTTTAACTTATAGGTAAATCTGACGTGGATGGCACTGTGGGTAAAAGCCTCAGCGCCTAGGACTTGCCGATCGAAAGGTCGGCGGTTCGAATCCCCACGGCGGGGTGCACTCCCGCTGCTCGGTACCAGCGCCTGCCAACCTAGCAGTTCGAAAGCACCCCCAGGTGCAAGTAGATAAATAGGGACCGCTTACTGGCGGGAAGGTAAACGGCGTTTCCGTGTGCTGCGCTGGCTCGCCAGATGCAGCTTTGTCACGCGACCCGGAAGTGTCTCCGGACAGCGCTGGCCCCCGGCCTCTTGAGTGAGATGGGCGCACAACCCCAGAGTCTGTCAAGACTGGCCCGTACGGGCAGGGGTACCTTTACCTTAAATCTGGCACTGTGACAGTACCCTTCATGCAGGGTTTCTCCAAACCAGCCCTGGCACCCTTCTGGCACAAGGGTGGGCTGAATATGTGGGGGCCTTTTAAAATCAATATCTCCTGATTCTGGGTGGGGGATGGAAGGGGGGCTGCCTCTGCAAAGCCACCTCCCGCAGATCTCCCTGGCAAGAGATGCTGCAGCAACTTACATGTAGCGCGGGGGGGCCTTTTTCCGCCGCCCCATCTCCAGGATCTCGTACAACATGGTGCTAGCAGGCTTGGCACCCAAGAGAAGGGGGAGAGGGGCGTGGGAGGGCGCGCAGCTTCGAACGCCGCGACAGGGAGATTTCAGATGCAGCGCCACGTTTTGATGCTTTGATGCCGGATGGTTGCTAGGCGACTGCAGCCTGGAGAAAGGCGGGGACAGAACGCGGAGGGCGGAATGTAGGCGGTGCGCGCTCCCCTTGGCCAATCAGAATCGCCCCTCTGGCCGTCCGTTAGTATGTACCTGTTCATGCTTTAAAGCCGGGAGAGCCAGGGAGAATCTCCTGCGCATTTACTCGGAAGTAAGCCCCGCACCTCGTGCATTGCGACTGGATCTCAGTTACTAAGTGTGATTAGGATGGAGATATTCCAAGATAAGGGCTGCAATCCTGGGGACTTGCTTTTGAGTAGCCCTACAGAGGGTTGTGTTGCAAACTGCATCGGACCTAGGCAGCCTGGGCACCATAGATTTAGAGCACATTCCTTGCTCCGATCCTGGGAAACATAGTTTCTTAAGGGTGCTGGGAATTGTAGCGCCGTGAGGGGCAAACTGCAATTCTCAGGATTCTTTGGTGGCTGAAATGTGGTGTGTGTGTGTGTGTGTGTGTCCCTTGTTTAAAAACCTCAAAATTAAGACGTTTAAATTATTAAGGAGACATCTATTAATTAAGTGGCGTTTTCAGCCTCGGCACTTACTTTTGCTCCTCCCATGTTCAGGTTGTAGCACAGAGGCGAGTGCCTCAGCTGGTGGGTTCTGGGTGCCAAGCAGACTGGAAACCGGAGAGGCAGACAGATCTGGCCCGCTGGACATAAGCCATTGTGTTGCGCAAGCCCCAGGGAACTTCCCAATGGATTGTGCTTTGAGTTAATTAGTGGGGAAATCCATACTGGATAATATTTATTTCAGGCTGGATGAGCTGTAGTTTGTTAAATGTGTTGGGGAGTGTAGCTTTGTGAGGGGTAAACTCCAGCTCCCAGGATTCATTGGGGAAGGGTTTTTTTCCTCTCCATATTTTTTATTAAAGATTTCTTGGTTTACAAAAGTATGTGCAATGTCTCTTTTTTTCAAGTTACATTTTCTACAGATCAGTTTCATTTGTTGAGACGTTAGTGTTTTAAATGTATGGTGTTTGCGCCCAGATCTCTTGGGCTGTCCCAGAACATGTCTCACCTCAAATCTATATAACTGGGCCAACCGAATCAAAATCGTGCAACACACAGTTTTCATTCTTTCTTTAAAATGACGGTTTATTGTTTTATGGTGACAGAACAGCCGAGTCTAATGAAGAATCCCTAATTTGCCAACAGAAATATCTTCATCAAAGCATTGTGACATAGCACTAATAAATAAACATTAGCTTCCATAGCACAGAAAGGTTGCCTTGCTCCTTTGTTCACCCGTAAACTCACTCCTCACGGCAGTCATTAATTGCTGTCTAGTAGCCCCCTAGTTTTATATAATCACAGCATCCAGGAAGACATCCACTAGTGAGTTTGCCAGCAACAGCTTCCTGCTCTAAACTGATTTTTTTATGTATTTCTCACCCAGCCAGTTCCAACGTCCATGTTCTCCAAGGGGTGGAACATCCCTGCAAAGTGGAAGAAACCAAGTGATGAGAGTCCATCTGCCTCTGTTCACAGCCACAGCCATTTATTTTAGAGTTCCCACCAACTCTCTCTCCACTGCTTTTATTTTATGCAGGATAGCAGTCTGTGCTGCTTTGATAGAAACAGATTGCCAGAAGACAAAACTTAGACCTGGTCCACAGGGATGTCCTGTTGGAGCAAGGTCTTCAGGTGACCAGTGT
This sequence comes from Podarcis raffonei, assembly GCF_027172205.1. NCBI lineage: Eukaryota > Metazoa > Chordata > Lepidosauria > Squamata > Lacertidae > Podarcis > Podarcis raffonei. Next base: position 112,489,299 of record NC_070604.1, on the reverse strand, counting down.
AATGTAGTGGTTAAGAGCGGTAGACTCGTAATCTGGTGAACTGAGTTTGTGTCTCCGCTCCTCCACATGCAACTGCTGGGTGACTTTGGGCTAGTCACACTTCTTTGGAGTCTCTCAGCCCCACTCACCTCACAAAGTGTTTGTTGTGGGGGAGGAAGGAAAAGGAGAATGTTAGCCACTTTGAGACTCCTTTGGGTAGTGATAAAGCGGGATATCAAATCCAAATTCTTCTCTTCTTCTCTGACAATCAAGTGGAACATCTCTGTCCAGAGCTAGTATGTCTGTGTGTATTAGAAGCTGGAAAACAAACTTCTGGAGAAGGCTTGTGAGTATCGAGAGGAATCTAGTTTAGTCCATACTGTGTCCACTTCTGGGCACCACAAGATAAGAAGGATATTGACAAGCTGGAAGGTGTGCAGAGGAGGGCAACCAAGATGATCAAGGGTCTGGAAACTAAGCCTTATGAGGAACGGTTGAAGGAGCTGGGTATGTTTATCTTGAAAAAGAGAAGACTGGACTTCTGGAGCATGTATAATGGGACATGAATCCATAGTTCTCTCCATAGTTTTTAATTTGGTAATGAGTTGTAATTCAGCAACTTCTCTTTCAAGTGTATTTCTAAAATTCCTTTGCAATAAGACAGCTACTTTAAGATCTTGTACAGAATGTCCTGGGAGACTGAAGTGTTCTCCAATTGGTTTCTCTGTTTTATGATTCCTGATGTCAAATTTGTGCCCATTTATCCTTTGGCATAAAGTTTGTCCTGTTTGTCCCATTATACATACTAAAGCTAATTTTGGTCATCCATCCCTTTAAAAATCCCTTGGAACCAACTGCCACAACGGTTATCAACAGTTATAAGGTTGAAGCGACCGCTGCTTCAGAGTATCTGACGAACTGTGTATTACACACGAAAGCTCATACCTTGAAAGCTTCTATTTAGTTGATCTTAAAGGTGCCACTGGAATTATTAAAAAATGTTTTTTCATCTCTCATCTTGTTATTTATTATGACTGTGACAGATCAACACGGCTATCCACCTGAATCTTTAAAAGCAATGATACTTGTATCCAGGGTTGCTTGCACCTGAGTTGCTAATGAGTAGGCTCACCAGAGTCACATTCAGGTGTGACCAAGAGCCAGCATGGAGGTAAAATGATGGGAAATGGTTTGCCTGCTACATTTCTGTGGGACACAGGCTACCGTTAAAGTCCTCAGAGCAGACCTGGAAAATTGGCTGAAGGAATCCTAATCCAAAAGCTTAAGCACAGTGGAGCAAGTTATTGTGTGTTAAAAACCCTACAAAGTGAACAGGAACGGGCTGACCACCCAACTATGATGCTTAAGCCAGGGGTCAGCAATCTTTTTCAGCCTTGGGCCGGTCCACCATCCCTCAGACCATTTGGTGGGCCGGACTATATTTTGAAGAAAAAAATAATGAACGAATTCCTATGCCCCACAAATAACCCAGAGATGCATTTTAAATAAAAGCACACATTCTACTGAGAGTCCCATGGACTGCAAGAAGATCAAACCTCTCCATTCTGAAGGAAATCAGCCCTGAGTGCTCACTGGAAGGACAGATCCTGAAGCTGAGGCTCCAATACTTTGGCCACCTCATGAGAAGAGAAGACTCCCTGGAGAAGACCCTGATGTTGGGAAAGATGGAGGGCACAAGGAGAAGGGGGCGACAGAGGACGAGATGGTTGGATAGTGTTCTCGAAGCTACCAGCATGAGTTTGACCAAACTGCGGGAGGCAGTGGAGGACAGAGGTGCCTGGCGTTCTCTGGTCCATGGGGTCACGAAGAGTCGGACACGACTAAACGACTAAACAACAACAACAACAACAAAACATGCTGATTCCTGGACCGTCCGCTGGCCGGATTGAGAAAGCAATTAGGCCGCATCCGGCCCATGGGTTGCCTACCCCTGGCTTAAGCAATCGTACTATAAACTGCCTTATTATTACAGCTATATATATATTTTCATGCTTAAAAAAAATCCCCCAAAATAAAGAAGGCATTTCATTTTAATTTGCACATTTATTTTTCTGTGGAGAACCTCTTGTTCAAAAGAAGGATAGCATCTCGTCCAGCAAGCTAAACCCCATTTTCCCCTTCAGTGTGTTCTTGTCCCTCTGCCCCCACCCCACCCCCGGCTAGCCAGTCTCTGTTATGCATGCTTGGTTACAGGGATCCCCTGTGGCATTACGCTGTCAGAGAACATCTTCAACATATACCCAGTGGTGTGTGCTGGAGCGTAAATATATATAAAATCCACAGATAAACCCTTTCGTTGCTGAGGTGTGGCGGTTTTCATGGGTGTAGCCAAGATTTTTGTTGGCGGGGGGCAGGCCTTTTGTTAGGGAGGGACAGAACCTCAGTTTGCTATGTATTTTTATTGAATTTTATTGATGGGGGGGGCAGGGAGGGGCAGCCCCCCCATCAATAAAATGGGGGCTACACACAGGGTGGCTGTTAGTTATATATAATATTTTTATATGTATATATATATATATATATATATATATATATTCCCCAGCAATAAATACAGTTATGGTCAGAAGGACGTTATAAAATAAATAACGGCATTTTTCTCTGGGCTGCCTTAAAATGAAATAATCTGGATCCTTGCTCAGCCTCCTGGAAAACCTGGTGTAAAACTCAGCAGGAAACCCCCCAGAGGGCTCTGCAAAGGGTTCTGGGAGATTTTTCAGGCTACAAAATGCTTACTGACCTCACACTCAAGAGAAAGATTCATCAGCCTCTGGGGAAAGAGGATGTCATACTTGGCTTAAGATAAGTCCGTATGCAGATCTCTCTTTTCCAAAAATAAAAATAAAATGTGCACGGTTTAGGAATGGTTGCAAAACAACAGATGATTTAGCTTCCGTAATAAGATTAATTGCCACCTTTGTTGGGTCCTCTGAACTAAGCACAGAGTATTGAGTTACGAGCAATTCACCGTATTTTTCGCTCCATACGACGTACCTGACCACAAGACGCACCTAGTTTTTAGAGGAGGAAAACAAGAAAAAAAATATTCTGAACAAAAATCATACAGTGGCTGTATGATTTTTGTGGTTCATGCTGTGGCCACAGACATGTGATCTGATGGTGAATTTGGGGTGACCCAATGCAAAAATCCTGAGGATCCATTGGCTTTTACCTCCCCCCTCCCAGGCAGCCTCCGCTAGTTTTCCTTTATCTCTCTTCGGATCCCACCGATCAGCTGTTTCCTTTCAACATTCCCTTCCCTCTTGTTTGCCTTACTGTCTTTTCCTTAGCTGGAGCAGTTTTTTGCTCCTCCTTTTTTTCTAATTTCTCTCCTTATTGCTTTAGTCTTCCTGTTTCCCCCTTTGCAAGTTTGCTGTCTTTACCTCCTGACTCCCAAGCAGCCTCCTTTGTCTCTAGCGTCCCTTATCTCGCTCCCGATCGCTTGCCGATCAGCAGCTTTGTTTCAACACCCCCTTCCCTCTTTCAAAAAAAAGAAAAAAGCATGATCTTCTTTTTGCCCCTGGGCAATTCGGCTCCAGAGACCACACATTCGTTCCATAACAGTCATTTCACCTTACTTTTTAGGAAGAAAAAAGTGTGTCTCATGGAGCGAAAAATACAGTATTTTATCCTAAATGATGAGCCGTGAACTTGAGTCACAGGCAGGCGATGCATTTCAACTTCCCTCAAAGGATCCTGGGAACTGTGGTTTGTTAATGGTGCCGGGTAGAGTAAACTACAGTACCCAGAATTCTTTGAGGGAAGCCATGACACTTAAAGTGATCGCTGAAGCCTCCATTCTGGTGTTGCTTGGCAGCAACTTTGGGGTTCTGGCAAAATCTCACAAGAGCTCTGCAAAATCTTGCCAGAATGCAGAAGCCACAGCTGCTTTTCCTTGCTTCTCCAGCGGCAACAGCGGTTGCCCCACCACCCACCACTGTGGGAAAAGCGAGGAGAAGCAGTGGCAGGGAAGGAAGCTACCGCCACTTCTCTCCGTTTCTCTGGCAGCAGCATTGCTCCTGTGGGATTCCATCGCCCAAGGCGGCTGCCTCTGACCACCTCATGGGTGGGCCGGCCCTCTTTAAATTGATGGTGTGGATTTGAACTCGGATCTCTGAGCAGGAATGCTCATGCAAGAGAGAAGAATCCGTACAGCAGGCTCAGGGGTACCAAAATACTGCAAATTTTTTTGGTGGCATGGAACTAAGAGGCGGCAAGCCCAAAAACAGCCCGTTGAGGATATGACTTGTTCAGTGGCCACAGAAAGCTGGCTGGTGGTTAGGAAATGAGAAGTGGAAGAGAGAATGAGATGGAATACCTGCATTGCAGTGCAGTCAAGTTGAGTTTGTATTACTGTGGTTTTTAAAGAACTCCCAACGTTTTAAAGAACTTTTGGAGTGATTTGACCCTCTTGACCAGGCATAGGCAAACTCCGGCCCTCCAGATGTTTGGGACTAAAATTCCCATCATCCCTAGCTAACAGGACCAGTGGTCAGGGATGATTGGAAGTTGGGAAGTGTAGTCTCAAAACATCTTGAGGGCCAAGTTTGCCTATGCCTGACTTAGAGAGTCTCGTCCCCTACAAAAAGCAGTGTGTACACACACACACACACTGCAAAAGAACAACAAATAAATACATAAATAACTGACATAGATTAGGCCTGGGAGAGCAGGATTTCAGCATGGCTATCTAAGTTTGCTGACTCTTCCAAAACAAAATGATGACAGGGTGCAATCAACTTCCAACAATAGGCAGCGGGGCAGGAAGAATAGGCTGCTAGGCGCTATTTATCAGAGTTAAGCTGCAGTTTCAATACAGCAATGCTGATGACCTAAATCCATTATCTGGGCCCTGTAATCTTGCAGTCCCCTAATGGGCTGATGAAAAGGAATGTACTTTTTGTACTCGTCCCTGACAGAAGGAACGCAAGATCTGTCCCACACAGGGTGTGTTGACGAAACATGGTTAGAGGAGAGAAATGCTTCCTTTCATCTCCGAAACGACAACTGGACTTGGGGTTCACCTGACGAAACTGGCTGGCAGCTCAGGGCAAAGCAAAAGGAGCCAGCCGCAGCTACGAGTTTTGATGGTTTTTGAAAGAACCAAATATCCATGAGGTGGTTATTGTTGTTGTTGTTAGGGCTCATTAGCCATGGAAGCCCAATGGAGCCTCCTTCTGAAGAAGCTCTGCTTGCACAATCTGGCTTGCAATGTTGCTGTTCGAAGGCAACGTATGCCCTTTTGTGAGTCAGGTCAATGAAAAAAATTACGAGAAGCTTATAAATAAATACATTCATATTTCTCTAAGGAAAAGAAGGAAACCTTCTTGGCTGCTTCTCCTCTCTGGGTTGGAGTATAAGCGGGTCCACTGACCTAAGGTGTGTCAGAGGCCTGTCCTAATACATTATCAATGGGGGCTTCCTTTCTGGAAGCATGTTTTATTTAAGGTTTTTGAAATATACTCAGAGTCCCAAAGTGATTTCATGCTCTTTATTCAGCTCATAGTGGTGAGGAGGAATGAATGAAAGTCCCCTCAAAGTATCTGCTTTATATACATTATTTACACAATGGGCTGCACATGATTGGCTAATTCCGGAATTCTACTGTAAGCCAATCACGTTGTGGATTCACTTCTATCTGGAACATGATTGGGTGGTTCCTGCCAACCAATCATACTGCTGCATTGTTCTAGGACCAATCAGACTGCTGCATTCTGAATCCTATTGTTCTAGGACCAATCAGACTGCTGCCTTTTGGATCCTATTGTTCTAGGACCAATCAGACTGCTGCAGTTTGGATCCTATTCAACTCAGTACATAACAGTTTTTTAGATTCGGGCATTTCCAGTAGCGATGCCAGAGCGGGAGCCTGTTACAGAGCCTTGGTTGACTTAAAAATTACCGTATCCCCACCAGGAAAAGCAAAGTGAGTGATTACGAGGAAGTGATTTTGCAGGAGGAGACTTGTTGATGTCACTTTAAAAGATGGCAGGTCCACCGCAAAACAGTCCAGTGTGTTGCTCATTTAAGCCACAATCGTGCAATACTTTAAAGTTACCACTTTAAACAGTCACGTTTATGGAATTCTGGGAGGTGTAGTTTATTAATGGTGCTGAGAGATGTTAGGACCCCCTGGTCCGCTCACAGAGCCAAAGTTCAGGCTGGATTAAGAGAATCCCTCTTCCCAGGGAATTCTGGGAATTCCCTAGGAACTCTGGGAATTGTCCTGCAAGATTTGGAGGGCCAGCGGCTGCGCAACTTATCCTTCCCCTCTTTCTTGATGTCCCTTTGTGGCAATGCAAAGGAGCCTGGTGGTCTAGTGAATCTATTTGAAAGACTGTCAGAGGACAGTCCTTTATCTGGTGCAAATCTGGTTTAACGATGGTGAACCATAAGATGGGAGAGGAGAAGGAGCCCTGAAGTTGCCCATCAACAGCAGACAGAGAAGGGACTCAGATCACTTGAGCGCAGTTTTCTCTGCTGCCGCAGTGTATCTCTGTTTAATTATGGTAATTATTTCTACATGTGCATCCGTATCTACAAACTACCACACACAAACGTTGCTTAAATCCCTGTTATGTACTGAGTTGAATAGAATACGACCCTGAGTATATTTCAATCCCTGTCCTCTTTTTGTTTTGTTAGGCTTTTTTGACAGTGGACACTTTGCAGTTGGGAGGAGACGGCAGCCCCATCTTATTAATCAGTAAAGCTCTCCGGACTAATCCTGTTCTTTCTCTCTCTCTTTTTCTCTCTCAGAGTAAGAGGATTCTGCGAGCAAACATGCACACAGATTTCTAAGAATAAAAGGAGCGCCCGGAAAGGCTCCGGGGGACTTCAGGGAAATGAGAGGCGACAGATTGGTGTCACGTAAGGGAAAGTACAGCAGCAGATCCCCGTCGTGGGGGGACGTGGCTGCAAAAACATCCTCGTCGCTTTGCGACGCATCAAATGCTGTCCGAATGTCAGAGGCCCAAACAGGTTGGACAAAGGCTTGGTGAGACTCCTTGACCAAAGGCCCCAAACTTGATTATGTGGGCTAATGTTCTGGCACCCAGCTGTCTTCTACCATAGTTGTCAACTTTTCCCTTTTCTTTCTATTCGGAAACATCATCATCATTCATCATTTTTAATTTGTATACTGCCTTTCTATCTTACAATACTCAAGGCGGTTTACAAGCTGAAGAAACAAAAAATGTACATCTTATAACAATCTAATGCTAGACAGGCATTGGAAGGTGTTTAAAGGATACTTTCAAAACCATATTGAAAAATCAGAACTCCTATTAGAATAAACAAGTTCCATTTTAAATACTGAAATACTAAATAAGATGGATAACAATGTGTAATAGAAAAAGAAGCCTGAAATTAGGTTAAAGGTGTGTGAAAGAAAGTAATAGAAGTGGAAAGAAATTGCAATTGAGTAGATTGGAAGTCTAACACAAAGGTGGGGTGAGGGGTGGTGGATGGTGATGGGAAAATGAATTATCTGTGGGACTGAATGTTGGTATGTTTGAATATTTTTAAGGATTATATGAAATGTATGTTTGTATGCTTGTATATTCGCAATATGTGTGTATTAATGCTGAATTATTTTAACAATAAAAACTTTAAGAAAACACACAAAACAATCTAATGCAATACAAAAATGTGATAATAAAACATAACTTTAAAATAGGCAGCCTACATCAAAATAGTAACATTCAACAATCAATTAGAATAGTATAAAATAATAATAACATATAAAAGTTAAACAGAAATCCACTCAACAGTTCCAATCATATCTAAACTATAATCAATAAAACAACGGCAAGCCACAGTACATAAAACAATACAATACACACTGAGAAGCAGAGGGTAGAGCAAGGCAGGTGGAAAGAGGCCTTGCCTGATGGAGTCTCTCCCCTCAAAAAAAGGGAAATGTTGACAGCTATGGTCTTTGTCAGGGAACTGCCATCGGAGCCTAGAGTGGAGGTAAGGCTCCCTAACGATGCAGGAGAAGGGACCAGCAGGGAGAGAGAGCAAGCTTCCTTTGAGGAAGGAAATAGGAGGGACACCAGGAAGCAAGGGGAGACTGCGGAGGGAGGGCTCCGAGACTCTTCCACAGAGAGCAGCGGGGAGAGCCCAGGACCTCCGTTGGGCATGCCCACTCTGCGCAGGAGACTTCCGCGCAGAGAGGCTAGGCGGAGACTTGGGGTGAAGGAATTTTTATGCTGGAAGAAGTTCAGAAGACGCCCACTGACGGATTCTGCCAGTGACTGACACAGCCATGGAGAAAGGGCTGTCCAGCCAGGGAAAGGTTTAGCCAGGCAACGTTGCCTAGAGCTGCAGCACCCTTTACGCACAAGCAGCCCCCAATTCCCTTTACAGTCTTCTACGACAGAGTGGCAGGCAGTCTGTGGTCCTCCAGGTGTTACAGGAACACAGCTCCCACAATCCCTCACTCCTGGTCATGCTGACTGGGGCTGATGGGAACTGGAATCCAATCACATGTGCAAAGTCACTGGGTCTCCATTCCTATTCTAGGAGGCTTTAAGGACCGCCTCTCCCCATACAAACAGACCCAGACCCTGCACTTTTCGTCTGAGGTTCTTTTCTAGGTGTCCACCCCCCCCCCGCACACACACACACACACACACCAGGGAAATCCAGAGAGTGGCAACACAAAAAGAGGCCTTTTCTGTGGTGGCTCCCCGATTGTAGAATACTCTCCCCAGAGAGGCTCGCTTGGCGCCATCACTACATGTAGTCAGGTGCCAGGCGAAATCATTCCTTTTTACCCAGGCCTATGTCTATCAAATAATCTATGGCCTGTAAAAGTGTGGGGAGGACAACTGTCATGAGGATTATTATTTTATGATTAGGCTGTGTGTCAGTATGCTTTTTACTATATTTTTATTATGTTTTTATCATTCTGTCATGTGTTTTCAATGTGGTTCGCTGCCCTGGAATCTTTTGACAAAGGGCAGTATATACGTAAATGAATGAATGAACGAATGAAATTTGTGTTTCCTTTCCTGATGCCATTTTCCACTCCTCACCAGCTTGGTATCTTCCTTTTTTCTTTTTTTTCTTTCTTATTTATTTATTTATTGGTTTTCACATATTACATTACAATACAAATGTACCGAAGCCAACACCATTTCCTCCCCATCCCCCCATACATTTACATTTATATTTCCTCAATCCATCATTTTATTCTTTTCTCCCTCCTCCCACTTCCCTCTGCCCCCACTCGATTTCCTCCACATTATACAATTTACAATAATCCTTGCATTCTACAGTCTTCTCAAGTCATCTATATGTTCTTATTATCTTTCCTTACTAATTTTTCTTCCATCCAGTACTTCACATTTTAATCTAGGCATATTAGCATATCTTTTTTTGAGCAATATTTTGCCATACATTCATCAAAACATTTCCACTCCTTTTTAAATTTTTGATTCGACTGATTTCTTATTATAGCAGTTCACTTTTGCCAAAATTAAACATTCATTTAGTTTACAAATCCATTCCTCTTTTGTGGGTATAGTTTGTAGCTTCCACCTAGCAGCAATCACTATTCTAGCAGCTGTACTTGCATATAGGAAAGTTATTCTCCCCCCCCCCCGGGGTATCTCTTCATCTATCAATCCAAAGAGATATGTCTCTGGTTTCTTTGTTATTGATATTTTCAACATCTTCTTTAGTTCTTCATGTACTACTCTCCAAAATTTCTTAATTTCCTCACACCTCCACCACACATGTATTGTTGTTCCTATCTCTCCACCACACAGAGGTTGGATTTCAATTTATATATCTTCCTGTTTGTTGGACTTCAATCCCATCAGCCCCAGCTACCATGGCCTATGGTCAGGGAACAACAACTTGTGGCCCAACAACTTCTGGAGGGCATCAGGTTAGAGAAAAGAGCCTCATGCCTTGGACTGCTGGATGCAGAGCACCCACATATTTCATGCATCTCTTCATCCAAAGCCATGATATAACCCTCCAATTCCATCTCTCAGTGCCTGCCTTTATATAACTCTCCCCTGGTGGCTGATGTGCTCATTTCCTCTACTCTTCCTTACTCAATTACTTGATCCCACGCTTCAACACGTCTAATGCTTGCAGTCCTCTGCTGATCATCTGGCTGTATTTCCCAGTCCCTCCTGAGCATTTGGTAGACAATCTGATTATTCTGCTTGTATGTGCACTGGAATCTTTGCACAGGGATGAGAAAGGCTTTGAGTACTACCAATGGTAGCAAAAAAGAGAGATCCATGGAAGAGCTTACTTAACACATGTATATTAGCAGTTCGGCCTTCATGCCTAAGAGACTCCTGTAGAACTCAGTTTAGACATGTCCTTCATCTTTTTATCCTACACAGCAGGAATGGGGAAGGTGGGATAGCTCAGATGGTAGAGCATGAAACTCTTCATCTCAGGGTTGTGGGTTCGAGCCCCGTGTTGGGTGAAAGATTCCTGCATTGCAGGGGGTTGGACTAGATGGTTCTCACGGTATCTTCCAACTCTACAATTCTATGATTCTATGGTATCAGGATATACAGTGGAACCTCGGGTTGCGAACGTGATCTGTGCATAGCTGTCAACTTACAGATTTGAAAATAAGGGACCAGCAGCCTTGAAAATAAGGGATCAGCAGCCAAAATAAGGGATTTTTCGGGCACAGGGAGGTTCAACTTCTGAGCCCCTCCGAGCCAAAGGCAGAAAGCCCAGCCAGCAGCCAAACAAAGCCTCAAGCGGCGGTTCCCACAGCACAGCAACCCAGCAAAGGGGATGCAGCAAGGAAAACCACCGTCACCTCTCTGCTGGGAAGCGCTGAGCAAAGGCGAGTCCCCAGGCAACGTGGCTGATTTGATCAGCACAAGGCATGTAAGCTCCACCCCCAGTCGTTCTTAGACTCCTTATTGGGTGAGCAACGCAGCCAAGCAACACAGTTGGAGCCTCCCTCCTCCCTGGCCGGCAGGGAGGGAGGGAGAGGAGCTGCTTCCTTTGAAACCCAGGAAATTTACGGGATATGATCAATCCGGGACAGCAGCGGGACACGGCGCTGGGATAAGGGAGTTTCCCGCCAAATAAGGGACGGTTGACAGCTATGGATCTGTGTGGGAGGCATGTTCACAACCCGCAGCGTTCACAACCTGCAGTGCCACGTCTGTGCACGGGCACGGGCAGGTCGCAATTCGGCACTTCTGCGCATGCACGAGCGCCGAAACCTGGAAGTAACCCGTTCCGGTACTTCCAGGTTCGCCGCAGTGCACAACCCGAAATCGTGTAACCTAAAGCATCTGTAACCCGAGGTACCACCATACTAGTAGATCTCTAGATCTCTGGGAGATTTGCAGTGGACCTTATAGTAAATTTGCAGCTTGTAACTCCCAATTGTTTAACAATAGCAGCAACCAAACTACTTTCCCCACCTAAATTAGACTGAGGACAGGAAGCAAGCTAACCAGAAGCAAGCTAACCAGTTCGTGGGACAGAACTGGCTTCAGTTCCAGTACTGAAAACAAATTCCTTGGCTCATGATGTGGTCAGAGGCACCACATTCTTTCACTGTATGTCTTCTGCACCTGGTTGGGAGGTCTTGAGGTTCTAGTAAAAAAACAAAGTAGATCCACAACGCCTATAGTCTGCCCACCCTGTGCCTTACACCACAGCACAGTGATAATGAATTGTGGAAACAACACATTGAGCCGTGTGTGTGTGTCCGTGTGTGTGTGTGTGTCCGTGTGTGTGTGTCCGTGTGTGTGTGTGTGTGTCCTGTAACTCAACATCACCATAGTTTTGGCTCTGGATCACAGTCTCCAGCCGAAGGATATTCCGGCTATTGAACAAGACCTACACTTGATCTTTGCCATTTTGCATTTCGTTTTAACAAGGGTCACCCTCTAGGAACTCAACAAAGGATGCTTGTGGGTGATCACAAAAGCTGTGTGTATCTGGAACGATAACAACTTATTAGCAACCCAGGCAAGAACTTGAAGGAAATCCCCAGGGCTAGGCATGGACAAAAGACCCAATGAAAATAAATCCAATAGTCAGAAGGAACAGTGCTCTCCACACACATGCTGTTCCGCCACAGCAGACCATATCTTAGTTATTTTTAAAAAATTGAATTCATGCTTTACGAATGACATCAGTAAAACAGTGCTGGAGAATGACTGCTTTGGTTCTACATGAGACGATGCCTCCGGACTGTTACTCTTTTTTAGGAAGAATTCAAGCACGCCCTGGAACTTTAAGTTTGTGCAATTAAAATGGATGAAAGAGCTCTACCAACCTAGCCCAACAAATCCACTTTAAGAAAGGGACATTTTGCAGTTGGGGAATGCATCGGAAAAGTACAGAATGAGTGAATGATTAAAGAAAGGATGTATGAACACCCTGCATGTGTATAACCACCCTGAATGTTCCATAAAGACTGGAAGGAGTCTAACCTCCCTGGTAGTTTTGTGCAGGCAAATAAGAACGAGTTCTCCATAAACGGGTCATCTGGAGGAGACCCAAGAGCCAGTGTTCTTGCATTCTTACTACATGCCATTGTCACAAAGACAGTGGAGATATCAATGAGCAGCATCTTCCAGTCACACCAGTTTGACTATGGTGCATCAAAATCTCCATCATGTTATCATGAGTGCTTATTGATACAAATGCAAAACAACCATCAAAATTTCTGTTCATAATTTTCACGTGGCACGTTCAGCACATTGCTAGGGTTAGTAAGGAATTTGCATGAGGTCTAAACCGCAGAGCCTAGGGCATGCCGATCAGAAGGTCGGCGGTTCGAATCCCCGTGACGGGGTGAGCTCCCGTTGCTCGGTCCCAGCTCCTGCCAACCTAGCAGTTCGAAAGCACGTCAAAGTGCAAGTAGATAAATAGGTACCACTCCGGCGGGAAGGTAAATGGCGTTTCCGTGCGCTGCTCTGGTTCGCCAGAAGCAGCTTAGTCATGTTGGCCACCTGACCTGGAAGCTGTCTGCGGATAAACACCGGCTCCCTCAGCCAATAAAGCGAGATGAGCACCGCAACCCCAGAGTCGTTCATGACTGGACTTAACAGTCAGGGGTCCCTTTACCTTTAAAACAGAGATAAGACTGAAACACATTTTTTTATTTTCTTTTTATTTAATTCATTTTCCACATTTCCACCAGGCAATTGTAAACAGTTTTGGGTTTTTCCTGTTATAGATGGATGAACCCTGGATTCAAGCAATGAAGGTTCGCGAGGAAGAGCAAAACAGGTTTTGCAGTTTGCAGTTCTGATTGGCTAGTGCCACTTTCCTTCTTAGAAAGAACTCTGTTCTTGTTGCCAAATGGCTTGCAGCTACCGCAGCAAAGGAGAACTAAGGGCATTGGGCAGTTTTCGTATTGTTTTAACATTGTCTAAGTCACTTGGATAAACATATTGAAAGATAGGCTGGAGAGGGAGAGAGGGAGAGAGAGACAGAGAAGGTGTTGTAGTTTCTGTGATGTGAAGCCAGCCAGATACAGCTGAGGAACCCTATAGTGAAGAACTCAGCACTTACCTGGGAGTAAGCCGCACTGGATGCAGTGGTACTTACTTCCAAGTAAAGATGGGTAGGGTTGTTCTGTAAATAAACACAGCAATAACTGCCAAGGGCACAATCTGATGCAGTTATGCTTTGGAGTCCTATTGGAACCAGTGTGCTTAATGCTTAATAGTTATGAGTGGACTGTGGGCCTGCCTGGATGGGATGTTAAATGCATTAATGTGCCATGTTTTCTTCCAAGCAGCAGCCATGGGTGGCGGGGTGATCAGGAGTGGGAGCCTGGTGTGTCAACCCTTCTCGCATTGCTGTATTCCCAGCGAAAATCACACCCCCAAACTGCTATTGGCCTCAGGAGGGACACTTCCATCACAACCTCATTTCCCAACCCATCCCAGCTGTTCTTTAGAAGAAGGAAACAGCCACTGTTAAATGCAATCACACTCTTAGTTGGGCTTGCTAAGAACTTGCCTCGAGAGAGGCTCCTATTTGCCTTTTCGAAATCTGTAGGGAAAGCTTCAGCTTGGGGGAGCCAGTGGTTGTAAAGACGTCATTTTTCAAAAAATGTCTCTCTAAAATTACAGCACACAGCAGTTCCTATTGAATGCAAACAGGAGAATTGCTACATTTCCCTAACATTCAGGAAGGTTCCAAAAAGTGGGATTGTGCACTTTAGAAAAGCATGAAACATTATCATGCAAAAGCAGAAACCTAACAATATAATAATAATCTATATTATAATTAATATTATTATAGTGTTTCAATTAAGTAGATAATATAATGATAACATCAACAATAATTTCAATTGATTAATTGCTATAAGCAGTACAATAAGCTTGGTGTTGTTCTGTTTGGCTAGTATCTTGTGCTAAAGCCCGTGAATTCAAGTTTAGTGATCTCTTTCTCATTAGCAAAATTCGTCCGGTCGATGCGTGAGCTTGGGCTTCCGACATTGGTCAGCCAGGCCTTCCTGCAAGGAGAAAGTAAAGGACAGGCCAGTTAGAGCACTGCAAGATTTCCTGTATAATAGTCGCTCTGCTTGTGAGTTTAACAGGGTTCCCTATAACTGCGAAAGACCTCCTATCCCTGTATAGACCTGTAAAATCAGTATCAGTCCATTTCAGTTTTTTCAAGTTTCTCACCCTTTACCCCACTCTTAAATCCAGTTCTCCACATTTCTGCATCAATTTGTGATTTATTTTTTTTAAAAAAGAAAAGAGTCCTTGTTATGTACTGAAGTTCTCACCCTGGGCCAGCAGGGGGATACTGTAGATAGTTATGCAAATGAAGGATCAAAAGTGACGTTCAGTTATTGGATAGTTTTAGAAAGTTGCTACAGTTACGTTGTTCTGGAGCTCTATATAAGCAGGTTGACTGAGCTCTTCAGTTCAGTTCTATTATGGCCTCTGAATAAACAAGAGCTGTTTGAAGAATCACTGTGTCATCTGATATGTTCGCCCACAACTTAACAGTCCTCATTTTAAAATTTGCATTATTTTAGTGCATACAGTATTTTCACTTATCTTTATGCAATTTTTGACTATCACACACATTTCTGCAAGCTATTTCATGCTAATTTAGCAGGTTCTCCTTTCGACAAAATCAAATTTCTTCCCCATCCCTAAAGATCACTTGGGTCATCTGGGGAAATTTTACTCCTGGCATTTTTTTCATCATTGCACCAGCCCTGTGGCATTCCCTCCCCTCTTTGTGAAGCATTCCTCCTTCAGCTTCTTCAGCAATCTTGTAAAGACGCATATTCCCCCCCCCCAGGTTTTCCTCAACCCATAAACTAGATCCTATTAATAATAAATTCCCATCGATATCTATCATAATACTACTCGTAAAACTGTTTTCCTGGCTTTCATGATTTAGCTGTTTTTATTTTATTGTTCTTATGTTGTGCTTTACATACCATTTAGAGATTTTTTAAATAACTAAACAGTTTAGAAATCCTGTGAAATAAATAAATACTTCATTCCCCTCCTCCCTCAACAGTCTTCATTGGGCCATTTGGGGGGCCCAGTCCCTTCGGAATCCCCCCCCCGGGTGGTACTTCTACCCCAGTGTGCCTCTTCTGTGTGGATGTTGCTGTTTTGTCTGCATGAGGACCAGCACTTGGAGAACTGAGATCTCTATATGCATGATATTCTGGTTCTTTTCCTTGCATATGATACGATAATCTTTATTGTCATTGTCCCATACAGAACAACGAAATTGACAAAATCTACGTCAGACATTCATAAAGCAACAAGGCTGCTATCCCAGCCTGGTTAACCCCCTAAAAACTCTGATACCCCATAATTAAATACAATATACTCCCATAGAGACTACCTTACACTGTGTTTAAAACCAAAATCACATTTGGCTAGAAACTGTTTCTCAGGCAGCTAGTCCTAGTCTTTATAAACCTGTCCCTTCTTCCAGAAGGCAGAAGCTGAAAGAGATCATTTCCGGGGTGTGCACTATCCTGCACTATCTCTGCAGCTTTCTTATGGCACCTGGAAGCATAGATTTGATCCAAGGTGGGAAGAGTGCACCCAATTATTCTCTCCGCAGTCTTTACAACCTTGGACAGCATTGTTTTCCCCCTGACCGTGCAGCTCCCAAACCACACACACAGATCATAAGTTAATACACTCTCAACAGTACAATGGTAAACTGTCATCAACAGGTCCTTTGAGAGATTATTTTTCCGGAGGATTCTCAGAAAATATAACCTCTGCTGTGCTCTCTTCATCAGGTCTTTTACTGTTTTCTCCCCAGGTTTGGTCATTTCAATGGCCTGATCTTATGTGGTTGTGGTATTTAACCCCTTCTTTGTCATGGGCTGGTTGGACACAGAGGAATAGAGGGAGGAACCAGCTGCTGCCCATCAAGAGCAGAGGATACTGGACTTGATGGACTAATGGACCGACTTCATAATACAGCAGTTTCAAAATGGGGGACAGTCCACATCTTATGCATGTGTGGGTTCCAGACTTCCGTAAATTCCTGGCTCCAGTAGGTGTTAGAATTTAATCAGTGCTTGGAGTGTTAAAAGTGGGTGCTAGACCTGTGTGTTTCAAGCCAGACCTGTGTGCATCAAGCTGTATGCTAGATATTTTGAATCCCCTGGAATCAGCAAATGTTAAAACTAATTGAGCTAGGTTTGGTTTTTTTAAAACTGCTTTATTGGTTTTAAAACTGTATAACATGAATAATCAATAGATGTTAAAGACAATGTAAAAATAAACATTCATTCCATAATTGTTACTTATTGTGTACATCAATTTGCGATTAAATTCGTCATGACCTCCAATCTCCCCATTGGAGATTCTTTAGTTACACACTTTACTTTATCTTCTATGCATTATTCTGATTGCTTTAAATTTATAAAGTTGTGCTATTACATGCAGAAACTCAATCAAGACCTACCAACGGATTGATATTTTGGCTATGTTCTTTCAGGTAAGCTCTATATATGTCCCACTCTCTAATAAATTTTTCATCTGTAACGTCTCGTAACCTTGCTAATATTCTCACTAGTTCAGCATACTCTCTCAATTTATTTTGCCAGTCTGATTTGGATGGGATAACTTCTCCCTTCCAGCTTTTTGCAATTAGAATTCTGGCAGCCACTATGGAGTACATGAAAACTCTCCTGAAATTCTTTGGGATTTCGTTACCCATAATTCCTAGCAGGAAGGCTTCGGACTTTTTAGGGAAAGAGTGTTTAAACATTTTCTTAAGCTCGTTATAGATCATTTCCTAAAACTCTCCATTCTTTTTACAGTTCCACCATATGTGGATTAATGTGCCTTCCGCCTCCCTGCATTTCTAACAGGTGTTTGGCCTAGATCTAAACATTTTGGCTAATTTAACAGGTGTTAAATACCACCTCTAAAGCATTTTCATACAGTTTTGTTTTAGATCAGAACATGATGTAAATTTAATATCTTCCCTCCAGAGCCTCTCCCATGCTTCCATTTGAGTGTTATAGCTATAATTAAGCTAGGTTAAGATTCCCTTGCCCAAGAAATTGCCTGGGGTGATGGGCCATTAGGAAGGAAGGAAGATGACGAGACATAAGGTAAGCCAAAGAGAGGGGGCTCTGTGTCAGACAGCAAATGGGAAGGGCTCCTCTCTTAACCCAGAGTTAGTTGGAAGATAAAATCAGAGGTTAGAGAGTTCTGTGACTGAGACGCAAAGCAGCGGGCAGAGCAGAGTGGCTGATGGCAGTTTGGATTCAGGGCTGTACCTATGGACGAAGCAAGGCCCTCTTGGAATGTTTATGCTGTGAACCCCACCATCGTAGGCTCAGGTTGTATAAGTGTGCAAATAAACCATATGTCATGAAAGACACCACAGTTTCCACTGTGCCTAATTTCCAAAAGAAAACATGGACCCCAAGTAAGTGTGGCCGAAACCCCTGGGATCTCCCATTGCTTGGAGACTAGGCTGGCCTGCAACATTATTAAAGTCCATGGCAAAACTCCTGCTGATTTTAATGGCGCTGGATCTCAATCGATGCGTATTTTATATAGTGGGTTGTTATGGATTTCATAAAGCCCTCTCTGCAGACACCGATATAGCATATAAACACACACAAATACATTATCATCACTGTGGTCAGAAAGGTCTGGCAGGGTCAACACATTAAGTCTCAACCAGAAAGAGGACAAAATTAAAAAGCATGTTATTAAAATTCAACAATGGGCACCAAAAGGTTAGGAAATGTCAGGATTCTGCCTAGTCTTAATGCAAAGCCTTTGGGGTATATATGCAGCACAATATTTCATCAAAAAAATCAATGCTCTCTCCTTCCTTGCTTCCATTACGTGGATTTTCAGCACCGGCTAAGTGAGAAATTTGCAACCTGTTTACTCCAGAGAAACCCTATTATTAGTATCTTCCGTCCTGCGGATTGGTGGTTTACTTCTGAGCTCTGATTCCCCCAAACACACCGCATACGAAAGCAATGCAGTCAAAGTCAGTGATTGATTACAAACCATGAACCATGAGTCTGAGCAGATCGTAGTAACTACCCACTGTTCAAATAAGCTTTCCGCACACAGGAATAGACTGGAAAGAGAAGTTGCTGAATTGCAACTTATTACCAAACTTAAAACCATGGGTAGACAAACTAAGGCCCGGGGGCCGGATCCGGTCCAATCAACTTCTCAATCCGGCCCCCGGATGGTCCGGGAATCAGCGTGTTTTTACATGAGTAGAATGTGTCCTTTTATTTAGAATGCATCTCTGGGTTATTTGTGGGGCTTGCCTGGTCTTTTTACATGAGTAGAATGTGTGCTTTTATTTAAAATGCATCTCTGGGTTATTTGTGGGGCATAGGAATTTGTTTATTATTATTTTTTCAAAATACAGTCCGGCCCCCCACAAGGTCTGAGGGACAGTGGACCGGCCCCCTGCTGAAAAAGTTTGCTGACCCCTGCTTAAAACCATGAAGAGACCTGGTCTAAACAGAGACATTGGATTCTTATCTCATTATACATGATAAAGCTATTTTTAGCCACCTCACCCCTTGCTTTTTCCCTGTAAGACCTATTGCAGTCGTTAACAGTCGTCAACTGGTTTGCCACACCTATCTGCCAATCACCCATTCCCACCACCCTTCTGAGTAATACCCCTCCCCACCCTCCCACTATATATAAAGGTCTGGTGACTTCTGTTCCAGTGTATCTGAAGAAGTGTGCATGCACACAAAAGCTCATACCAATAACACACTTAGTTGGTCTCTAAGGTGCTATAGGAAGTATTTGCTTCGACTACGGCAGACCAACATGGCTATCTACCTATAACTAGCACACAGCATGGAACATTCATGGTAAATGTTATTAGGCAGTTTTCAGTCTTGTTCTTAAACCTGCAAACACTAGAGTCACAGGTTGCCATGCTACCTGGGGCTGATGGGAGTTGGAGTCTAAAGGGAAGTTCTCTTTCTGTGTATAACTGTGGCATTATGGGAAGTCTTGCTATGGGAAGTATTGCTTCTTTTCTCTGGCATTCTGGGAAGTCTCGCTTATAATCTTTTCTCTGTTTCTTATTGTTTATATGCAATTCCCGCCTTGTACTTATGTTAACCAATCAGAAACAAGTTGCTTTGTGTTTGTATCAACCAATCAGCCACAAGCACACCTGTGGCAATGTTTGTAATATTCAATAAAAGAGAGTTTCCGGGGCTTGCCCCGGCAGACGCCTCTCACATGACACCTGCTACTCGTCTGTCGTGGTTTCATTCCAACATGAGTCCAACAGCGTCTCATGGGCACCATGTTGGCTGTCCCTGACTTAAGACAATGGGCTGTGTCACAAAATTACTCCCGGATCATTATAACTAAGCACTCCCTATTCAGACTAAAACTTTACAGGGAAGAGCTCTAGTCTTCCCTAGAAATTACCACGAAGGGTGATCCACTTCATGTCGCGAGGACCATGGACTGAAAGGAATTGAATGTGTCGCTCTCAAGACTTGGGGAGCCTTGTCTGCTGAAGCGGAATGCTTTCATCTGTCGATGCCCTTAAAGTCAAAATCTGCCTGTCTCTGCTGCCATGGAAACCAAATCCAGCCGTTTGGCAAAAATGGGGAGGCTGGTGTTAAGGTTTCCATGCCTGCTCTTTCTAAAGGATTGAGGAAACCCAGGACGCAAAGCTGGGCAAAGCTTACGAGGCTATTAATTACATGAGATCACAGGGAATACATGACATCTCTCTAGAGTGGAGGTGGGCAGAATGCAGAGAGGGGTCTACTGGTACATCTCTGGATGATTTGTAGTAGTGGGCAATAATTTGTTTGTTTGTTTGTTTCTTCTTTTTACTCCCAATTGTTTAGCAGTGGAAACAACAACAAAAAAGGTTTTCCTGCTCATGCCTAACTTCACATGGTTGAGAGAAGCAGGGATTTTAGAATCTCTGATATGCAGTAATTCAAATGCACAATTGTATCTATCTATCTATATCTATATCTATCTATCTATCTATCTATCTATCATCTATCTATCTATCTATCTATCATCTATCTATCTAGGACGCTTGTGGCGCTGTGGGTTAAACCACAGAGCCTAGGACTTGCCGATCAGAAGGTCGGTGGTTCGAATCCCCGTGACGGGGTGATCTCCAGTTGCTCAGTCCCCGCTCCTGCCAACCTAGCAGTTCGAAAGCATGTCAAAGTGCAAGTAGATAAATAAGTACCACTCCGGCGGGAAGGTAAACGGCGTTTCCGTGCGCTGCTCTGGTTCGCCAGAAGCGGCTTAGTCATTCTGGCCACATGACCAGGAAGCTGTACGCCGGCTCCCTCGGCCAATGAAGCGAGGTAAGCTCCGCAACCCCAGAGTCGGTCACGACTGGACCTAATGCTCAGGGGTCCCTTTACCTTTCTATCTATCATCTATCTATCATCTATCTATCTATCTATCTATCTATCTATCTATCTATCATCTATCTATCTATCATCTATCTATCACATTCCAGAATATGGCTGAGTTTTTACATAGCCACAGCAGGCACTGCAACCTTCCAACAGTTTGAACAACAGCGATTGTAAACCACCCTGTGATCCCTGGAGGAAGGGGCAGGACAGAAACTTAAATCAATGAAATCAAAATAATAATAA
Source organism: Podarcis raffonei (assembly GCF_027172205.1). Classification (NCBI taxonomy): domain Eukaryota; kingdom Metazoa; phylum Chordata; class Lepidosauria; order Squamata; family Lacertidae; genus Podarcis; species Podarcis raffonei. Next base: position 112,468,178 of record NC_070604.1, on the reverse strand, counting down.
TAATTTTTTCCCCCCCTCCCATCTGGCTGGGTTTCCCCAGCCACCCTGGGTGGCTTCCAACAAAAGATTAAAAATACATTAAAACATCAGTCATTAAAAACTTCACTAAACAGGGCTGCCTTCAGATGTCTTCTAAATGTCAGATAGTTGTTTATTCCTTTGACATCTGATGGGAGGGCGTTCCACAGGGAGGGCGCCACTACCGAGAAGGCCCTCTGCCTGGTTCCCTGTAACCTCACATCTCGCAGTGAGGGAACCGCCAGAAGGCCCTCGGCGCTGGATCTCAGTGTTCGGGCAGAACGATGGGGGTGGAGACGCTCCTTCAGGTATACAGGACCAAGGCCGTTTAGGACTTTAAAGGTCAGCATCAACACTTTGAATTGAGCTCGGAAATGTACTGGGAGCGAAGGCAGGCATTTTCCTAATAGATAAAAGGCAAGGTTAAATAAGGATGTCTTTATTTATTTATTAATATAATTGTAATGCTGGCCTCTAGCACGCACATGCCCAGTAGAGACCTTGTTGTTTAGTCGTTTAGTCGTGTCCGACTCTTCGTGACCCCATGGACCAGAGCATGCCAGGCACTCCTGTCTTCCACTGCCTCCTGCAGTTTGGTCAAACTCATGCTGGTAGCTTCAAGAACACTGTCCAACCATCTTGTCCTCTGTTGTCCCCTTCTCCTTGTGCCCTTCATCTTTCCCAACATCAGGGTCTTTTCCAGGGAGTCTTCTCTTCTCATGAGGTGGCCAAAGTATTGAAGCCTCAGCTTCACAATCTGTTCTTCCAGTGAGCACTCAGGGCTGATTTCCTTCAGAATGGATAGGTTTGATCTTCTTGCAGTCCATGGGACTCTCAAGAGTCTCCTCCAGCACCATAATTCAAAAGCATCAATTCTTCAGCGATCAGCCTTCTTGATGGTCCAGCTCTCACTTCCATACATCATTACTGGGAAAACCATGGCTTTAACTATATGGACCTTTGTTGGCAAGGTGATGTCTCTACTTTTTAAGATGCTGTCTAGGTTTGTCATCACTTTTCTCCCAAGAAGCAGGCATATTCTAATTTTGTGGCTGCTGTCACCATCTGCAGTGATCATGGAGCCCAAGAAGGTAAAATCTCTCACTGCCTCCATTTCTTCCCCTTCTATTTGCCAGGAGGTGATGGGACCAGTGGCCATGATCTTCGTTTTTTTGATGTTGAGCTTCAGACCATATTTTGCGCTCTCCTCTTTCACCCTCATTAAAAGGTTCTTTAATTCCTCCTCACTTTTAATAAATATCATTTATTAGGGCCCCCCTTCTGTCTGGGCCTGGCCGCTGCGCCTGGGAGCAGCGGGGTGCCTTCTTGTCACCCCCCCAGACATGGCACCCGAGGTGCACCGCCCCCCCTTGCAATGCCACTGGGTTAGGCTGAGATGGACTGGCCCAAAGTCAGCCAGTGAGCTTCATGGCTGGGTGAGGATTCGAACCCCTGTCTCCCAGGTCTGAGTCCAACGCTCTAACCATTACAACTCACCGGCTTATGGCGCCAGCAGCCTGTACTTGTGAGCATGTTATAGTAATCAAGTCTCCAGGTTATCAGTGCATGCATAGGAGCCAACTCCAAGGGGCTGTGGGTGCTTGGGCACCCACAATGATATACTGTATTTTTCGCTCCATAAGACGCACCTAGTTTTTAGAGGAGGAAAGGGGGAAAGCCCCGGTTTTTTGAGGATCAGCTCAAAGTTGTGCAGCTTCTTTTGCAAAGGGGAAAAGCCCCGTTTTTTTGAGGATCAGTTCAAAGTTGTTGAGCTTACTTTGCAGAGGGGAAAAACCCTGTTTTCATGGGGTTCAACTCACAGTTCTGCAGCTTCTTTAGGAAAGGAAGGGAACCGTTTCTACAGTTTCCAGACAGATAATCAGCCAGTCACTTGCAGAACATTCAACAGTGGAGGCCTGGGCCAGAAAGGGAGCCAGCGATTGACCACACATTCACTCCGTAAGACGCACAGACATTTCCCCTGACTTTTCCCCTGGAGGAAAAAAGTGTGTCTTATGGAGCCAAAAATACGGCAAATGTGGGGACTGGGCACCCACAAAGTCAATGAAAAAAGCGTTGCCCCCGAGAGAGAAGCAATTCAGCACCGCCCTCTGCAGCCAGCCAGAGAGGCACCCTTTTCTGGGGGGTGGAGCTTGTACACGAAGGCAGTCGCTCTGCCTCCAAGTCCGAGCCCCTCCCCAGGGAAAAGGGGACATATTGCGTGTGATGTCACACATCAGGCATGTGCATGTCATATTGCGCATCCACGTAGCAGCACTGGGCACCCACAATCCTCAGGGTGAGATGGTACCCCTGAGTGCAAAGATAACCTATGGCTAAGATTTTGCAGTCCAGGGATGGTGGCAGCTGACAGATCAGCTGAAGGTGGTAAAAGGTCCTTTCAGCCACCAAATCTGGATGCTTAAGTGTCGTAACAGCCAGGTCAGAAAAGCTGCAAAAAAGAAGAAGGAAACTGCCTGGTGGCCCGCGTTTAATCCGCCAGACTCATCGCAGCTTCTGCCATTTCCTTGTGCTTTATTTATTTATATGCTAAATAAATGATGAAGGGCTGTTCACATTATATAAGTGATATCACGTTTGGCTCTTTCGTTCTCCGAGCAGGAGGACACGACTATCTACTCCATCCTCGGTTTCCAGGGACAGTTTCCAACAGGGGCTGGAAAGAGGCCCGGAGTATTTCTGTGGCTTTAGAAACTCAGAGGCATCGCCTCCCACCGTCTCTGATCAGGGATGGGGAGGAATTGCATCAAATTCGCACACGCTGAACCAGTGCGCAAGCTGAATCGCAGCTATCCCTTGAAATTTGCACTCTTCTAACCAAATAAATGGGACACGGGTGGCGCTGTGGGTTAAACCACAGAGTCTAGGGCTTGCCGATCAGAAGGTCAGTGGTTCGAATCCCCGCGACGGGGGGAGCTCCCATTGCTCGGTCCCTGCTCCTGCCAACCTAGCAGTTTGAAAGCACGTCAAAGTGCAAGTAGATAAATAGGTACTGCTCCAGCGGGAAGGTAAACGGTGTTTCCGTGTGCTGCTCTGGTTCGCCAGAAGCGGCTTAGTCATGCTGGCCACATGACCCGGAAGCTGTACGCCGGCTCCCTCGGCCAATAAAGCGAGATGAGCGCCGCAACCCCAGAGTCGGTCACAACTGGACCTAATGGTCAGGGGTCCCTTAACCTTTAACCAAATAAATGGGTGCAGGAAAAGTGTGCATTGGGGGAAGGTGTGCACAATAATGCTTATATTAGTGAAGGCATTATATAAAGGCATTATATTATGCAAAATTACATATAATGATGCATATACCAGACCAGTTTGCTTAAAGGACCGCCTTGCCCCATTCGTGTCAATCAGATCTGCAGAACTTGCACTTCTACAAGTGCCACACACTGTTTTCCACATTTGCAAGGAAACATTCCTTTACTGTGGCATTCCTTTACCTTTGGAACTCCCTGCCTATTGATACTAGACAGGCACCATCACTTAACTCTATTAGCCACCTGCTGAAAACCTTTATGTTTCTGTGACCTGTCCAGACATGTGATTTGGTGACACCTCTTTTTAAAATTTGCTTTAAATGCTTGATTCCAATTGTTTTCAGGTGTCTTTAATGGGTTTTTAATTGTTTAATTGCGTTTCTTATTTCTGTAATTGCATTTTTAAAATCACAGATGGGTTTTGCTGCCCTGGGCTTCTTTGGGAGGACGGGTGGAATATGATCATACATACATACATGTTAACTCATATGTGCTGGCAGGAATGTGAGTTTAAAGATGTAAGGGAAGACCTATAGCTCAGTGTTAGACAGAATGTTCCAGGTTCAAACATCGGCATCTCCAAGCAGATCTGGGCAAGATTCTCTGTCTGAAATCCTGAAGAATAGCTGCTGGTTAGAGGAGACAATGCTGAACAAGATGTACAGTGGTACCTTGGTTCTCAAACTTCTGGAAGTCCATTCCAAAACCAAAGCATTCCAAAACCAAGGCGTGCTTCCCCATAGAAAGTAATGCAAAACGGATTAATCTGCTGCAGACTTTTAAAAACAACCCCTAAAACAGCAAGTTAACATGAATTTTACTATCTAACGAGACCATTAATCCATAAAATGAAAGCAATCAACAATGTACTGCAGTCACACAATCAATCAATCAATCAGTAGTTGAACTGGGTTCTACACAGTCACACACAAAAAGAGCCTCAAAAACAAAAACGCAAAATAAATAGCAAAAACAGACAGACCTCAGCATAACGCTCAAAATGGAAGCGTGGCACTGAAATTGTCAGAGTAGCACTCAAAACGGAAGTGTGGCACTCAAAACAGAGCACGTTCGGCTTCCAAAAAAAGTTCACAAACCAGAACACTTACTTCCGGGTTTGCAGTGTTTGGGTTCCAAGTTGTTTGAGTACCAATGTTATGTACTGAGTTGAATAGGATCCAAAATGCAGCAGTCTGATTGGTCCTAGAACAATAGGATTCAGAATGCAGCAGTCTGATTGGTCCTAGAACAATAGGATTCAGAATGCAGCAGTCTGATTGGCCCTAGAACAATAGGATTCAGAATGCAGCAGTCTGATTGGTCCTAGAACAATAGGATTCAGAATGCAGCAGTCTGATTGGTCCTAGAACAATAGGATCCAGGATGCAGCAGTCTAATTGGTCCACAGGAGCCACCCAATCCAGCTCCAGGTGGAGGTGAATCCGCAACCTGATTGGCCTACAGGTGAATCCTGGAATTAGCCAATCAACCTGGGGCCCGTTGTGTAAATAATGTATTTAAAGCAGACATTCTGGGGGAACTTCCATTCCTCCTCCTCACCACTATGAGCTGAATAAAGAGCATGAAATCCACTCTTGACTCCTGCGTATATTTCAGCCAAGGTGTTTGAGAACCAAGGTACCACTGTACTGTGCTTCTCACTCAACACAAGGCCACGCCCTATGTCCCAGGAAGCCTACGGATATGAGACAAGAGCCCAGGACATTTCAACAAAGTCCTGTAATCCATCATCACTTAGCAGGAATATGCATGTTGTGATTTCACCCCGATACGTTTGAAAGTATAAGACATGCATTCAAGCATTTTGTTTCAAATTTACAGCAGGCAATGGGTCCTCCATCATCCCCCCTCCCCATGGCCAGGATCCAATTTCAGCATTTTTGTTTGTTGTTTGTTGTTCTCTTTGTGGAGGGAAGCAATTTAATTTTTTTTAAAAACACAAAAATGATTCTGACTTAATTCAAAAAAGAAATCTTTTCAGGCTTGGAGCCCAGCACAGGAAGTTACAATCCAGCCCAAATATTTTTGAGCTTAGCTGTAAACCCCTGAAAAGTAAGAGTTTATAGGAGTGAGTGCTGACAGATCCTCTGCTATTGTGGTACAAATGGTTCTGCTCCGATTACATCATTTTCCTTTGTACTCATGTGGGAGAAACGGCCCTTTATTTATGCAGCGTTTGGTTCTTCCAGCTGAAATTGTGGCAGAGAAATTGCATCAAACTCCACCCTGAATCTGATACGAATTATTGCACTTGAGCAAGAAGAAGGTGTGGGCTGGCGTTTTGGATTTCACCAACTTGCAGATATTCGGTCTCCCCTATTTATTTTCTTTAAGCTTCTGTGCACTCGTCTAGCAATGTCTTACGTACCCTGCAGAGACCCCAGGAGACATGGGACTCGCCCACCCAGAAAAGGCTCCTTGCAAGATTTCGGTGGAGACAACAACTTCACACAAACTCTTTCGCCCAGGTGGAGCTGCCCTAAAGTCTCTCTTAAAATAAACGGGGAAGGTTGAGGGTCTGGGTTAGAGAAGGGCTTGAATCAAACATTATGGGAGAGCTGTGTTTGCCATTTCCCCCGCAGTGGCTCACGTGGAAATGTCCTGTATCAGTGGAGCACCTGATTGGAGGCCAGCATGTAAGATGCTGTAGGTCTTGAACTTGGACTCTGCAAGCAGGACCCATATGCCTTGAACTCTGTACCACTATGGTTGCCTGTCAGGACTGCACTCTGCTGTGCTCCAGTGTCACCACTGCAAATTGCCAGAATGTGTTATTGTAGGCACAGAAACCGTCCACGTGTCCCTATTTTCCAGGGACATTCCCAGATTTACAGTTTCTAATTTAATTCTGGAATGTCCCGCTTTTCCTTAAAGGTAAAGGTAAAGGGACCTCTGACCATTAGGTCCAGTCGTGACCGACTCTGGGGTTGTGGCACTCATCTCACTTTATTGGCTGAGGGAGCCGGCGTACAGCTTCCGGGTCATGTGGCCAGCATGACTAAGCCGCTTCTGGCGAACCAGAGCAGCGCATGGAAGCGCCGTTTACCTTCCCGCCGGAGTGGTACCTATTTATCTACTTGCATTGGTGTGCTTTCAAACTGCTAGGTTGGCAGGAGCAGGGACCGAGCAACGGGAGCTCACCCCGTCGCGGGGATTCGAACCGCCGACCTTCTGATCGCAAAGTCCTGGGCTCTGTGGTTTAACCCACAGCGCCACTGGATGTCCCTATTTTCACAGAATAAATGTTGGAGGTAACACAAGGGGCTTCTGACTCTACCTGCAGAAGGATAACCTGCCAGCGTTGCGGCTTGGCTGCCAATCGGGTTGATATTTGATTGCCTCCGTACTGCCAGATCGGTGTTGTTCTTATGGTCCATCATATGTCCCTGCTGGAGGAGATGCATCATTTCCTGGGGTTCCTCTGATGCATCTGTAGCTAGAGCTGAGATCAGAAACCGACATGTGCTTGGGCTCATACTTCAAAACAGACACACACCACCCAGTAACCCACTGCAATGTGCATATCCTGATGGGTACAGAGAGCTCATGTGAGCTCTCATTCATTGCAATGGGCAGACCTGATTTGAATGTTCAGAAGATCAATGGGTTCCGCTGGGATGAATGGGGAAGCTATGTTCTGCAGACAAGCTGTATGGAGAGAAGTTGAGTCTCTTGAAACGAGAGCCTGTAGCCGTCTAATGCAGCTGACAAGGACAGGAAAAAGGAAGTCCTTCACACAGCATGCGGGCACCATCTCTAGGGGGCCCCGGGGCCCCAAGCACCCACAAAAGTTTTGTTGTGGGTGCTCAGCACCCACACTGCAGGGCCTGTACGCAACTTGTGATGCCTTGCGAAGCACCAGAAGTCACGTCCGAGGCCTTGCGAGACCTCGGAACCTGACTTCCGGTGCCACCGGGTTCTGAGGCCACATGATGTCACACCACATGTCTTGAAATCATGTTGTGCTAGGCACCCATAACCTGGGGCCCAGGTTGGCACCCCTGGATAGTGAAAGTAAAAAAAAATTGCTGTCGAAAGGTGTGGTGACAGCTACCAACTCAGGTGGTTTTAAATGGGGACCGGACAGATTCATACAGAATGAGGCTATTTATTTATTTATTTATTTATTTATTTTAATTAAAGGTGTTTGGTTTTTTTATTTACAAAAGTGTGTGCAATGTCTCTCTCTTGTATATACAGTGGTACCTCAGGTTAAGTACTTAATTCGTTCCGGAGGTCTGTTCTTAACCTGAAACTGTTCTCAACCTGAAGCACCACTTTAGCTAATGGGGCCTCCTGCTGCTGCCGCGCTGCTGGAGCCTGATTTCTGTTCTCATCCTGAAGCAAAGTTCTTAACCTGAGGTACTATTTCTGGGTAAGCGAAGTCTGTAACCTGAAGCGTCTGTAACCTGAAGTGTATGTAACCTGAGGTACCACTGTATATATATTTTTCCATGTAACATTTTTGCAAATCGGTTTCATTTGTTGAGACATTGGGAAGAAAAGGGGGAAAGAGGTGGGGGGGAAGTTGGGGGGGTCGGGCGGCAATGTTTCTATTTTACTTACTATGTGTAGGGTTTAGTGTCAGCGTTGCTTGTGCAGGTTCTTTGCTGTTGACTTGTGTTCCTTTGGTGATGAGAGAGGTTGGGGTTGGCCTAGGGTGTGATTATTCATTTGTGGTTGGCTGTGGTGGTCTTTGTTTTCATGTGTGAGTCTGGTGGGTGGGTGGGTGTTTTGGATCAGGGAATGAGGCTATTTATGGCTTATAGTAATTATGGCTGTATATTACCTCCAGAAGGAACAAACTTGAATACCAGGTACTGAGGAACAACAATGGGAGAGGGAGAGTGATGTGGTGAACTGGTTATGGGCTTCTCAGAAGCATCTGCTTGGCCATAGAGGGGAACATGCTCAGTTGGTAGAGCATGAGACTCTTAATCCCGGGGTTGTGGGTTCGATCCCCATGCTGGGCAAATGATTCCTGCATTGCAGAGGGTTGGACTAGATGACCCTTGTGATCCCTTCCAACTCTACAGTTCCACGATGCTGGACCGGATAGGCCTTTCGTCAGACCCAGCAGGGACCTTCCTCTGTCCTGCTGAATGTTCGGGAGCTCCTTGCGCCTATCAAAGCTCTCTTGGCAATAAGCAAATTCATACGCCTGATCCTGATTAATGCATGATGGTGTGTTCACCTCCCTCTATCTTTAAATAATACATAGCTGCCTCAGCTGTCCTGGCAGACAGCACTTTACCTAGGAAATGTGCAAGCGATCAGATCATAGGATTTGCTAGCGCACCCTTGGAGAGTTAATTTATAGACATTTCCGAACCTAGGGAGTGGATTCCTGACATTCGTAAACCACACATGGGGAGGGACATCCAAGGTTCCTCATACGCGGTTTAAGTAAGGCAACTGTACAGGGCTTAGATCTAGCTATGTGCACAAAGAAATCAAATATGTATATGGTGGCGAAAAGGAAGCACTCTTTATCAAGACAAAGGCAAATCACGTGGTTGCAGCAGGGAGTTGGAAGAATCTGATTCAATTAAATATTAATAGATACTACTTTCCTAGTTTTCTCTAAAGCGGTTAGAAGTAATATATTTTTAAATGCACCAGGAAGTAGAGAGAGATTTAAAGCAAAAAAAATTATTTTTTTACTTTTAACTGCATGCATCTATAGTTTTTATTGAATCAAGGCAAGCCCAGGTTTATTAAAAAAAATATCACTTTGCAGCTCTTGGGACAGAAAACTGAAAAATTGGAAATATTTAGGACTTGTGGAATGTAGCAAAAGAGGAGGCTCTCCAACCCCCCCTTTATCACTCTGTTTGTCTGTTTCTGCCCTTTCCCCCACGTTGTCTGCTTCTTCCTGCAGTCTTTCCATTTGAAAACTGAAGTGTGGAATCAAAGGTTACTCTGGCTGTCCTGGAATTTAAAAGAAGAAGCTTCGGATCTGGCTTTTAAAGCTAGACCTTTGAATGAATGAAAGGCTGTATGCTCACCAGGCAGGGAAGGAAAAAGGGCAGGCAGCAGCAGGAGAAGGAATGCATGTCAGAATGCAGCTGGCTGATCTTTGGTCTCCATAAAAACAGCAACTACATAATCCATGCATAAGGTGACCCCTTGCACAGTACAGTGCCTTAAATCAGACATGTGACTATTATTTGCATCTACGGAATGACAACACAAGTCCGGCATCTGGTAAACGGTGCAGAATTTGGCAGCCTTAGGATCCCAGTTTTCTTTTTTGTTGAAAAAGACGCAAGTTTCCAGACCTTAAGGTTGTAGAGAAAAAAGCTTGGAAGTACGCCTGATTAAATCTCCTTTCTAAATGATCATTTTTACAGTGCAAAGAATGTCCTTTATAAATTATTTACTACATTTGTTTTTGGGACATGGGTGTAGCTGTGGGTTAAACCACAAAGCCTAGGACTTGCAGATCAGAAGGCTGGCGGTTCGAATCCCCGCAACAGGGTGAGCTCCCGTTGCTCGGTCCCTGCTCCTGCCAACCTAACAGTTCGAAAGCACGTCAAAGTGCAAGTAGATAAATAGGTACTGCTCCGGCAGGAAGGTAAACGGCATTTCCGTGCGCTGCTCTGGTTCGCCAGAAGCAGCTTAGTCATGCTGTATGCCGGCTCCCTTGGCCAATAAAGCGAGATGAGCGCCGCAACCCCAGAGTCGGTCACAACTGGACCTAATGGTCAGGGGTCCCTTTACCTTTAACCAAATAAATGGGTGCAGGAAAAGTGTGCATTGGGGGAAGGTGTGCACAATAATGCTTATATTAGTGAAGGCATTATATAAAGGCATTATATTATGCAAAATTACATATAACGGTCAGGGGTCCCTTTACCTTTACATTTGTTTTCATTTCAGCTGAACGTTAGGAGAAACCTCTTGACAGTAACAGCAGTTTGACCTTGGGTCCAGTTAGCTAAAGGAATGATAGGGTCTTGCTCAATGGAGGTCTTCAAACAGGAGACTGACAACTTTGCCTGATATAAATCACTTCTGCATGTTATTTTCACAAATATATTATCATACACATTCCCCCAAGATATGAGTTTTTCTACACGCCGGGAAGAGCGAAATAGATGGATCCACCTTCAGTTGTGGACTGAACAGAGCTTCTCCTCCATTCCTGGAGCAAGACCCCTCCTCTCACTTCTAAAGTAACATGGGATGCCCAAGGAAACGAAGAACTGAATGCGGAAGTGGACTGTTGCGCTCAGTCTGCTGCGCCACACCTGCTCCAGTTGGGACGCATGATGCTCCAATGGGCACATGGAGCTGCTATATGAACAGGCTTTCCCACTTATTCCCAAGGCCAGGGCAGCTCTGTGCATTGTTGTCATTGGATAAGCAGACCTCTCCCCGCACTCCCAGTTCAATTTACTTACTTTGCATGTGAGGGGACCTTGCGCCCTCATTCGCCCTCCCGCACCTGATAGAAGAAACGGCCGCTGGAAGTGGGAAAGGAATAGGCAGAGCATACTTAAGAGGATTCTCTGGAGGTCCTCTTAGTGCTATTGTTTCATGCTGGTGCTCCTCTGAACAGCACTCAAGGTGGCAGGGAGGAAGGGGAGCGCATCTCGGACTGAAAGCCCTCATTCATCTAAAACTGTCAAGGCAAAAAGCTTTCAGTTCTGACCCTTTTTACATGCGCATCTGCCTTCCCCCCGACGCCTTTGCAAGGTTAGCTCAGGGCACCCATAAGACTGTCAAGAGCAGCGTCCCCTGGGCTCTCTTAAGTGTTCGGATTCGTTAGGTCTGAAACTTGTTAAGTACTCCGAAGGCATCACTTTGCCCAGAGCTATTGGTCCTTGGGCCGGAAGCGCCGAGCGATTACGTAAAAAGATATTCCAGGAAGGAGAGATACATCTTGCAGAGGAAAGGAACACACGTACGCACCGCAATCCACCCATGCGCTCCACAAGCAAAATAAGTGCACGTGAATCTGGGGCCAGAACGAAGTGGCAAGCTGATGAACATCTGGATGAAAATCCATGGCTTGCAGCTAAGGAGGCGGGTGGGAACTCGGGTCAATTCACATTTTTAATGTGAACCTACCTGATTTGCAGGGACGCGGGTGGCGCTGTGTGTTAAACCACAGAGCCTAGGACTTGCTGATCAGAAGGTCAGCGGTTCGAATCCCCGTGACGGGGTGAGCTCCCGTTGCTCAGTCCCTGCTCCTGCCAACCTAGCAGTTTGGAAGCATGTCAAAGTGCAAGTAGATAAATAGATACCACTCCGGCGGTAAGGTAAACAGCATTTCCGTGCGCTGCTCTGGTTCACCAGAAGCGGCTTAGTCATGCTGGCCACATGACCTGGAAGCTGTACGCCGGCTCCCTCGGCCAATAAAGCGAGATGAGCAGCGCAACCCCAGAGTCGGCCATGACTGGACCTAATGGTCAGGGTCTCTTTACCTTTACCTGATTTGCATTTACTATACAATACACAAACATGGAATGTAAACTGAATCAAACAAACATGCAAATTAACTGAAAAACCTAGTGTGGAAGCACCCCAGAAGCATAGCCTTGGAGTTCTGTACAAACAGTTTTCTGGGAATCTGATGCTTGCGGCAGGGTGGGAATCCTGCTTGCCTCCGTTTATGTTCTGCTTGTGCACCCATGAACAAATACCACCTGAGTCATTAGCGCTTTCTCACCGACTTTTGGCCCCTGGAACTTCTCACCACTCCTCGCCTTGTATGGTGACCTCAGTCGGGAGAGACAGGGGAAATGTGTCCTTGTCAATTCTCCTCGACCTCTCAGTGGCTTTTGATAACATTGGCTGAGTTAGGGGTGGCACTACTTTGCAGTGGTTCCGGTCCTACTTAGACGGTCATTTCCAGAGGGTGAGGCTTAGGGAGTGCTCTTCAGCCCCATGGAGGCTTCAGTGTGGGGTTCCTCAGGATTTGATTGTTGTGTACTGAGTTGGATAGGATCCAAAATGCAGCAGTCTGATTGGTCCTAGAACAATAGGATCCAAAATGCAGCAGTCTGGTTGGTCCTAGAACAATAGGATTCAGAATGCAGCAATCTGATTGGTCCTAGAACAATGCAGCAGTATGATTGGTCAAGTGCTGCCATTGACCAATAAAGGCTTAAACAGCTCAAGGACCGCCTCTCCCTATATGACTCAATCTGGACCCTGCAATCATCTTCTGAGATCCTTTGTTGTGTGTCCCCTCTACATGAGGTTGAGAGGGTGGCAACATGAGAATGGGCCTTGCATACCGCCCTTGCATACCCCTAAACATTTTTTGAATCTAAGTTTGACCTCATTCAGGGGCAGTATTTCAATATGAGTAGGAAAATACCCCTAAACATTTGGGGGGGGGGGAAGCACTGACAATAATACTTTGGGAAGCACAGTTAAGGAAACATCAATAGAACACAATTGCCCCATCCGAGAAGGGAGAATGTCCTTCTACACATGTAGCTGTTGTGGGTGTAAGTTTGCATCTAGAAGTGCATTTGTCCCTGTATTACAATGCTCATCTGGGTTCCAGTGAACCGGCTGGATGCATTGTTTGATGCAAGTGGGGATGTGCTTAGAGTAGGGTTACCAGACGTCCCCGTTTCCTGGGGACAGTCCCCGGATTTGCAAATAAGTCCCCGGGCAAATTCCATCCCCGGATTTCATCTAATGTCCCTGGGAAACGCAGCAGCAGCAGTCTCAGCAGCCCGGAGCAGTTGGCTCTGGCTGGCTTCAGGAGCTGCTCTGAAGTCCCCATATGATGGTGGTGCAGGGGCTCTAAGATGCAGCTTCTGGGCTGCCTCCACCTTCCCTGACCCCAGCAACTAAGCTGTGAAGGGAGGCTTCATTCTGCCTATTGGAGCAGCCTTCCAGCTCCTACTTGCGTGAAAGCAGGAGCGGGGCAGGGATCTCTCAGCTGTGAAGGGAGGCTTCACGCTGCCTATCAGAGCTTGTGTGCAAGCAGGAGGGGGCAGGGATCTTTCAGTTAGGCAACAGGAAGCTTCCCTTCCCAGCTGAGGGATCCCTGCCCCCCCTGCTTGCACGCAAGTAGGAATGGGATTGGGGCTGCTCCGATGGGAAGGGAGGCATCGCGGTGCCCAAGCCTCGCGGCCACTGCTCTTAGCCCTCCTTCTCTGCCTTCCATGCCTGATGCACCACGCACTGCTCCCCCCCCCCCCGAAGAACCAACAACGCAGGGGCTGCCCAGGCTCATGGAAAAAGGAGATAGAAGCCTCAGAGAAAGGGGAAATGTGGTGGTTGAGGTCAAGGCAGCGGCCGCCCCTCTGCCACCGCCATCGCTGCAGCATCAACGTCCCGAATGTGTAGTATTTGATTGATTGATTGATTAAAGTGTCCCCGGATTCATTGAAAAAAATCTGGTAACCTTAGCTTAGACCCCAGAGCAAAGGAAAGGATCAGCAGCAGCCCCACCACAGTACAAAAAGCCAAAACAAGGAATTATCTCCCTATGCGGTAATGACGCAGGCACTGTTTGCACACGAGGTTGACTGTTGAATACTGAACACACTAAGCCATGCAACAAAAATATCAGGAATTAGCAACTCACTTGTCACTAGTATTTAAATAGCACTCATTCCTGGCTTCATGGCATGAATCCCTAGGGTAACAGAACACAACTGGAAGTCAACTAAATTTGAGAAGCAAGTAAAGTAAGGCCAACTGTGGTGAAGGGCTTGTGGAGTCCAGCGATGGATTCCAGGCATTCCAGTGCCCACAGATAATGGAAAACCTTGATAAGGTGATTGCTAGAGGCTGCTAATGTTTTGGAATTAAAAAAAAAAAACACAGAGAGAAGGTAGGAGGAGAAAACTGGCAGGTGGCTGAGTGGCAAGTCCTTGAAAGAATCAAGAGACGCTCTGGAAACTATCATGCCTCTTTCAACCTGTCGTTTGGACAAAAAATAAAAATAAATTGAAATATGATCCCACAGTTTAGGCATAAAAGGTTCCTATGTTAGGGTTGCCGTATGTCCAGATTTTCCCAGACACGTCTGGGAATCGGACAGAATTTTGGCACGCACAAAAAGATGTGGCAAATCACATTCTCCTCTCTTCCACCAAAAGCACATGTGCCAAGAGATACAGAAGAAAAGAGGTAGTTGTTACAGCATAGAGCTGCAGTCTGTCACTCTCCTGCTCGGCTTTTGCACATGTGCAAAGATTGTGCAGGAGCAGAGAACTGTACAAGTTTAGAGTGCAAAAGCTGCTCTCAAAATGGAGAGATGGGTTTTTTTCTCTAGGAAGGAAGGTGAGTAAAGATATTTGATTAAGTTTGCATTTAAAGGCAAGCCAACCTAATTTGCACTCTGAAACAATATGGAAACTGAAACCCATCCAGCTACCTGTCAAAATTTGCACTGCTCCAGATTTCGCAAGGCTGTTCTCCAGCCACGCATTGTGTACAATCAAAGAAGCATATCCTAGAGTAAATTTCAGATTTGAAAAATGAAAAGGCCCTATAGACTAGGCATTCATCTCCATAGTCAAGTACATAGCAAAGCCTGGTGACTGACGGGGATGGCCAAAACCAATGAATATGCCATCGTTCAGCACCTGGATAACCTAGTCAGAGTTTCCCAACCTTTGGTCTCCAGCTGTTTTAGAACTACAATTCCAATCATCTTGCTAACTAGGAATGACTGGAGTTGTGCTCCAAAAACAGCTGGAGACCCAAGGCTGGGAAACACCTAAATCACCTAGAACAGGGGTGGGGATGCAAGGAAGTTCAGGCCAAGGAACACACTTAATGGACCATCAATAGCTTGAGAGAACTGCTGGAGTAGCCCCTCTTCCGCCTTCACCAGAGCTACATGTGCAGAAACCTCTGGCTTTTGCAAGGCTAGAATATAGCCTACCGTACAAAGAGGAGGCTCACATCTGTTGCCCTGCCCACTTTTGCCTCTGCCCCCAGAAGGGGCCTCTGGAAGAGGCCCATGACCTCATTTGACCTGTAGACCAACCAAGTTCACCTACCCACGACCATTACTAACTTGAAACAATGCACCCTGCTTCAGGGAGTGTCTGTATCAGGTGTAGGGATCCAGCCCTCCAAATATTGCCGAATTGTTGCCCTCTAGGGGTCGTCATTGGCCATGCTTGCTGGGCCTGATGGGAGTTGTAGTTCAGCAACATCTGAAGGACCAAAGGTTCCCTACACCTAGACTATGTAGCCCAGGTATTCCCAAACTCGGCCCTCCAGCTGTTTTGGGACTACAATTCCCATCATCCCTGACCACTGGTCCTGTTAGCTAGGGATGGTGGGAGTTGTAGTCCCAAAAACGTCTGGAGGGCTGAGTTTGGGGATGCCTGATGTAGCCAATGGCAATAAGCACCATTGCCACGTTTGTTGGGTTTCAATAAAAGTGGTTGCTTGAAAATCTGGGTGTGTTCCATGCCATTCTTTCCCTTTTAATTAATGCCTCCATCCCCTTAACATATGTGTGAATAAGAATCCTCTATATGTTCGGGTGAAAATAGGAATGGACCGTTCAGTCTATTTTCTGTCTGTACCAGCTGTGCATGTGTTCATCCCTAAATCTAATCTGTCTTGTTTCCAAATTGATCCGTGATATATTCTTTTAATGTGCCATAGAGCCTGTTGGATATTCAATCAGCCGCTCAACGACTGTAGTGGTGAGGGCCCCATCTCTGCTTCGTAGCCAGTGCTACAGCCAAAAGATGTACATTGGTTGGAGGTGCAGAGGTCACAAGACTACTGCGGCTCTCAGCTGCTGGGTCTGGCTTGCCTAGTGGTGAGAGGCTCAGCAGGTGCAAGGCTAGTAGGAGGAAGGGGGTAGCTGTAGATGGTGAGAAGATTGAAGTCTCTCCTATGACCCTCCCCTCCTGTTCACCTCCTTGCTGCAAACAGCAGTGCCTCGGTTCACGGACTTAAAGGGGTTTTCTTCCTCAAGGACATATTCCAGCCAAACAAACAGGCCTGAGGACGACAAAGGGGAGGGCTAGATAGGGGAATGATTTGGAAGAGGTATTATGGCCTTGAGTTGCGAAAGGCTGGGCTGGATGAATCCCAAGCCGGAATTAAGATTGCCGGAAGAAATATCAACAACCTCAGATATGCAGATGACACAACCTTGATGGCAGAAAGTGAGGAGGAATTAAAGAACCTTTTAATGAGGGTGAAAGAGGAGAGTGCAAAATATGGTCTGAAGCTCAACATCAAAAAAACGAAGATCATGGCCACTGGTTCAATCACCTCTTGGCAAATAGAAGGGGAAGAAATGGAGGCAGTGAGAGATTTTACTTTCTTGGGCTCCATGATCACTGCAGATGGTGACAGCAGCCACGAAATTAAAAGACGCCTGCTTCTTGGGAGAAAAGCAATGACAAACCTAGACAGCATCTTAAAAAGCAGAGACATCACCTTGCCAACAAAGGTCCGTATAGTTAAAGCTATGGTTTTCCCAGTAGTGATGTATGGAAGTGAAAGCTGGACCATAAAGAAGGCTGATCGCTGAAGAATTGATGCTTTTGAATTATGGTACTGGAGGAGACTCTTGAGAGTCCCATGGACTGCAAGAAGATCAAACCTATCCATTCTTAAGGAAATCAGCCGTGAGTGCTCTCTGGAAGGACAGATTATGAAGCTGAGGCTCCAATACTTTGGCCACCTCATGAGAGGAGAAGACTCCCTGGAAAAGACCCTGATGTTGGGAAAGGTGGAGGGCACAAGGAGAAGGGGACGACAGAGGACGAGATGGTTGGACAGTGTTCTCGAAGTTACCAGCATGAGTCTGACCAAACTGCGGGAGGCAGTGGAAGACAGGAGTGCCTGGCGTGCTCTGGTCCATGGGGTCACGAAGAGTCGGACACGACTAAACGACTAAACAACAACAACAAATTATGGCCTGGGGAGAGTGCTGGGGGCCAGATAAAGGCCAGAGGGGGGGCACATTCAGCCCCTGTTTGAAATAGAATGATGCGCCATCCCATTCACTCGGTCCAAGCACACTGTAAGTCCACACAGCCAAAGAGGCACCGTCCAGATCCCTCAAGAACATGCTGAAACTTGAAGCACTCGATTGCAGCTGGCCCAGGCAAGTAATGTGCAGAAAATGGTGGTGTTGGTCACAGATGAGCTTCAAATCAAAGACTCATGCTTGGTCTTCACTCCGCAAGGCTCTTCAGAAGCCCCAAACCAATATGAAGGGGAGGAACCGAGAATCAACCCAATGGACGAAAGAAGGATCTAGAATATGAAGTCTGTTATCATCCAGCGGTCTATGCTGGTACAGTGACATCTAGTGTAGGAATATAGAACTATTAAGTTTTATGTGATACATACTAGAAAACTCACCCTTTTTAATGTAAAAAAAAAATAGTTCAGAAGCAGAGATCAAGGCAAGTACTTCTGCTTTATATTACCAGGGACTGCTTCAAGCTCCTAGTATTTTCTATCCTATGTTTACTTATAGCATTTAACCTTCCCTTTTCCTCTCCTGGGAGAGAAAGGATCCAAACTGGCTACGACGTGAAAAAGAATGAGTCTTCATGCAGTGTCAGAGCAGGGGGAATGGAGGAAATGATGTGATGGCTCCCCTTCCCCTCCCCACTGTCTCCATACCTCAGAGCCTGGGAGAAACAGCTTGGATCCACCCCACTGGTACAGCCATTCAGCGGCTGATTGAATATCCAACAGGCTCTTTGGCACATTAAAAGCAGCTGCTTCTTGCTGCAGTTTTCTTGTGTAGCGGGGGGAGGTTTGTTGGTAGCAGCCGAGGTCAATGAACTGATTGTAGCCTACCTGCTAACCTCAGGTGCAATGGAGAACCTGAACTGCCTGCTGGATCAGGTCAAAGGACCATCTGGTCATTGGCCAACCAGATGTCCATGGGAAACCAGCAAAGCAGGATTCAGGCACAAAAACACTCTTGCCTCCTGGGGTTTCCAGCAGCTGCTATTTGGAAGCAATGCTGTTGACCCCCAGTCAGCACTCATTCCCAGCCTCTCTCCTTACTTACAACCAGCCTAGAGGTGGAGCACTGCTTGTTAGCCTCCTCCATGTTGCCTTTGTAGAACTCACCAGGGAGGTGTTGGCAAGCGCTCCTGGGGGGGACGGCAGACCCCCAGTACCTCTGAGGGTCTCCCAGTAGGCTCGTCTCTGGAATGGCAATGTCCCTTCACTCCAGAGTGCCCCTCTGAGACACTTCTCATATGAAAAGTGCACACAAGTCTTCTGGCATCACACAGCAAGAAAATAGAGACATCCATAGATCTAAACTACGTTTTACAGTGGTACCTCTGGTTACGAACTTAATTTGTTCTGGAGGTCCGTACTTAACCTGAAACTGTTCTTAACCTGAAGCACCACTTTAGCTAATGGGGCCTCCTGCTGCTGCTGCGCTGCTGGGGCACGATTTCTGTTCTCATCCTCAAGCAAAGTTCTTAACCCGAGGTACTATTTCTGGGTTAGTGGAGTCTGTAACCTGAAGCGTCTGTAACCTGAAGCATATGTAACCTGAGGTACCACTGTATTCACAATATATACAGAGAGTCCATAATCACGTCTGTGTTCTCCAAACTCTGGCAGAAACAGAAAGCATACAGCAAAAGCGAAAGTACAGTCCAATAACACTCTCAGACCGAAGAGGTAAGACAGTCTTCTGCTCCCACGCTCTTCTCAGACATCTCATGTGATTTGATTTATACTAATCACACTAACCAGCATCGGTTACTGTATTTTTCACTCCATAAGACGCACTTTTTTCCTCCTAAAAAGTAAGGGGAAATGTGTGTGCGTCTTATGGAGCGAATGGCGCTGCACTTCGCTGGAGAGGCGCTGCGCAGAGATGGAGAGATTTTTTTTCTTGTCTTCCTCCTCTAAAAACTAGGTGCGTCTTACTGTCGGGTGCGTCTTATAGAGCAAAAATACGGTACGTAAAATCCTAACAGGAAGATGGGGACGAAAGCAGAAATAGTTGGCTCCACCTGCAATTGACCTCTTTGACTTCTGCCCTACCAATGCCAATGAGCACCAGCCTCCATTGAGTCACCTGCAAGTTTAGTTAGCCTTTGAACATGGACTTTAGGGGAGCATCACCTTTTCCTTTGCCCCAGGCGGCCAAATGTCTTGGACTGACCCTGCTCAATAGATGATTACTCAAAGCAGGAATTTGATTCTGTGCTTGCTACATGCAAGCAAAGAACATGTTCCCTACAACTCACTGGCTTTTATGGCCAGGGAGAACTATAAGAGACCTTGAACTTTCCTCCGTTATGACCTGCTGAGATAGCACTGGGTGTCATAGCCCCACCACACACATTTGAAATGTATATCGGGTGCTTTATTTACATCTGATTCCATCAGTGGATCAAATCCTGGGATGTGGAAATCTCCAAGATTACTTCTGCTCAGGTGACAGTGACGCAACACAACAAGAACAGTTTCAAAATACAAGTTTGGTCCTGTGGATTCACATGACGTCGGGGGCTGCTGCTTGATAAAATTAGCTGCACCTTCACCATCATAATTTGTGTTTCCATGCTGAAGAATCTGAACCCTGATTAACAGCAACCGATATCTGGGTTGGCGTTTCTTTGGGGGGTTTTTTTGGATAACTTATATAGGCAGACTTCCTATGCATTTTTATGGCCCTTACCAACATTGGCATAAATAACTGTTTTATGCTGCTGCCTTAAAAAACAAACGGGGGGGGGGAATCTACTCATAGACTTGCCAGCTCTGACTTCTTCATACTGCCTGTTATTGTGGGTAGGGCTGTTGAAGAATTCTGATGAGAATGGAAATAGGAGCAGAGATTGCCACTGTTTGTTTATTTGACCTATGTCTGGAATGGAACTCAATCCAGTGAGTAGATTATGGCCCCTTCCAACTCTACAATTCTGTGATCCTTCTGCAACAAATGCATTCACTGGTACAGTGGAACATCGGTTGTCAAACGCTTTGGAAGCCAAACAATTCGTAACCCGAATGCCAACAACCCAGAAGTGAATGCTTCCGTTTTCGTACAATCTTCAGAAATCGAATGGCTTCTGAGAACGGTTTCTCAATTTTTTCAATGGCTTTTGCCAACCAGCAACTGCACCTCGGTTGCCTAATGTTTTGGAAGTCAAACAGTCTTCTGGAATGGATTACATTCGACAACTGAGGTTCCACTGTAGTCTAAATGTGCAAAGAGAGGGGGCTTGAAGGATCAATCCGGGTGGAGAATTCCACAACTGTGGTGCCACCAACAAAATAAATCCTGGGCCTAGTACCCTTGCTAGTGATGGGCCATGAAACAGGAAGCTCTGGAGCTGATCTCAGAGTTTGGGTAGGTTTGGATGTGTGCAGATGTCTAATTGCATGTCTTTTGTGCCTGGCTGTTTGGCGGCTCTTGTGGCTTGAGAAAACAACGACAACAAAGGAGACCTCACAAGGCTGAAGTCTTCCTGGCCTAGGTGGGGTAGGTGAAGCAATGCTTCACATCCACTGGCCCCACCCTGGCTACAAGCCTTGCAGAGCCTGTTGATGCCTGGCTGCATGCTGCTAATTACCACACACTCCTCCCTTTGCCCACCCTTGCAATGGCCAGATAACATCTATTTGTTAAATAGCCCGTGTTCTCTTTGTCTCTTGAATCACGCGCCAAGCTGCCACTTAACGCCTGATCAATAACGATTAATAATTTGGCGCCTTCCATTTGTTGTGTGTGTGTTCCTTTCTTCTTTCACACCATTACTCCAGAGCCCTCCCCAAGAATCTTCCCTCCGAACACACTGTCCCTTTTCTTTGCAATGAAGCTACAAGCCATTTATTATCTAAATAACTCCCATGCACTCTTGAGTGCCTTTGTGTCGGAGGGGCAGCGGAAGGGGGGGAGTGGGGCGGGTAGAGGCTCTGGCAGCTTTAAGTGAGCCTCTTTGTTAGCGATTCCCCAGCAGACATTTAGGCTGGTAGGACTGGAGTGTCCTAAGGGGAACTGAGTGAGAGCACTGTCTTGAGCCCATAAATCTGCATTAGCTGTGGTAGTTCTGGCAGTGACTTGTGTCACAGCATCCAAAGTGGTGTTGTAAAGGCTATATCCATCACCAAAGGAAGCCTAACAGAAAACGTAAGAGGAGGTCTGCTTTATCAGGCCAAAATGCCCGTTTAGTTTGCAGTGGCCAACTAGATGCCAATGGTGAGCCTACAAAGTAGAACCTAACCAAAACAACACTTGACATTTCCAACATCTGATATTCAGAGGTGCCTACAGCAGTGGAGGTAGAACAGAACCCTCAAGGCTGCAGTCCATGGACAGCCTTATCTTCTATTAATTTGTCCAGTCCTCATTCAAAGCCATCCGAGTTGGCAGCCGTAGCAGCTTCCACTGGCACTGAAGTCTGTAATTTAACTATGTTGTTGTTTAGTCGTTTAGTCATGTCCGACTCTTCGTGACCCCATGGACCAGAGCATGCCAGGCACTCCTGCCTTCCACTGCCTCCCGCAGTTTGGTCAAACTCATGTTCGTAGCTTCAAGAATACTGTCCAAGCATCTTGTCCTCTGTCATCCCCTTCTCCTTGTGCCCTCAATCTTTCCCAACATCAGGGTCTTTTCCAGGGAGTCTTCTCTTCTCATGAGGTGGCCAAAGTACTGGAGCCTCAGCTTCAGGATCTGTCCTTCCAGTGAGCACTCAGGGCTGATTTCCTTGAGAATGGAGAGGTTTGATCTTCTTGCAGTCCATGGGACTCTCAAGAGTCTCCTCCAGCACCATAATTCAAAAGCATCAATTCTTCGGCGATCAGCCTTCTTTATGGTCCAGCTCTCACTTCCATACATCACTACTGGGAAGACCATAGCTTTTACTATACGGACCTTTGTTGGCAAGGTGATGTCTCTGCTTTTTAAGATTTAACTATAAGCTGTGTGAAATAGTATTTCCTTTTCTCTGTCCTGAATCTCCCAAAATTCAGCTTTGTTGGATGCCCACACACAAGTTCTGGTGATTTGGGGGTTGGGTGAGGACGGTTTTCTATCCAATTTCTCCATTCAAGGCATATCATTTCATAAACTTCTATCATGTCGCCTTTTCCTTGCCTTTTTACAAAGTCCCAAATGCTGCTATCTTTTTTTGGGGAGCTGCTCCACCCCCTTGAACATTTGGGTTGCCTTTTTTCCTGAAGTTTTCCCAGCTCTACAATCTCCTTTTGGAAGCCAAACAACCACAAATGTCTTCTTCCTTTTTTAATTTTTTTAATAACCTTTTTATTGAGTTCTTTACAACAAAAAACATAAAAACATTGAAAAACAAAGCAGAGAAAAATACAAACGAAAAAAAACCCCGAAGACAACACACATAGCAGGTAAACAAAAAAAAATCAACTCTAAAACACTAATTGACTTCCCTCCATCTCGGTTTGAGCTATACAAACACAATACCTCTCTGCAGTTTTATTTGGCCAAATCTGTACGTCACAGGTTTTATATTTCACCTACTGTGATTTTAATATTTCCTAGATTTGCTTCAATGTATGTTACAAATTTGTTCCAGTCGTTAATAAACTTTATACTTTTTTGATGTCTTATTTTCTGTGTCATCTTTGCTAATTCTATATACTCGAATAGTTTAATTTGCCATTCTCTAACGGTTGGGATGTTAGGAGTTTTCCAGTTTTGCGCTAGCAGTATCCTAGCGGCTACCATTGCGTACTGGAATAATGTTTGATCTTCTTTTTTGATCTCCTCTCCAATCATTCCCAAGAGAAAAGCTTCGGGCTTTTTGGGAAAGGTGTATTTCAATATTTTTTTTAATTCATCGTAAATAAGTCCCCAAAACCTTTTCACTTCTTCACAGGTCCACCACATGTGGTGAAAGTTACCCTCTTTAGTTTTGCATTTCCAGCATGTTTTGTCTCCTGTCTTGTACATTTTTTCCAATTTCACAGGTGTGATGTACCATCGGTACATCATTTTTTCCATATTTTCTCGGAGTCCAACACATGCTGTAAATTTCATACCCTTGTTCCAAAGTTTCACCCAGCTGTCATACTCTAGATTGTATCCAAGATCTATAGCCCATTTAATCATGACCTCCTTTACTTCTTCGTCCTTAGTCTCCCAATCTAGCGGTTGGTTATACATTTTGGATAAAAGTTTGGAGTTACTTTCTAAAATTTCCACCTGATATCTAGACTTTTTTACATTCATCCCCGTTTTTTTGTGTTCGTTCCATAGGGCGTTAATTTGGTGGAATTGTAACCATCCTGTTAATTTATCCTTTAACTCTTCATATGGTCTAATTTTCCATCCTTTTTCTGATCTTACCAGGAGGTCTTCGTAGGTCCATCTTTCTCCTTCCATGTTTAGTTTTTTAATTGTTAGAATGTCAATTGGTGATAACCACCAGGGAGTGTCTTTTTCAATAAGTCTTTTGTTCCTATCCCATACTTCAAGCAACGAACCTCTAATGATGTGATTAGAGAAGCCCCTATGTACCCTTTCTTTATTATGCCACAGATAGGCATGCCAACCAAATCTGATGTTAAATCCCTCTAAGTCCAACAAGTCTGTGTTTTTCAAAATAATCCATTCTTTGATCCAGCAAAGGCATGCGGCTTCGTAATATAATTTCAAATTCGGGACTGCAAACCCCCCTCTCTCTCTTCGATCTGTGAGTAGCTTAAATTTAATTCTTGCTCTTTTCCCTTGCCAGATAAATCTGGAAAGGGTTTTTTGCCAATCCTTAAAGTTTGCCGTTCCTCTGATCGCCGGGATATTCTGGAATAAAAACAACAGTCTTGGAAGTATGCTCATCTTAATTGCGGCAATTCTTCCTGACCAGGAGAGTTATAACCTACTCCAGATGTCTAGATCTTTTTTAATCTCTCTCCAGATCTTTGTATAGTTATCTTCTACCAAGTTTATATTTTTCGAGGAGACCCATATTCCCAGATATTTCACCTTTTTCGCCACCTTGATTCCTGTTTGTAACTCTAGCCGGTTTCTTAAGTCTTCGGCCATATTCTTTGTCAAAATTTTGGTTTTCATTTTGTTTAGCTTAAAACCGGACAATTTCCCAAATTCCTCTAATAACTCTAGAACTTTACCGGTACTTTCTACTGGATCTTCTAACGATATTACCAAATCATCATCATAAGCCTTTAATTTATACTCTTTTTCTCCAATTCTAATTCCTCTTATTTCTGATGTTCTCCTTATTTTGTTTGCAATTATTTCCAACACCATAATGAATAAAAGGGGGGACAACGGGCACCCCTGTCTTGTACCCTTCGAAATCTCAAAGGAATTAGTTAGATTGTTGTTAATAATCAGTTTAGCCCTTTGACTTGAATAAATCGCCTTTATTCCTTCCATGAACGGTCCTTCTATCCCTACTGTCTCCATGCTTTTTAGTAGAAACCGCCAGGATACATTGTCGAAAGCCTTTTTGGCGTCGATGAAAATCAATGCCGCGGGGATATCATTCCTGAGTTCCAAATATTCTATAATATTTATTATATGCCTTACGTTATCTTTTAATTGTCTGTTGGGGAGGAATCCAGCTTGATCTTTATGTACCAAATTTACTAGGTGTTTCTTAAGTCTATTCGCCATTATTTCCGCGAAAATTTTGTAATCGTTATTAAGTAATGAAATCGGTCTATAATTTCTTATGTCCAATTTATCGGCTTCTAATTTAGGTATCAGCGTGATGTGTGCCTCTTTCCAGGAATCGGGTATCTTCCCTCCTTGTAAAATATTATTCATTACATCACAAAGCACCGGAGCTAGATGTTCCACTAGTACTTTGTAGTATTTCGATGACAGTCCATCTGGTCCTGGTGCTTTCCCTGGTTTCATCTTCTTAATTGCCTCCTTGATCTCATCTGTTGTTATCAGTTTGTTTAATTGGGCTTTTTCTTCATCCATTAAATGTTCCCCTCTATTTCCTTCCAGGTATTTTCCTATTTCTGCTATATCCTCGTCTTCCTTTTTGTACAGCTTTTCATAAAATTGGAGAAACTTTTCCTTTATTTCATTTGGGTGTTCTATTATTAGGCCTTCTGTTTTTATTTTATTGATCACATTTTGTTTTTTCCTTTTTCTTAATTGCCACGCCAGTAGTTTCCCTGTTTTATTTGCTGATTCAAAGTATTTTTGCTTCATAGATTTAATTTTCCATTCTACTTCCTGGCTTAATAAAGTTGAATATTGTGTTTGTAACATTTTAGAAATTTGTTTAATCCTTCCATCACTGGGATTTGTTATTAATTTTTTCTCACAGTCTCTTAATTGAGTAATAAGTGGAGACTTTTTGGGGGGCTTCTAGCCAGAAATGGTGTGATACAGGGAGCCTTCAGATGTGTGTTGTGAGGGTGTTGTATAATGTGGAACAACAGAAGCCTCAACAAGTTATCTAACAGGTTATCTCCTATCGCAGTTATCTAATATTGCAGAAATTCAGTAAGATGCAACCTTACCATTTCTTAAACGTTAATAAAATACATCAGCCCTATTGAACTGATTGTTCAGAGCCCAGCTCCGAGGGCCTTCTGGCAGTTCCGTCACTGCTAGAAGCGAAATTACAGGGACCCAGGAAGAGGGCCTTCTCGGTAGTGGCACCCGCCCTGTGGAACGCCCTCCCATCAGATGTCAAGGAAATAAAAAACTATCTGACTAGAAGACATCTGAAGGCAGCCCTGTATGAGGAAATTATTATTATTATTATTATTATTATTATTACTAATAATAATAATGTCCAGATCAAGGGAAGTACCGTATTTTTCGTTCTATAACACGCACCCGACCATAACATGCACGTAGTTTTTAGAGGAGGAAAATCCGTAGGCATGCCACCCGTAGGCATTCCCTCCATAACACGCACAGACATTTCCCCTTACTTTTTAGGAGGAAAAAAGTGAGTGTTATGGTGCAAAAAATACGGTAATAGTAACACTCTATTCTGCCTAGGTCAGACCACACCTGGGCACCACAATTTAAGAAGGATATTCACAAGCTGGAAGGTGTGCAGAAGAGGGCAAGCAAGATGATCAAGGATCTGGAAACCAAGCCTTATGAGGAAAGGTTGAAGGAGGTGGGTATATTTTGCCTGGGAAAAAGGAGACTGTGATATGATATGATCGCCATCTCCAAATATCTCAAGGGCTGTCACATGGAAGATGGAGAATGCTTGTTTTCTCCTGCTGTGGAGAGTAGGACTTGAATCAATGGCTTCAAGTAACAAGAAAGGAGATTATAACTAAACATCAGGAAGAACTTTCTGATAGTAAGAACTGTTCAACAGTGGAAGAGATTCCCACAGGAGCTTGTGGGCTTTCCTTCCTTGGAGGTTTTAAAGCAGAGGTTGGATGGCCATCCATCATGGATGTGTTAGCTGTGATTCCTGAATTGTAGAGGGCTGTAGTAGATGACCCTTGAGGTCTCTTCCAACTCTACAATTCTATTATTTGTAGGGCAGGAGTTATTATACAAATCAGGAGTTATAGATCTGCAGGGGTTGACTTTTCGTTTCTCGGGACCACGTTGTATGTTACATTGTGTTCTGTAGATGTCCATTCCATACAATGAAGTCCCTCAAATGCAACAACATCTAAATACATTAACTGGCTCACATTCATCCTTCGTTATCATTGCTCTTCCTATTCCCAGGCCAGAAAGGAAGGCTGGAGCTCGGAGTCAGGAAGAGAGCTATTGTTTCAGCAATGGTAGAAGTTCAGGCAGGGAACCAATATAGGACCAGGAGGCCCCACCGCTTCCAGGCTCTCAGTCAGGTCAGGGCCCATGCAGGTTGTTCCATGTGCTTTGTTCCATGTAACTATTGGGGCTAATAACTATTAGTGATGGGGGAAAATTTGATTCAGTTGACAATTAAGGCAAATCTACCTAATTCACACTTTCTGGAACAGCAGAAGAACAAAAACACAGCCATACTTTGAAATTCACACTTCTCTGAATTTTGTAATGCAGTTCTTGGGCCAAGTTATGTGTACCAAAATGCATATGCTAGAATAAAGCATGCACAAAAAGGCATATATTAGAGAAAACATAAAAAAACCTCATTATATTAGGGGGGTTTAAGGGAAGTGGCATACGAATGTGCACAGTAGGAGAACTTAGTACTAAAATGTTGATGAATTTTCATAAGGACGGGGAGGGGGAGGGGAGTCACGCCCTGATGTAAAAATCTGGATTTTAGATTGGAAAAATGAGGAACTGACTGAAACCAAAATCGGCAGATTTGCCTGTTCCTAATACCTTTTTGAATCATCCATAAATCTGTCTCACCTTTAAATAGAGAGAGAAACTATCTATATAAGAATGATCCTCAGCCTTAAGAGCCATGAAATTACAGGAACTGGCTGTGTGATTTTAAAAGGATGTTTACTACGGCGTGTGGCTTTCATTCCCTCAGCTAAATGTGAAATTGACAATAGTAATGGGAAACAGGAGGTCTGTGGGCGGACTAAGATGGAGACCGAGGCCTGAGAGAAAAAAATATTTCAGCATTCTGAGGACAAGCAATTAATTTTACTGCTGTTTCCAAGCTATGTTTGCCTAGCTCCAGCAATGAGCATTAGATTGTACACCATGTTTTTCCTCCCATAAGCATAAGAATGCATGAAGAACCCAGCTGAATTAGGTCGAACTCACCTCGTTCAGTACTCTGCTCTCACAGTGACCAACCAGCTTGAAAGCTTCTATCTGAGCATGAGATCACTCTCTCCAATTGCGATCCCCAACAACTTGTACACAGAGACATACTGTCTCTGACAGAGGAGGTAACACACAGCTTTTGAGGTGAGTAGCTCTCCACTTATTGCATCTCCCATCAAGCTACCTATCGGTTCTGACTGCTAAGAACACCAATTATGACACTTGGTTTGATGCTGACTTTGTGTAACGTCAACCGTCCTTGGACGAACTTCTCTCTGCTGCTGGGATTATGCATGCTTTCGTAGCAAAAGCTGAATGATATAATATTTGCATTATCAGCAGGCTAAGACAGCATCTTAAAAAGCAGAGACATCACCTTGCCAACAAAGGTCCGTATAGTTAAAGCTATGGTTTTCCCAGTCGTGATGTATGGAAGAGAGAGCTGGACCATAAAGAAGGCTGATCGCCGAAGAATTGATGCTTTTGAATTATGGTGTTGGAGGAGACTCTTGAGAGTCCCATGGACTGCAAGAAGATCAAACCTCTCCATTCCTAAGGAAATCAGCCCTGAGTGCTCGCTGGAAGGACAGATCGTGAAGCTGAGGCTCCAATACTTTGGCCACCTCGTGAGAAAAGAAGACTCCGTGGAAAAGACCCTGATGTTGGGGAAGATGGAGGGCACAAGGAGAAGGGGACGACAGAGGACGAGATGGTTGGACAGTGTTCTCGAAGCTACCAGCATGAGTTTGACCAAACTGCGGGAGGCAGTGGAAGACAGGAGTGCCTGGCGTGCTGTGGTCCATGGGGTCACGAAGAGTCGGACACAACTAAACGACTAAACAACAAGACTTATGAACCGACAGAATGAGGAACCAGTGAAAAACCAGGAATCCCCCAAGATTATGCGTTGCAAGCATGCAAAAAAGAGATATGCATTCTCCTAGGGAGGGCAGATGTCAAACACTTCAAATGCTAGAGGAAAGAATAAGGATAATCTGAGAAAGGAAGCTGCTTGCAGCTGACGCTTTCAAGGATGGGTTTGGGAGTTCCCTGGAACGGATGAGTAACATGCCCACCCACTGAAGACCGAGCTGCTATTTACAGCAGTGCCCTTTAAATGCTAACTTCTGAGAGAAGTTGTTAACTCAGAATGTCAGAGATAACACATTGGAAGCGGAAGGAAAAATGTCCTAGCCACAATGCTACACCGTCTCCCTCTCGCCAGCAAAGTCAGGTCAACAGCCCATCTGCTTCGCCGTCCTTTTCACACAGTGGCCAATCAGATGTCCGTGGGAAGCCCACAAGCACCATAGTACTCTCCCCAGCTATGCCCCCAGCAATTGGTTTTCAGAACCACACTGACTCCAACAGAAGAGGGAGAACACAGTCGTGGTGGCTGGTAGCCCTATCCACAAGAAGAAGAAGAAGAAGAGTTTGGATTTGATATCCTGCTTTATCACTACCCTAAGGAGTCCCAAAGCGGCTAACATTCTCCTTTCCCTTCCTCCCCCACAACAAACACTCTGTGAGGTGAGTGAGGCTGAGAGACTTCAGAGAAGTGTGACTAGCCCAAGGTCACCCAGCAGCTGCATGTGGAGGAGCGGAGACGCGGACCCGGTTCCCCAGATTACGAGACTACCGCTCTTAACCACTACACCACACTAATCCTTTTTGAAAGCCATCCCAAGATGGTGGCCATCACTTACTTCTGGTGCGATAATATATATCCAAACTTTGCCAACCTAGCGCCCTCCAGATGTTTTGAATGACAGCCCCAGCCAAGGTAGATGTTTATCTAATGGTGGACGATTACAAATACCTAGTGATGGTATTCCTTTCCCTTTGTATCTGGGGACATGGTTGCTGTTCACTGACCATCTTTAAACAGTGTGAACCTGGAAGATCTGCTAGCAAACAGTAAAAAGGTAAAGGTAAAGGACCCCAGACAGTTAAGTCCAGTCGCGAACGACTTTGGGGTTGCGGCACTTATCTCGCTTTACTGGCCGAGGGAGCCGACGTTTGTCCACAGACAGTTTTTCCGGGTCATGTGGCCAGCATGACTAAGCCGCTTCTGGCGAACCAGAGCAGCGCACGGAAACGCCGTTTAGCTTCCCGCCAGAGCGGTACTTATTTATCTACTTGCACTTTGATGTGCTTTTGAACTGCTAGGTTGGCAGGAGCAGGGACCGAGCAACAGGAGGTCACCCCATCACGGGGATTCGAACCGCCAACCTTCTGATCAGCAAGCCCTAGGCTCAGTGGTTTAGACCACAGCGCCACCCACCACAAACAGTAGTGGCTAATAAATGGAGCTGTGCAAATCACATCTCCTCCAAGATCTCACTTTGGCAAGCCTGTCACAGTCCAAGCCTCCTTCTTAGCCACTATATTAATTTTATGGTTGCCCAGCTTCCTTCCTTCCTTGAAATTCATCTCCCTCTCTCAAAGGCAGATGTGAACAGAGAGCTGATGTCATTACACTTAAATTTCATGTTGTTTTATGTTAGGTTCTATGTTGTTGTTATTGTTGTTATTTGTTGCACTAATAAAGTTTTAATGATTGGATTGGATTTGCCTGTTTAATTGATTGTTGCAGACCGTTCAGGGAACTTGGTTGATCGGCATCTAGAAACATAGCAAATGCAATATGGAGATCAATTAACACCAGCTGATCTAGCACAGAAGAAATGCTTAATTTTATTACTGTGGTGCAGCAGTTGGGGTGATGGGATATGATGTGGAAGACCTGGGGAGGTGAGTGTTCAAATCCCCACTCAGCCTACTGAGTGACCTTGAGCCATTTGGTATCTCTCTGCCTAACCTACCTCACAGGGTTGGCGTGAGGATAAAATGGAGAAAGCAAAGCACAATGGATTCTAATGCCATTCTTTTATCATTTGGCAGAAGCCACAAATAGCACTGTTAACAGTGCTAAATATTTATTATGAAAGATTAGGCCTTGGCTGTCATCTTTATCTGCAACATCACATGTGCAAACTTTCATATACAAGTTGGGCAGGAATACAAAGGATTTGGTTCTGCTCCTACCTGCATCCCCAGAAGGAACCTCACAGAAAAGAATCCATATCTTTTTAGATAGTGTGACATGCTTTATGGTGCCCTAAAGGCCAGTGTTATTCACACTGACAGTGGCTTTTATTGGAAAGGTTGATTTATAGGGCATGTGAGCAGTTGCAGTCTGAGGTGAAAAGAACTGGATCCCCTTCAGTCAAAGCAATTAGCGTGTGCAAATCATGTAAGTAATCCTCTGATGAATGATTCTACAGTTCTATTTATGGGGCCGGCCCTAGCAACAGGCAAAGCGAGGCAACTGCCTCAGGCCAGTGTGGTGTAGTGGTTAAGAGCGGTAGTCTCGTAATCTGGGGAACCGGGTTTGCGTCTCCGCTCCTCCACATGCAGCTGCTGGGTGACCTTGGGCCAGTCACACTTCTTTGAAGTCTCTCAGCCCTACTCACCTCACAGAGCGTTTGTTGTGGGGGAGGAAGGGAAAGGAGAATGTCAGCCGCTTTGAGACTCCTGAAGGGGAGTGAAAGGCGGGATATCAAATCCAAACTCTTCTTCTTCTTCTCCTCAGGCGGCAAATGCTGGGAGGCAGCAGGGATAGTCTCCCAGGTGTTCCTACTTAACAACAACAATAGTAATAATAATAGTAATAATTTTCTTATTTATACCCCACCTATCTGGCTGGGTTTCCCCAGCTACTCTGGGCGACTCTCAGAAGAATAGTAAAAACCTTATCAAACATTAAAAACTTCCCTAAACAGGGCTGCTTTCAGATATCTTAACCACTTAAGTCATGCCCTGTTGTTCGACAGAGATGTGTTTATGCTACATAGTCTGTCCTGCACCCCTCATTCATTCATTCAATTCAATATACTACCTTTCATCTGAAGATCACCAGACAGTTTAAAACATAAAAATGCAGAATAAAAGCAAAAGACATAACATATTAGCAAAAAAAAACAATACCTCCCTTAACCCACCCATCCCAAGCTGTTGCCCTCAGGTTTGGCCACCCTATTGCCATTACTGAAGTAAGATTCCAATATCAGTCCAGTATTTTTCTGGACTGGAGGGGGGCACCAACTTGCTCTTTCCCTCAAGCAGAAATATATCTTGTGCTGACCCTAGCTTCTTTTGAAGAGCTGGGGACTGAACTGCAATCTTTAAATCAATGAGCTGTACTAAAAATAAACAAAATATGGATGTATACTAGGGATGGATGATTCTGTCGATTTTGGTTCCTTCCTGTATCTCCTTCCCCCACACTTAAGTTCAGTTCTCCGCATCAATTTGCTTTTTCTTAATTACTCGTGGAAATTCATCAGTTGACTGCAATTTCCCCCCTTACGTACACATTTTTGTATGCAATTTTGCCTAACGTGCTTATTTTTTTTTTGCAAAACAGTTCTCCCCAGGGCTTTTTTATTCAGCTGGAACTCATCGGAACTCAGTTCCGGTACCTGTCAGGTGGGTGCTACTATAGCACTGGTTCTCCCTAATATATAATGTACTTTTCTACATTATTTTCACTAAGGTGTGCTTTTTTTCCGGACGTTTTACCCCCGGTATATTCATTTCTGTACCCCTGATTTGGCTGGAGAACGACATTGCAAAATTCAGAAAAGTGTAAATTTCATATTTTTTTTAAAGATATTTATTAAGTTTCCAATTTTATACAAACAAAAAGAAAAAAAGAAAAAAAGTTTAAAAACACATACAGTTCACAATACTTAATTTTCAATGACATATTTCCCTGGCCTCCTCATACCTCCCCTTCTTGTATTCCAATTCAAATTATTTACTCAGCAAATCCTTATTTCAAAACATTGCAGCTGGAAACCCCTTAATTTCAATCCAACATCATTCAACATTCTTTAATTTTACAATATTTCTGTAAATAGTCCTTAAATTTCTTCCAGTCTTCTTCCGCCGACTCTTCTCCCTGGTCACGGATTCTGCCAGTCATTTCTGCCAATCCCATACAGTCGATCACCTTCATCTGCCATTCTTCCAGGGTGGGTAAATCTTGCGTCTTCCAATACTTTGCAATAAGTATTCTTGCTGCTGTTGTAGCATACATAAAGAAAGTTCTATCCTTCTTTGGCACCAATTGGCCGACCATGCCCAGGAGAAAGGCCTCTGGTTTCTTCAGAAAGGTATATTTAAATACCTTTTTCATTTCATTATAGATCGTCTCCCAGAAAGCCTTAATCCTTGGGCATGTCCACCAGAGGTGAAAGAATGTACCTTCAGTTTCTTTACATTTCCAACATTTATTATCGGGCAAATGATAAATTTTCGCAAGCTTGACTGGTGTCATGTATGCTACAACAGCAGCAGAAAAGTGTAAATTTCAAAGGCTGGCTGTGTTTTGGTTCTCATATTGTTTTGGAAAGAGCAAACTGAGCGTCAGTAAGAACTTTTCTGATGGTAAGAGCTGTTTGACAGTGGAGCAGACTTTCCTTGGAGGGTGATGGACTGACCCTCATTGGAGGTTTTTAAGCAGAGGCTGGATGGCCGTCTGTCATGGTTGCTTTAGCTGAGATTCCTGCAATGCAGGGGGTTGGACTAGATGACCCCCAGGGTGCCTTCCAACTCTATGATTCTATGAAATTAGGTTAGGTTCATGTTTCAATGCAAATTGAAATGAATTCCTCCTCCAACCCCACCATGGTCTCACACACATCTATGCACCTTGTTAATGCCACCCCTAAATTCACTTTTATGTCACCCCCACTTCCAACTAATATAATAGGCACAGTATTTAACAGCATGCACAGACATCATTAATGCCATAGATGGTGCATTATTGCCATTA
Organism: Podarcis raffonei; assembly: GCF_027172205.1. NCBI lineage: Eukaryota > Metazoa > Chordata > Lepidosauria > Squamata > Lacertidae > Podarcis > Podarcis raffonei. The sequence continues at coordinate 112,434,397 of NC_070604.1, read as the reverse complement.
TGTTCATCAAGTATCTATGTACACCATTCCTGCTGGCTATATTTGGTAGTTATGAGGGTGCTTTATGGCTTTCTGGATATAAAAGAGTTGCTGTGGAAATACTAAGCATTGGAAAATGACCTATTGGTTATAGGTTGTTTTTTTTACTCATTTAGATTTTTGATATGTTTTAAAACAACATTATTGGATTGCCGCTGTTACGTTGTTAGTGACATTATGATTTTATTATGTTGTTGTTGTTTAATCGTCTAGTCGTGTCCGACTCTTCGTGACCCCATGGACCAGAGCACGCCAGGCACCTCTGTCTTCCACTACCTCCCGCAGTTTGGTCAAACTCATGCTGGTAACCTCGAAAACACTATCCAGCCATCTCGTCCTCTGTCTCCCCCTTCTCCTTGTGCCCTCCATCTTTCCCAGCATCAGTGTCTTCTCCAGGGACTCTTCTCTTCTCATGAGGTGGCCAAAGTACTGGAGCCTCAGCTTCACGATCTGTCCTTCCAGTGAGCACTCGGGGCCGATTTCCTTTAGAATGGATGCGTTTGATCTTCTTGCAGTCCATGGGACTCTCAAGAGTCTTCTCCAGCACCATAATTCAAAAGCATCAATTCTTCGGCGATCAGCCTTCTTTATGGTCCAGCTCTCACTTCCATACATCACTACTGGGAAAACCATGGCTTTAACTATACGGACCTTTGTTGGCAAGGTGACGTCTCTAGTTCTCAAGATGCTGTCTAGGCCTGTCATTGCCCTTCTCCCAAGAAGCAGGCGTCTTTTAATTTCGTGGCTGCTGTCACCATCTGCAGTGATCATGGAGCCCAAGAAAGTAAAATCTCTCACTGCCTCCATTTCTTCCCCTTCTATTTGCCAGGAGGTGATGGGACCAGTGGCCATGATCTTCGTTTTTTTGATGTTGAGCTTCAGACCATATTTTGCGCTCTCCTCTTTCACCCTCATTAAAAGGTTCTTTAATTCCTCCTCACTTTCTGCCATCAAGGTTGTGTCATCTGCATATCTGAGGTTGTTGATATTTCTTCCGGCAATCTTAATTCCATCTTGGGATTCATCCAGCCCAGCCTTTTGCATGATGTATTCTGCATATAAATTAAATAAGCAGGGAGACAAAATACAGCCTTGTCGTACTCCTTTCCCAATTTTGAACCAATCAGTTGTTCCATATCCAGTTCTAACTGTCGCTTCTTGTCCCACATAGAGATTTCTCAGGAGACAGATGAGGTGATCAGGCACTCCCATTTCTTTAAGAACTTGCCATAGTTTGCTGTGGTCGACACAGTCAAAGGCTTTTGCATAGTCAATGAAGCAGAAGTAGATGTCTTTCTGGAACTCGCTAGCTTTCTCCATAATCCAGCGCATGTTTGCAATTTGGTCTCTGGTTCCTCTGCCTCTTCTAAATCCAGCTTGCACTTCTGGGAGTTCTCGATCCACATACTGCTTGAGCCTTCCTTGTAGAATTTTAAGCATAACCTTGCTAGCGTGTGAAATGAGTGCAATTGTGCGGTAGTTGGAGCATTCTTTGGCACTGCCCTTCTTTGGGATTGGGATGTAGACTGATCTTCTCCAATCTTCTGGCCACTGCTGAGTTTTCCAAATTTGCTGGCATATTGAGTGGCACCTTAACAGCATCATCTTTTAAAATTTTAAATAGTTCAGCTGGAATACCATCACTTCCACTGGCCTTGTTATTTGCAGTGCTTTCTAAGGCCCATTTGACTTCACTTTCCAGGATGTCTGGCTCAAGGTCAGCAAGCACACTACCTGGGGTGTACGAGACATCCATATCTTTCTGGTATAATTCCTCTGTGTATTCTTGCCACCTCTTCTTGATGTCTTCTGCTTCTGTTAGGTCCTTACCACTTTTGTCCTTTATTATGGTAATCTTTGTACAAAATGTTCCTTTCATATCTCCAATTTTCTTGAACAGATCTCTGGTTCTTCCCATTCTGCTGTTTTCCTCTATTTGTTTGCATTGCTCATTTAAGAAGGCCTTCTTGTCTCTCCTTGCTATTCTTTGGAAATCTGCATTCAATTTCCTGTATCTTTCACTATCTCCCTCGCATTTTGCTTGCCTTCTCTCCTCCGCTATTTGTAAGGCCTTGTTGGACAGCCACTTTGCTTTCTTGCATTTCCTTTTCATTGGGATGGTTTTCGTTGCTGCCTCCTGTACAATGTTACGAGCCTCCATCCATAGTTCTTCAGGCACTCTGTCCACCAAATCTAAATCCTTAAACCTGTTCCTCACTTCCACTGTGTATTCATAAGGGATTTGACTTAGATTGTATCTTACCGGCCCAGTGGTTTTTCCTACTTTCTTCAGTTTAAGCTTGAATTTTGCTATAAGAAGCTGATGATCTGAGCCACAGTCAGCTCCAGGTCTTGTTTTTGCTGACTGTATAGAGCTTCTCCATCTTTGGCTGCAGAGAATATAATCAATCTGATTTCGATGCTGCCCATCTGGTGATGTCCATGTGTAGAGTCGTCTCTTGTGTTGTTAGAAAAGCGTGTTTGTGATGACCAGCTTGTTCTCTTGACAGAACTCTATTAGCCTTTGCCCTGCTTCGTTTTGATCTCCAAGGCCAAACTTGCCAGTTGTTCCTTTTATCTCTTGCCTCCCTACTTTAGCATTCCAATCCCCTATAATGAGAAGAACATCCTTCTTTGGTGTCACTTCTATAAGGTGTTGTAAGTCTTAATAGAATTGGTCAATTTTAGTTTCTTCAGCACCAGTAGTTGGTGCATAAACTTGGATTACTGTGATGTTAAAAGGTCTGCCTTGGATTCGTATCGAGATCATTCTATCATTTTTGAGATTGCATCCCAGTACAGCTTTCGCCACTCTTTTGTTGACTATGAGGGCCACTCCATTTCTTTTACGGGTTTCTTGCCCACAGTAGTAGATGTGATGGTCATCCAAACTGAATTCGCCCATTCCCGTCCATTTTAGTTCACTGATGCCCAGGATGTCAATATTTATTCTTGCCATCTCATGTTTGACCACCTCCAACTTACCCAGGTTCATGGTTCTTACATTCCAGGTTCCTATGCAATATTTTTCTTTACAGCATTGGACTTTCCTTTCGCTTCCAGGCATATCCGCAACTGAGCGTCCTTTCGGCTTTGGCCCAGCCGCTTCATCAGCTCTGGATCTACTTGTACTTGCCCTCCGCTCTTCCCCAGTAGCATGTTGGACGCCTTCCGACCTGAGGGGCTCATCTTCCAGCGTCATAACTTTTATATGCCTGTTGTCTTTGTCCATGGAGTTTTCTTGGCAAGGATACTGGAGTGGCTTGCCGGTTCCTCCTCCAGGTGGATCACGTTTGGTCAAAGCTCTCCACTATGACCTGTTCATCTTGTGTGCCCTGCTCGGCGTAGTTCATAGCTTCTCTGAGTTCTTCAAGCCCCTTCGCCACGGCAAGGCAGTGATCCATGAAGGGGATGATTTTATTATGCTTTGTGTTTATTATATTATTCTTGCATTCAGACATTGGCTTGTACTCAGTACAGTAGTACCTCGGGTTACGAACGCTTTGGGTTACAGACGCTTCAGGTTACAGACTCCGCTAACCCAGAAATAGTACCTCGGGTTAAGAACTTTGCTTCAGGATGAGAACAGAAATCGCGTTGCGGCGGTGCAGCGGCAGCGGGAGGCCCCATTAGCTAAAGTGGTACCTCAGGTTAAGAACAGTTTTAGGTTAAGAATGGACCTCCAGAACGAATTAAGTTATTAACCCAAGGTACCACTCTATAGTGCAAAGTAAGCTTCCCATCAGTGCAAGTATTTATGCTACCACAATGGGTCTTTCTTCCCTCTTTTCCTACTGCATAACCCTTGTTATGTACTGAGTTGAATAGGATCCAAAATGTAGCAGTCTGATTGGTCCTAGAACAATAGGATTCAGAATGCAGCATTCTGACTGGTCCTAGAACAATGCAGCAGTATGATTGGTCCGCAGGCGCCACCCAATCCAGCTCCAGGTGGAAGTGAATCTGCAACCTGATTGGCCTACAGGAGAATCCCGGAATTAGCCAATCACGTGCAGACCATTGTGTAAATAATGTATATAAAGCAGATATTTTGGGGAAACTTTCATTCCTTGCTACTATGAGCTGAATAAAGAGCATGAAATCCACACTCGACTCCGAGTATTTTTCACCCCTTAAATCTGTTTGGGAGATTACCCCGACCCCCTGGAGCAGATTTGGAAAAGGCACAGTGCATGCACACAAGGAGGAGAAGGGAGGAAGTCTTATTGCACAGGCAAAATTCCTTGCACTGACAGTACAGGGGAGCTGGACACCATCTTTTATTTTCTGCAAGCCACTCTGAGTACAAATATTATTTGTGGAAGATTTGGTATATACATAAGCCTGACTTTGACTCTAAGAGGAAGAATGAACAATGAAGCAATAATACGAAGGACTTCATTGCACTGAGCGAATTGTTTCAGGATTTCTTCCAGAAATATTAAGTCCAAAAACTCTCTCATTGTTTCTTTCTTTCTTTTTTTTAGGTAGAGCAGACAGCTAGAGGCCCACCCTGTTCAAGGAGTGGACCCTTACTGATAGGAACTCCACCTCACGCTGTAAATCATCCAGACAATTAATCCCAGTTGGCACAACTTGAAGTCCCTAAGAGTTTCGCTTTCTTAGAAGAGGACATTTGAAAAGAATTTGCTCCACCCTGCATCGCTTGCCAATCCAAGGAAGGCTCTGTTTCATTTCCCAGAGGTAACGATTCTAGGAAAATTGTCCTGGTGGCTCGGAAAGCAGAGAGCACAGGAAGTGAGGATTTTCAGACCTGCCTGAGAAATGAAGCCAACTCACTGGAAAGAAGCCATTGGACACATGTAAGATAAAACATTCGCTTCCTCTTCACCAAGGATGACTGCTTAGGGAACAAAAGAAATTAACGAGCGAACATTCCCCACACATGAAATCAAGGGTTTAGCATGGTTTGTCCTTTTCAGTACGAATTGTGAACTTGGGAGTGGAAGACCTTTCTTTTTCACTCGTCCAGGGCAGCCTTCCCTCAGGGGGATAATTTGTTGAGCGCTCCATGCTGGATAGGGGTGAGCTGGATTTCCCCACTCTTGGAATACTGGCAAACATTGAAAAATGGTACACCCTTTGTTCACGGAAGAACTTGGACTTCAGTTTTTGGAAGAAGCAGCTTTCCTCACAAACCACTGTTGGGGAGTTGTGGTTAAGGAGATGTTGGTAATGTTCTTTCCAGCACAGTGCAATAGCATCCACAAGGGCTGACATGGATGCCAAAATCCAGCATCGCCTGAGCTATGCGAGTGCGGCTTTCTCCCAATTGAAGTGCAGAGTGTTTGAGGACCGGGACATTCGCTGGGAAACCAAAATGCTTGTTTACAAAGCTATTGTACTACTAAACTTACTGTATGCTTATGAAACATGGACCACTTATAAACGTCATCTCCAACTCCTCGAAAGATTCCATCAATGGTGTCTCCAAAAATTTTTACACATCGCTTGGGGAGACAGGTGAACTAATGCCAGCGTACTGGAAGAAGCAAAGATCACCAGTGTTGAAGCAATCATTCTTCAACATCAACTTTGTTGGACTGGTCATGTTGTGCAGATGCCTGATTATTGTCTTCCAAAGCAACTACTCTAATCTGAACTTAAAAATGGAAAGCATAATGCCGGTAGTCAACAAGAGGTTTAAAGACTGTCTCAAGGCAAATCTTTAAAAAAAAGTAGTATTAACACCAACAATTGGGAAACACTGGCCTGCGAGCATTCCAATTGAAGAACAGCCTTTACCAAAAGTGTCATGGGCTTTGAAGACACTCGAACCCAGGATGGAAGGGAGAAACGTGCTAAGAGGAAGGCACGCTTGGCAAATCCACACCGTGATGAACTCCCACCCAGAAACCAATGTCTCCACTGTGGAAGGACATGTGGATCCAGAATTGGCCTCCATAGTCACTTGCGGACTCACTGTTAAAACTGTGTTTATGGAAGACAATCTTACTCGGCTATGAGTGATCGCCAAAGAAGAAGACGACGACTTGGGGAAATTTGAAAAGCATATTTAGATATGATGTTGTAGTCTTTCCCAATAAAAAAAAAAATACACACTCAGTGAGCCTAAGTCCATAAATGTGTCTAATGTAGATCTTTGGATCTTGGTAACTGCAGAAACAGAGTATAGTCTGAAGACACGTGAGGCTATCACTTTCCTGGAGCTAAGCAGGTCAGGATTTGGTCAGTGCCTAGATACTGACTTGGGTTCCATGCCATGTGAGATATAAATGTTAGAAAATAATTAAATTCACAGTCTTGTGAATCAGTTTCCTAATTAGTTTCCCGGTCATCTGATCATTCATTTATTCTTTTTTCAGTAAATGTGTGGTTAGTGATTTGTTGTGCAGCTTCTGGTTGTCTCCTCTACAGGAAGTGCCCATGGTGCAAGGGGAACAGCATTTCCGCTGGATGCAAAGACTTTGCTGCTGGGGAAATGCAATTCTTCCTTTAAGTAGCATGTCCATTTCTGTTGAGAGCGCTTAAGCTTAAGATCAGACATAGATGTTCAACTTATGTGGGAGGGAGCAAGGGAATGTTGCAAGCTGAATTTAAGGCTGGAATAATGAGGCACTTAGGCGAAACGAAAATTGATCGGATTCGTCCATCCCCTAAACAAGACCACGGGTCCAAATGGCTTCAGTTCTTGCAACTATGCAGCCTTTGCAACCCGGCTATCCAAAATACCACTTCATCTGGAGAGGACAGGGATTAAACTAGGGCTTTCTGTATGCAAAGCAGCTGCCATGGATGTATTGGGGCCCCTTTCATGTTCTTCCCTTTAAAGGGCAGCTTCTATAGCTCAGCTAAAGAACACAAAGGCACTCCAAGCTGGGGAAAGTGCTGACACAGGGAGCAAACTGACTAACGCACGAGTGCATTGAAGAGCCTTCGACTACAGTGGGCTTTAATTCATGCCCTGACACTGCCAGCGCGCTCTGCATGCCAAGCGGCTCGGGCTCTTGACTCCTGAGTGCTTCTCCCTGGCCTCCTTCGTGCTGTTGCCATCAGTCTCCTCCTTTCCTCTTTTCTCCTTCGCGCTTTCTCAAAGGGAGTGGGACGGAGAGCCTGGAGCCAAAAACAAGTGATGGGATAATAATAAGGGGGGGGGAGTTCATTGCCAGGGCAGCCTGTGCCTGATCCTCCCAGCGACGTGGGGGTGGGGGTGGAAAGATTGCAACGGAGGCCTCCTGAGGGCACAGGGGTGAAAATGAATAGAGAGGTGAAATATACTCAGAGTCGAGTGTGGATTTCATGCTCTTTATTCAGCTCATAGAAGTGAGGAATGCAAGTTCTCCCGAAATGTCTGCTTTATATACATTATTTACACAATGGGCCGCATGTGATTGGCTAATTCCGGGATTCTCCTGTAGGCCAATCAGGTTGCGGCTTCACTTCCACCTGGAGTTGGATTGGGTGGCTCCTGTGGACCAATCAGACTGCTGCATTCTGGACCCTATTGTTCTAGGACCAATCAGACTGCTGCATTCGGAATCCTATTGTTCTAGGACCAATCAGACTGCTGCAATTTGGATCCTATTCAACTCACTACATAACAGAGGGAAGGATAGGCGAGCATTCCATAGGAGCCGGTGGGGAATCTGGGAAACACAACACAACACAACACACACACACACACAGATTAAAGATAGTGTTCTATAGTGGTTAGAGCACAGCTTTCCAAACTGTGTGTCGGGTGTAGGGTGTAGGTGTGTCACACGAACTCTCCCCATGCACCTGGAAAGGGGTTAGTTGAACCCCAGGTTTGCTAGCACAACAGAATCAGTGTTGCGAAATGATGCATGTCTAAAAAGTGTGTCACCAACATGAAAAGTTTGGAAAGCTCTGGGTTAGAGGGTTGGACTTAGGAACTGGGAGACCAGGGTTCAAATTTCCGCTCAGTCCTGAAGCTCACAGGGTGATCTTCAACCTGTCACTGACGCCCAGTCGAACCTACCTTACAGGATGGGCAAGGCTATAGCACAGACATGGTGGCTCTCGCCTCTCTAAGGATGCTGCCCACATCCTCAGGCTCCGCAAACTGAAATGCTTTCATTGCCACAGGACAAGCAACAGCCAGACACATCCACAGGACCTGATTCAACTACAGCACTCAAGTCAGAGAGGATCCGAGCAACTTTGTCTGCAAAGTGTGCTGCAAATTTTTCACAGCGGGCTGTTGAATGGGCTTCTTGTGGGCCAGGGTGCATAGAAGTAACTCCTGTTGAGTTCTCTAAGGCTTACACCAAGGTACCTGGGTACAGGGACTGCAGCCTTAAAACAGTTGCTTAATTCTCCCATGGAATTAATGGGAGCCCAATACCTCTTTGGGCTAGATTGGGCTGTTTGTTGCCAGTATTAATATGGACATGCTCTTTGAAGAGGTGTCGACCACAGCAAACTATGGCAAGTTCTTAAAGAAATGGGAGTGCCTGATCACCTCATCTGGCTCCTGAAAAATCTCTATGTGGGACAAGAAGCGACAGTTAGAACTGGATATGGAACAACTGATTGGTTCAAAATTGGGAAAGGAGTACAACAAGGCTGTATTTTGTCTCCCTGCTTATTTAATTTATATGCAGAATACATCATGCAAAAGGCTGGGCTGGATGAATCCCAAGATGGAATTAAGATTGCCGGAAGAAATATCAACAACCTCAGATATGCAGATGACACAACCTTGATGGCAGAAAGTGAGGAGGAATTAAAGAACCTTTTAATGAGGGTGAAAGAGGAGAGCGCAAAATATGGTCTGAAGCTCAACATCAAAAAAACAAAGACCATGGCCACTGGTCCCATCACCTCCTGGCAAATAGAAGGGGAAGAAATGGAGGCAGTGAGAGATTTTACTTTCTTGGGCTCCATGATCACTGCAGATGGTGACAGCAGCCACGAAATTAAAAGACGCCTGCTTCTTGGGAGAAGGGCAATGACAGGCCTAGACAGCATCTTGAGAACTAGAGACGTCACCTTGCCAACAAAGGTACGTATAGTTAAAGCCATGGTTTTCCCAGTAGTGATGTATGGAAGTGAGAGCTGGACCATAAAGAAGGCTGATCGCCGAAGAATTGATGCTTTTGAATTATGGTGCTGGAGAAGACTCTTGAGAGTCCCATGGACTGCAAGAAGATCAAACCTATCCATTCTTAAGGAAATCAGCCCTGAGTGCTCACTGGAAGGACAGATCATGAAGCTGAGGCTCCAGTACTTTGGCCACCTCATGAGAAGAGAAGACTCCCTGGAAAAGACACTGATGCTGGGAAAGATGGAGGGCACAAGGAGAAGGGGGCGACAGAGGACGAGATGGTTGGATAGTGTTTTCGAGGTTACCAGCATGAGTTTGACCAAACTGCAGGAGTTAGTGGAGGACAGAGGTGCCTGGCGTGCTCTGGTCCATGGGGTCACGAAGAGTCGGACACGACTAAACGACTAAACAACTAAACAACATGTCCAAAATTCGCAGGTGGATCTGTGGGTTAAACCACAGAGCCTAGGGCTTGCTGATCAGAAGGTTGGAGGTTCGAATCCCTGCGACGGGGTGAGCTCCCGTTGCTCGGTCCCAGCTCCTGCGCAGTTCAAAAGCATGAAGTGCAAGTAGATAAATAGGTACTGCTCCAGCGGGAAGGTAAACGGTGTTTCCGTGCGCTGTTCTGGTTTGCCAGAAGTGGCTTAGTCATGCTGGCCACGACCCGGAAACTGTACGCCGGCTCCCTCGGCCAATAAAGCGAGATGAGTGCCGCAACCCCAGGGTCAGCTACGACTGGACCTAATGGTCAGGGGTCCCTTTACCTTTATGTCCAAAATTGGGTGTGAGACGCTGTAGAAAAAGATTAATATGGAAGGTGAGCTGGAAGTAACATTCGTTAAAATTATGGAAGTTAATTACAGATTTTGGAATAGTAAATAATGGCTTTTGGGACGCACCTAAGAGCATAAACTCCACAACTCTGCTGTGAATGCATTTTGAAAGTGTGTGGGGGGGGACTAATATACAATTGCTAGCTAGCTAGCAAAGCTTGTGGCATTTCCATGCAAAATGACCTTTAAGAGCCAAGAAAATGTCATGATTCAGCTTCTGCGAGGAGACGTTCTGCAAAATCCTAATTAAGAGATTGTATTAAGCCTTCAGCTGGCAGAAAGAATTTTGTCACATTCATACAAATGAGGGACAGCAGCTCCGTGGGAATTTGGTTTCCATGAATTTGGAGAGAATCGTTAATATATGTTGATTACTTTAATTGCCAGCATTTAAAATGGGTACACAGGCCTTCAAATTGGGTGCAAACAATATCAGACAAAGTTTAAGGAAATGGGAACATAGAAAGATGACTTTTGCCTGGGGGTACTATTTGTTCATCTAGCCTAGCACTGTCTACTCTGGCTGGTAGCAGCCCTTTAAGGGTCAGTCTCAGGAAGAAGTCTTTCATCATTGACCACTGCTTGATCCAAGAGATTCCGGGGACTGGTGAACCTATGGAAGCCTTCACAACTTTGTACCCTCCAAATGTTTTGCACCATAACTTCCATCAACCCTAACACAGCTTGAGCTGATGGGATATGTAGTCCAAAACACCCAAAGGGCACCCAGCTGGGGATAGCAGACCTAGGCCCTACTGCAAGCAATGCACATGATCAACCAGGGCTTGCAAAAATTCTAACAGAAATTGTGTGTGTGTGTGTGTGTGTGTGTGTGTGTGTGGATGCCGGTTTGTATGAAACTCTGGAGAAGAACTCAAAATTGTCAGCTTTGCTTTCCTGCACTGAACAGGTTAAGGCAGGCATAGGCAAACTCCGCCCCCCCAGATGTTTGGGACTACAATTCCCATCATCCCTGACCACTGGTCCTGTTAGCTAGGGGTGATGGGAATTGTAGTCCCAAACATCTGGAGGGCCGGAGTTTACCTATGCCTGGGTTAAAAGCATGCAGCCACTGTGGGAGGAGGGCATTGCAGGGGCAAAGGTCCTGATCCAAACCACACTTGCAATTTTCTTTAAAACAAAACTCCCGGAAAATCTCCATTCATCCAATTTCTTCTTGCATTCTAATGTCATTTACAGTCCTCAGGACACACAACAGCGCTTTCCCAGCAGATCTTACAAGGGTACATAGGATCATAGGGAAAGAGACCGTCATTTGGATAGCCTGACCCAAATCTATTCAGGGCTTTCAGGGTTCTTGAACTGAACCTGGAAACAGATCAGTAGTCAGTTCAACTCAAGCAACATATGAAGCAATGAGGATAAGCATCAACCAGAACGTTTGCTGCATCAAATTACTGGAATTTGGAAACAGTCTATGGAATGGTTGAACAGTAGATTCAGAGCAAGACATCCTTACACGCTGCTTGGTTGCCTTGGGGAAGTAGGTTGTCAACGTGGTGCCCACTGGTGCCAGTGTGCCTGCCAATATCTCCTATGGTGCCCGCATAAAGTCTCCGTGTATATCCCTCCCCTCGAATACACAGTGCATAAGTCTTCTTGCCCAGGGTGAACTGCCTCAGTGTCTCCCACATTGAAGAAGAAGAAGAGTTTGGATTTGATATCCCGCTTTATCACTAACTGAAGGAGTCTCAAAGCAGCTAACATTCTCCTTTCCCTTCCTCCCCCACAACAAACACTCTGTGAGGTGAGTGGGGCTGAGAGACTTCAGAGAAGTGTGACTAGCCCAAGGTCACCCAGCGGGAAGTGAACCGGGTTCACCAGACTACGAGACTACTGCTCTTAACCACTACACCACACTCCCTTCAACACATGCATATTTCAATGGATCTCAGGATTGGACACCCAGCCTCCCAGTTTCTCCGTGGGAGTGCAGCACTGATGGCTGAAGTGGGTGCTTTTCCGCCTCACTGATGGGGCAACTGATGGAAGGGCATGCCTGTGGCCTTGTCAGCAGATGATTTCCCACAAAACATCTGGCTGGTCACAACTGGCCACAGGATGCTTGATGAGATGGGCCAATAGTCCGACCAAGCTTGAATATTCTCTTCTGTCTTTAACAGTGGCTTAATCAGAGTAAATCACCAGGTGAACCTTGTCATGGCTTGCAGATAAGCATCGTAACTTTCCCCTATCTGCGGATCAAGTTACTGTTAAAGGCACAGTAGCCAGACAGACATTCAGCAGCTGGTTTGGTTTCTTAAGCCTCAAGCCTCCTTATTCCAAGGCTCTGGTACATTGGAACATGACCAAAACAGAAATCTAGCATTGCCAACTTTCCCCCCCTGGATGCTGTTCCTGTACCTTTAGCAGCAGCTTGCTCCACAGACTTTAGAATAGGCTTCCTCAACCTCGGCCCTCCAAATGTTTTTGGCCTACAACTCCCATGATCCCTAGCTAGCAGGACCAGTGGTCAGGGATGATGGGAATTGTAGTCTCAAAACATGTGGAGGGCCGAGGTTGAGGAAGCCTGCTTTAGAAAGTGGTTGTTGTTGTTTAGTCGTTTAGTCGTGTCCGACTCTTCGTGACCCCATGGACCAGAGCACGCCAGGCACTCCTGTCTTCCACTGCCTCCCGCAGTTTGGTCAAACTCATGCTGGTAGCTTCGAGAACACTGTCCAACTATCTCGTCCTCTGTCGTCCCCTTCTCCTTGTGCCCTCAATCTTTCCCAACATCAGGGTCTTTTCCAGGGAGTCTTCTCTTCTCATGAGGTGGCCAAAGTACTGGAGCCTCAGCTTCAAGATCTGTCCTTCCAGTGACCACTCAGGGCAGATTTCCTGAAGAATGGAGAGGTTTGATCTTCTTGCAGTCCATGGGACTCTCAAGAGTCTCCTCCAACACCATAATTCAAAAGCATCAATTCTTCGGCGATCAGCCTTCTTTATGGTCCAGCTCTCACTTCCATACATCACTACTGGAAAACCACAGCTTTAACTATACGGACCTTTGTTGGCACCTTGCCAACAAAGGTCTGCTTTAGAAGGTAGTGATGCTTTTCTGCATGCATGCTTCACCTGCTTTTTCAGACCAGGGTACTAAGAGAGTGCAGACAAAGCACAGGCCAGGCCATTTCTTTCCTGGTCAGTTTGCAACCCTGCTGGAATTATTATTGAAAATCCCAATGGTGTTAATTCAGCTGAGGGGCAATATTCATCAATTGCCAGCTCTCTCTTCAAATTTTCCATCAGGCATGATACCCTTTAGGAACACGGTTACTACTTAAAGCCTCTGGCAGGAAGAAAGAACAGCCTTTTTCAATCGCTTCTAAATTTACATTTTGTCCTTGCTCTGGAAAATAAATTTACCTCCACCTCCAGCAAGCTTCCTACCTCCTGCTCTGGAAATGAGAATTATGCTGCAACGTAACGTGGAACAAGCTCCGCACCAAAAAAGGAAGGCCTGTCGTATCTTGGCAGGTTACTATAGCAACAATTGGAACAGCTTCATTTTTGGACTACAGATCAAAAAGCACAGCTAAGAACGCCTTACCATTTGTGCCTCTCCAAAACAAAAAGCAAAAATCAACGAAACAGGAGTCTTCTCAGTTTTTGCCCTGAAATATTTTGAAGTAGTTAAATGAACAATGATAAAATCGGTTTCGTCAACCACAGGTCCCTAGCTGTTGTTGGACTACAAACCCCATCATCCTTAACCAGTCTAGCCAATAGTCAAGGATAATGGGAGTTGTAGTCCTTCAGTGTCCGGGGACCCAAGACTGCAAAGCACTTGAATTGACTTTTAACTTCATGCAAGGGATGTCTCAAAGTCTAATAGTGAGCTCTAATACCTTAGTGAGCTCTAATACCTTGGAGAGGATCATAGAATCATAGAACTGTAGAGTTGGAAGGGACCCCAGGGTCATCTAGTCCAACCCCTTGCAATGCAGGAATCCTGCCCACAGCCATCCCTGGGTGGGCTCGAACCAACAACCTTCTGGTTTAACAGCCAGATGCACTGACTCATTGTGCCACAGAGAACAATCGTTCAACGGCTTTGATGGCTGGTGCCTACCAGAAGCTGAGCATCTCTCTCTACCTCCCTGTGTGAGGGCTGAGCTCAATGAGAATGAGGGTATATATAAGTAAGCACTGTGGCGACCACACAGGGTCCCCGGACGTTTCACCGTCTATTGATCCCTGTGCCACCACTTGATTTCTCGCTGCCACCACCCAGGCCCTACCTGGTACAATACTGAGTCCAGTCAGGGTTAAATTGGAACATAAACTTCTGTTTATTTATTGAAGTTTAACAAGCGTGTGGTTTCATAAACGGTATCAGTCAATTACATTCATGGGGTGCCTATCCAGACCTATAACTTCCGCTACCTGCTCTCCCTCACTAAACCACCTCTCAGATATTTACTTGTCTTCCTAGCCCCTAACTGTTCCTGACTCAGCTTATTTCGCTACACTAACTCAACCTACCCACAGACTCTATCCCAATTCACTCCAACCAACCACCCAACTCCCAACGAACTCCCCTTTCGCCCCTCCCAGAGCTGGTTTTACAGTCCCTCTCACTCCACCCCCGTGGGTTCTGATTGGGTAACTTGTTTAACTAATTCACCTCCAGCACTCTCATATGTTAATGTCAAAAGCACCTCTTCCACTATTTGCCAAGCCATGCCTTGAGATCTGCTGGACAGGCCTGAAGGAGCATCTCCACCCCCATCGTTCTACCCGGACACTGAGGTCCAGCATCGAGGGCCTTCTGGTGGTTCCCTCACTGCGAGAAGCCAAGTTACAGGGAACCAGGCAGAGGGCCTTCTCGGTAGTGGTGCCTTCCCTGTGGAACACCCTCCCACCAGATGTCAAAGAGAACAACTACCAGGCTTTTAGAAGACATCTGAAGGCAGCCCTGTTTCGGGAAGCTTTTAATGTTTGATGTATTATAGTATTTTAATATTCTTTTGGAAGCCGCCCAGAGTGGCTGGGGAAGCCCAGCCAGATGGGCGGGGTATAAATAAATTATTATTATTATTATTATTATTATTATTATTATTATTATTATTATTACTACTACTACTACTACTACTACTACTGATGGTTCCACCTGCAGCCCTGACCTTTTTAGCATTCACTGCAGATGTGCTTGTTCAGTTTAGCCTTGGGGGACTGGGGATACATATGGCGAACCTCAGGCCTGGGGACCAAACAAGGAATCTCCCCAGGCCACACACTCTCTACCCCTTCCCATAGCTGTCAACTTACAGATTTGAAAATAAGGCACCAGCAGCCTCGAAAATAAGGGATCAGCAGCCAAAAAAGGGGATTTTCAGAGCACAGGGAGGTTCAACTTCTGAGCCCCTCCGAGCCAAAGGCAGAAAGCCCAGCCAGCAGCCAAACGAAGCCTCAAGCAGTGGTTCCCACAGCACAGCAACCCAGCAAAGGGGACGCAGCAAGGAAAACCACCGTCACCTCTCCACTGGGAAGCGCTGAGCAAAGGCGAGTCCTCAGGCAACATGGCCGATTTGATCGGCACAAGGCATGCAAGCGCCACCCCCCATTCGTTCTTAGACTCCTTATTGGGTGAGCAACGCAGCCAAGCAACACAGTTGGAGCCTCCCTCCTCCCTGGCCGGCAGGGAGGGAGGGAGAGGAGCTGCTTCCTTTGAAACCCGGGAAATTTAAGGGACATCATAAGGGACATAAGGGGCAGCAGCTGGTCACGGCGCTGGGATAAGGGACTTTCCCGCCAAATAAGGGACGGTTGACAGCTATGCCCCTTCCCAATCCCTGCTTTGCATCCTCCTTGAGTACTTTTGCCAGGCTAGAAGGTATCCTTGAGCTCATATCATGCCTCTTGCCTCCCTGGAGGGAGGATAGAGAAGGCTGGCTGGGTGTCAAAACAAACCTACTGTACCAAAGTGAAGTTCGCATTTGATGCCCTGCCTACTTTTGCCCTGGCCCTCACAGGCATATGGCCCTCAGAATGTTGCCCATAAGGGAATGTGGCCCTCGGGACAAAGACATTTCCTCACCCCTTTTCTAAGGACAAGCTGTTGGCATTTGGATGCATTAATGTGGGCTGTGCTTTAAAGAACGGCCATGTTTTTCTTTGTGCTGGGTTGACGTGCGCTCTTAAAAATAGCAATAATAAAGGACATGAAACAGGTGGCATTTAGGTGATGCAAGAGTGCAGTATCCTCTCCTTGATCTATAAAAGACGTCCCTTCTGAAATGCCCTGCCCCTAAGAAAAAGAAGGAGCAGAAAGGTGCACATTGTATTGCTTGTGACAGCATTCTGCTGTAGTGATATATTTACCATGATGATCTCCCCATAATCAGTGAAAATAAAAGGGGCACTAATAACTGCTGCTTCTCTTAGGAAGCTGCTTGTTCGGATCATTGGTCAATCTAGCTCAGTACTGTCTACACTGAGTGGCAAAGCTTCTCCAGGATTTGAGGCCGGGTTCTCTCCTACTCCCACCTGGAGACAAGGGGACGTGGGTGGCGCTGTGATCTAAACCACTGAGCCTCTTGGGCTTGCCCATCAGGAGGTCAGCGGTTCGAATCCCCACGACGAGGTGAGCTCCCCTTGCCCTGTCCCAGCTCCTGCCAACCTAGCATTTCAAAAGCATACCAGTGCAAGTAGATAAATAGGTACCACTGTGGCAGGAAGGTAAATGGTGTTTCCGTGCGCTTTGGTTTCTGTCACAGTGTTCCATTGTTTAGTCATGCTGGCCACATGACCTGGAAAACTGTCTGTGGACAAATATCGGCTCCCTTGGCCTGAAAGCGAGATGAGCACCGCAACCCTATAGTCGCCTTTGACTGGACTTAACCATCCAGGAGTCTTTTACCTTTACCTTTTTTTACCCAGAGATTGAAATTGGGAACTACTGCAAGCAAAGCAGATGCTCCACCACTGAGCAATGGCCCTTTTTGATTGGCAACACAGGGACTATTAAGACGCAGTAGGAGGAAAGATCCCATGTTGCAGGGAAAGAAGAGATTGTCTCAGGAGGCAGCTAAAAATAGGTGAACATCAATGAGAAGTGTGGTGCATGTTACCATTACCCATCAAACAGCTCCACCTAGAGCTCAGAAAGTTAGGTCCTTTGAGAAGCCATGCTAGTTCAGCTTCAGCAAAACTTGTTTATCCATAAGCTTTCTAATTTTATGTTTGATAATACTTCCCATCAGTTTTCCTAAAACAGGTGTTACGCTAAACAAACTGTAAGTTCCTGGATCCCCCAAAATCCCTTTTCAAAAATTGCTGTTACACTGCCCACTTTCCAGTCCTCAGAGAGTGATCTTTGAGACAAGGTATGTATTTTTGTTAGATCAACATTCTCGCATTTTCTCGGCAACTGTCCATTTACATTGCAGAGGGTTGAACTAGATGATCCTCAGGTCCCTTCCAACTCTACAGTTACGATTTTATACATATCTGTTAAATCAGATAGTGCTGTGCTTAATATCGGTTTAACAACACCTACAGCTTGCATCAGCTCCTGGGTGCCACTTATAAGTCCAGGGTTGCTGAAGGGAACTGAAGTTCAACCATTACTCCAGCATTTCCTCTTTAGGGTGCTTCTTCGTTTTCATTCTCCATCTCGAGGTGACCCTGAGCGTTTCAGCCAGGTCAACATGCCTGCTCCAGTGCTCAATTATTCTTGGATCCTGGTATCACCACCCACAGCGATTCTGTGGGGTTTCAAACTTCCTCTTTGACATACAGAGCAACAGCACCTCCAGAATGCCCTTCTCTGTCCCTTCCTATGGAGTTTATATTCAGAGATAACCATGTCCTACTGGTTTTCTCCAATCCACCAAGTTTCCTTTATATCCACTGTATCTATGTCTTGTCTTAAGACCCAACCCTCCAACTCACACATCTTGGCTTGGAAGTCTCAAGCATTAGTGCATCAGCACATAAATAGGGGCTCTCTCCAAATGTGTTTGATACATGCATTTTACCCTACAGAGTTTTGGCTCTCCGAATTGCTGCTGTGTGCTCCTGCCCTCTAAGTGTCTAGTTCTACCTCACCCACACCTGAACAATCATAAATATTTCCCCCCTCAACCTGATGATTTGTTCTGAATCAGCTCCTCTTGACTTCCCCCATGCAATCAATTTAAAAGCTGGTCCACCACCTTTTTTAAAGTACTGTATCCCTGGGTCTTTATCTGCGTCCCCAGACCAAAAAAATATGACATTCCTATCTTGAAATCAAAACAACACATAAATTAACGGCCCCATCACGTATTACGCGAAACGATCAGCAATCTTGGCAGAAATACAGCATTTCTACCAAACTAATTGCCTCTAATCAGCCTTACACAACAGAATTAGAATGCCTTTGATTTATTGCATTCCGTTTCCCCAGCATTACTCAGTACTCTCGTCTTCTTCCTTCCAAGTACTAGACTAACAAGTCTCCACCCTCTGCCCTCACCCTTTTTGTCTTGGCACCTGGCCACGTTTGGAGTTCTGTTTTCACACCGTTATAAGAGGAACCGGCAACAAAAGGGACTGCACCCTCACCTCCCAGCAGGACTGCTCAAGTTATTCAGGATCCATCCCAGGCCATCCAGGATGTTCTTTGGGGATAGCCAATACGGAACCATCTTGGCTGTGGATGATGGGAGTTGGAGTCAAATATTCTCTTGAGGACACCATATTGACTACGGCTGCTATATAATGAATGCATGTATGCCATGAATATGCAGAAATTCAGAATGTGGTTTGGGGTGCAACTTAATAAAAACCCACCAAGTTTCTATCCCTCATTTTTTGAAGATTTGTTCAAAAGCGTGTGAGCAGCAGCTGATGAATGAGGTCAGAGGGGTGTGTGAATACAATTGTCAGTGTTTGGGGCTGGAACTTCTGTGCCAAGCACAGTTCCTTGACCCACTAGATTAATTATCACAACCAAAGTAAACAATGATCCATAGTAAAAACAGCAGGACAAATCATGCAAAATAATCACACAGATGTGTATCGATCTTGGCTGATGGGAGTTGCAGTCTAAATATCTGGAAAGTATCAGGCTATTTGCAAAAACAACTCTATGGAACTCAGAACTCTATGGAGCCCCTGCTCTCCCTATGGTGCAGATTCAGTTCATTCTTCAAACAGCTCTGCAATATTTTCCAATGAAAAAGCTCCGCACATTGTTTCTTCTGACTCCTATAGCTTAGGCTTGACCCATAGGCACGACTGGGGCTACTGATGATGTATGGCCAAATGGGTGTGTGTGGAGCTGATTGCATCCAAGCTTCGCATCAAAGATCACATGTGCTTTCCTACGATGTCATCAGCAAGCTCCCAAACCAAAAGGGACCAGCAGGCCCCAACTCCACCTTGAATGCCATCCTTTGCTTGGGGCCAAGAGACATGGGCTGGTTGTCCACAAGTCCCCATCTCCTGCGCTTTAGAAAGCTGGAAACAGCTATATAACAAAGGTAAAGGTAAAGGGACCCCTGACCATTAGGTCCAGTCATGGCCGACTCTGGGATTGCGGCGCTCATCTCACTTTATTGGCCGAGGGAGGGAGCCAGCGTACAGCTTCCGGGTCATGTGGCCAGCATGACTAAGCCGCTTCTGGCAAACCAGAGTAGCACACGGAAACGCCGTTTACCTTCCCGCCAGAGCGGTACCTATTTATCTACTTGCACTTTGATGTGCTTTCGAACTGCTGGGTTGGCAGGAGCAGGGACCGAGCAACAGGAGCTCACCCCGTCGCGGGATTTGAACCGCCGACCTTCTGATTGGCAAGTCCTAGGTTCTGTGGTTTAACCCACAGTGCCACCCGCAACCCATATAACAAAAGGAAGGAGGACTCTTAATAGGAATCCTTAACAGTGCCTAGCAAATGGAAGCCCTAAGGTGGTCTTCTATCAACAGCCCCTCCTTCTGCAGGGCTTGGGCAGACTTCAGATTGTTTAGGAAGGTGGGCGTCACATGTCACCTCCATAAACGGAAGCCACAGCTGCAGCAATTATGCTGGTTCCCTTAATAGGAAACTATTTGGCGAGAGACCGCTCTGTCTCTGGGCGCTTGTAAGCCATTGCTATTTTCAGGCAGGATTCAGTCATATGCCAGCAAATCCAGGTGGTACAATTAAAGCAGATATGGAGCTCTTGCACAACACTGGGCAAGCAGGCTTCAAATCCCCACTCAGCCATGAAGCTAATGGCCCAGTCACCATCTCTTAGCCTAACCTACCTCACAGGGGTTTTGTGAGGATGAAATGGGGAGGAGAATCATGTGCACCGCCCTGAGATTTTTGGAAGATAAAAGTGGTATATAAATGTGATAAATAATAAAATAAAATAAAATCAGACATTTGCAATAAGAAGTGTGACAGGGAAATGCACTGAAAAGTATGGTGTAATAATTATTTGACGCAATGCTGGAAAACCTCCCCAAGAAACACATCAGAATGAATGCTCAATAAACAGCCAATGTTGTCTAACTTCCTCTACACACTTTGAGCAAATTAATTAGGGTGAATGCTTAATAAGCTGGTCACCTGGAAGTGACAACAGAGCCAATCTCTCTAATTTACACATCTAGGGCAGTATCCAATGTAATACAGTGGTACCTCGGGTTACATACGCTTCAGGTTACAGACTCGGCTGACCCAGAAATATTACCTCGGGTTAAGAACTTTGCTTCAGGATGAGAACAGAAATCATGTTCCGGCGGCGCGGCAGCAGCAGGAGGCCCCATTAGCTAAAGTGATGCTTCAAGTTAGGAACAGTTTCAGGTTAAGAACGGACCTCCGGAGCGAATTAAGTACTTAACCCGAGGTACCACTGTAGTTTCATGTGTGCAGATTACCACTAGCACAATGGGAATATTCACCCTCTTCTCGCCATCCCCAAATCTGATCCAGAGGGTTGAGAGGATCCCCAGAGCAGATACAGGGGGTGCCATGGACTGGGGGAGCTCCACTGTGCTGACAGACATCATTGGCTTGACCGAACTACTTACTTAACGCAAGGTTGAATATAAGTCCATGTGAGCAAATTGTTTCATTTAAGACCTGGAGGAAGTCCAGTTTAGAGCTTCAATATCATTTCCCCAAGCCATTTTGTTAATCGGCAGAAGCGTTTTAACCAATCCTGCAAGTTAGTGAAGCCAGCACAGCACATGTTTCAGGAAACGCTGTACTTACATCTCCTGTACTTTATCTTCTGGACCCTGTACCTGGCCAGTAACCGTCCCTTGTCTGGTATTTTTAACCCAGCCAACTACTCCCATTTTCCTAGCTTTATCTTCTGTATACTGGTTGAGGGTTATGGGTAACGGGGGGGGGGGGGAGAAGAAGAAGATACACAGATTTTATGCAGTATCTGAAATCATATAATGCAGCTCAGCCTTAAAACATCACATTTCTTTCTGCACAATTTCTTTCCTAAGGATTCAAGAGGACCAACAAACATGGAGTTGCAGCCCCCAAAAGTCATATTTTGTGGAAGTCTCAAGAGTTTCCTGTTTCATCCAAACCAAGAAATTATGGTTACTGGCTGTGAAACAAGCCATTATTCAAAACCCAACTTTGTTAATGATGATTTATAAAGGATCATCTACACAAGGATCCTGGCTTGTGTAGAAACTGCCCACCATAGTTTCCTGGTTCAACAAAATAGGAAACTATGGTGAGTTAGCAATCTTTACTTTGCATCCAGGTGTGCAATAAAGAAAGGAACAAAGGAGTTGTGTGTAAAACCAAAAGGCTGTTTCATATCTGGCTTATAAAACACAGATGTAAGATCAGGCACAGGCAAACTCGGCCCTCCAGATGTTTTGGGACTACAACTCCCATCATCCCTGACCACTGGTCCTGTTAGCTAGGGATGATGGGAGTTGTAGTCCCAAAACATCTGGAGGGCCGAGTTTGCCTATGCCTGTGTAAGATCATCCAAGTGTTGACATGGGTGCTTAACACCTGCAGTTAGAACTTTATGATGGGGCATTTCTTGGAAGAGTGAATTTGAGGTTACATTCTCCCACTGCTGTTTAAAAATAAAATTTTACATACTTTTACAGTACACTGCTTGCACTTCTATTATGTTCCTCTTAACATAATTTGCAAGGCATCTTAAGTTTAAAAGGACAAAGTTGGACTACTAAGGGAAAAAAGACAAGTTGCATGCTGCAATAAGGCAGAAAGTCTTCATTTAACTTTCATTCACTGTTGGCGTTCCAACTGGGAAACCGTGGTTACCAAGTTCAGAACAAACCAGAATCTAACCGTGATTTGAAGTTGGTGTAAGAACTTGGCTTGTTCCCAACTTGCTCGCCACAGTTTCCTAATTTGGACAAAACTGGAAACTATGGTTAATTTAAGACTTCTGGGTTTGATAGCGGGACACAGAGAAGGAGAAGGTGCTGCATGTGCCAGAACAAAGCTCATTAGTATCTGAATAGTTATTAACTTGCTTTGGGCACACAGAACATGTTGCATAGTTCATTGGAATCTACTAAAAAGGAAAAACTGAATTAACATTAGCTCAGTTGTATATGGTTTCCGACTTCCCATCTTGAAAGCATGTATCATTTTGTTTCCAAAGCTACTCCCCCCAAGATGTCCAAAAGTGGCAAAAGAGAATAGGTGGGATCTTAGCTGCAAAGAGCCCAGCTATTAAGAAAGAAATTAAACCATTAAGGTCCATCTCTTAAATCACTTGCAAATCTCTGGAGCTCTACTTTCATTTCCAACACCAGCATATAAATAAAATCATTTGCTCAGACCAAGACTCAAAGGCTAACATTTTCCAAAGAAATTATCAAGCTATCTGCAAGCTCTCAGTAACACCACTTAAAATTATCAGATTGACATCTGGCCCAGAGAGACCCTCCACAAGCTTTGAATAGAGGCAATAGAGGAATAGAGCCTTGTCTAGTTTTCAAGGGCATTGTATTTTAACAGGAACATGTGTCCACATTTACAGTATTTACAGTAGAACCTGATTTTATGAACTAATTGAGGAGATAGGAGTTCATAAAATAAAGTTCAGAAAACTGTGCTTTTGAGCATTACAGCAGCTACAGTGCTTTGAGAAAGACAAACTGCAATGCTTATTGATTTATTTTTCAGTCATACAGTGCATTATCAACAGCAACAGATCTATCATGGGACTACATCAAGAATCAAGTTTTTATTATTGTCTTTTCTTGCTGCCAAAAGTTGTGATCTTATTTTTGTTTGAGAGAATTCGCTATCTTCTTTGCAGCCAAATCTCTCAGGCTTTTCAAAAACAGGAGCTGTACCACATCACTTTCTTCTTGATCTTCCAGCCACTGCAGAGCTATTTCTAATGCGTTGTAAGCTTCTGAATGTGAGGGTCCAGGAACGACAACAGTGTTGTAAATGCTCTCAGTGTCAGAGTCCTCCTCTGTTTTGAAATCTTTTTTGAGGCATTGAGTGGCTGGCTGATCAGCAGAAAGCTTCTCATGATGAACACCAAGATGGTGAATCCCGTGGCGAGACTTGAACCGCGCCAGCCATCCTGAGCTAGCCTTGAAGTCAGGGTTGCCGTTCAATTTCCTGTTCATTTCTAAGGCCTTTTCACACAGAAGTGGGCCTGAGACTGGCTCTCCAATATTTCTCATGTGGGAAAACCAAGCATAGAGAGCATCTTCCAACGTCGAGTTCTTTGCGCATTTCATCGTCTTCCGCTTCTTTTTGCCATTTTCGCTCCCCATCGTTGAGACAAAATGCAGGAGTGTGTCTTTGTTTTTCTTGAGTTGCGAAATTGTGGACTTCCCAATTCCAAACTCCTCCGCCAACACTGTTGCTGTTTCGCCTTTCTCCAACCTTTCCACAATCTCTATTTTGCTTTGGAAAGTGAGCACAGTTCGCTTGCGTTTCTTGGTCACTGTGAAAAACGGCGTGTTGCTCATACGCAATCTTTCCATGCTGTATGTTTGGGGCCACGGGAAGATCAAGGGACAAAAACTTTTAAGTCTATGAGACCTTTGCACAAAGTTAAAGTTCATGCACACGTACCGTGGTGCTTCTTTCTCATCTGGTTGAGTAAGATGGCTCATAAATGTATTGTTCATACAACTAGTTTTCATAAAATCAGGGTTCTACTGCATTTTATAAAAAAGGATCTCCGTTAAAACACATACCACAGACACACAATACTTAACTGTTCAGATTAGCTTTGAAAACTTGGCATTATAGACTCTTGGGGTCTCTGTACAGGCCACAGGCCTTATTTTTATTCTTAGAAATATGATACAGCAGCGATGAAAGATTGATGTACTTCATGTTGTCTTACCATTCTGAAACAGACACCTAGGAAAGAATAAAAAGAACATGAAAATAAATGTTTTTTATTCAGACTAGTACAGCAACATTTTAGTATGTTCAGGAAACAGGCTGCCAGAAACATTGATAGTAAGTGATGCATGTTTGCCACAAAGTTTTTGTTGTGCTCGATATAACTATTTGCAAATTATCAGATGATTATGAACAACTCCTATGTCCTCTGATGTAGCAAGCGAGATATAGATTTGCTGTAGAAATGGGAGTGTGTTTCCATCATGAAGCTCAGCTGTGTGCCACTGATCTTTATGAATGTGTCTGAATTTAATGGAGATACACAGCCGTATGCAGGGGGCATTTTTATCTACTTTTATAGGTTTTGTTGCAGTTGTTTTTATTATTTAAAAGTTCGCTGGTTATTTTACTTGCTGGGTTGGTAAGAATTAATGAGCTTACTTGTTGAAGTTGTTTGTGTGCCATGTATGTAAATCTAAAATGAAATAAGTAAATAAATGTTTGTTTTTACAAGACTCTTATAGAATTTATTTTTGTCAGCATTTGTGTGGTTTTATTTGTGATTTGTATATGTGTATGTGTGTATCAGCTGCCCTGAAAGTCTCATTGAGCCAGGATATATAAAATAAACCTAATTGAATAGTTATATGCAACAAGAGCTGAACTGAGACCAGAGAATGTCATTTTTAAAGCTTTTCTTTTGACTAGCCTGTTTTCTGCAGCTGGGGGGAAAGGATGAAGTCAGTACCATGCAGGAAATGTAGCAACAACAATTATTTTTGTCCACTACCTGGTGCTGTTGCATTCACTTTTTCCATTCTCCTCCCTCATTATTCTGCTTCCCACTGCCAATTAGCAGGAGGGAACAGCCCCATTACTTTAAATGGCATATGCTTTGTTTCCCAGTGAAATCAATGGGATTAAATATCTCTTTAGATGTATCTTGCCCAGTGTATGAAACTGGTTACCATTCCTTGCATCTTACACCATAATAACTTTGGTTAAGCACCTGTGGATGAAAGCTGCAAATTTAAGCATACTTGCAATGCAGGAAACTCTGTTGAATGTAACGGGATGAATTGTGTCACAGTAAACTTGTTTAGGATTGGGTTTCCAACTCATATATACAGTATAAGCTGAATTATGTAAGCAAATAAATTTAACAGTGAAGCTGCAACATCTTATAATATAAAGTTATTTGTTTTCCTGATGATAGGTCAATGAAGTTCATGAAAGGGGTACAGGGGGATCCCTATACAACATATAATTTATACATGGTGGATCCAAAGTCATTGTACATACATTCTTAACTTCTATGTTACTGATTCTCTTCACATCTAGTCACTCTCTCTATCCTGGCCACCTTTTAGCTATGGATCCTAAATACAGAAGATAATTTTTTCCATGTCTTCCCACTGTATATAATCTCCACCACTCTGCTGAAGCGAAGTACCATAGGTTCAGATCTGTTCTGTCCCTGAATGGGAGGCTGCCTGAGAACCACATGACTTGGGAGGTCCCATGATGGAAGAAAGGCAGAATTTAAAAGTAAGAAACATAAAATTAAATAAATTTTCTGTAGTGGCTCCACAATGGTGAAATGCCCTTATCATCTGGCACCACCCTTAGAATGCAATCCTATGCACCCTGACTGGGAGTGTCCCATTGAACTCAATGAGGCTTCAGAGTGGGCATCAATAGGATTGTGTAATCCTAAACCCACTAATGGGGGAGCAAACCCATTTAAACTCAATAGGATTTGCTTGTGAGTAAACATGTCTTTAACCTACAGGCACAACAGCTCCAGTTCACACCTCGTCTTTAATCTCCTCCCCTTGCCCCATTTTGTTACTCTGCTTCTCCCTTATTCATTACCAATGTTAATAATAATAATAATAATAATAATAATAATAATAATAATAATTTATTCATACCCCGCCCATCTGGCTGGGCTTCCCCAGCCACTCTGGGCGGCTTCCAAAAAAATATTAAAATACAGTAATGCATCAAACATTAAAAGCTTCCCTAAACTGGGCTGCCTTCAGATGTCTTCTAAAAGTCTGGTAGTTGTTTTTCTCTTTGACATCTGATGGGAGGGTGTTCCACAGGGCGGGCACCACCACCTAGAAGGCCCTCTGCCTGGTTCCCTGTAACTTGGCTTCTTGCAGTGAGGGAACCTCCAGAAGGCCCTCGGCGCTGGACCTCAGTGTCCAGGTAGAATGATGGGGATGGAGATGCTCCTTCAGATATACAGTCATACCTCAGGATAAATACGCTTCAGGATAAGTACCGTATTTTTCGCTCTATAAGATGCACCAGACCACAAGACGCACCTAGTTTTTGGAGGAGGAAAACAAGAAAAAAATATTCTGAATCTCAGAAGCCAGAACAGCAAGAGGGATCGCTGCGCAGTGAAAGCAGCAATCCCTCTTGCTGTCCTGGCTTCTGTGATAGCTGCACAGCCTGCATTCGCTCCATAAGACGCACACACATTTCCCCTTACTTTTTAGGAGGGAAAAAGTGAGTCTTATAGAGCAAAAAATACGGTATTTTCAGGTTGCGCCCCGCGGCAACCCGCAAGTAACGGGGCCCGCTCATGCAGACGGTCAAAATGACGTCATGCGCATGCGTGGAAGCGGCGAAACGCGACCCGCGCACGCACAGTTGCGTCTTACGTTTTATTCAGGATGTGAATGGGGCTCTGGAACAAATCCCATTCGCATCCCGAGGTACCACTGTACTGGACTGAGGCCATTTAGGGCTTTAAGAGTCGGACACGACTAAACGACTAAACAACAACACCACCAACACTTTAAATTAGCCAACCAGGCAGTGTGCAAGGTTATTCACTGATGAAATATGCGCTGAAGGGTTCCTTGTGGCAGAAGTTTTTGCATTTCCTCTCCTTAATAACAGCAATAACAACCACCCTATTAAGCCATTTGAAATAATAAGAGTTGCAGTCTTAGGCTGCGGGGGAAAATGCTCCTCCTGAAACCAGTAAACGAAGCACGAGAAAGAAATAAAGTGTGTGTGGGGGGGAATTCTTACAATCGAAGCAACAAAATCAATAGGCGTTAAGATACCCAAAGCAACCACCTTGCACGTTTTCGCTTTCTCTGCACGTTGCGCATGCGCAGCAGAGTCCCTGCGTAGCCGGGGGGGGGGGGCTCCACTTCTGGCTCGCGGAGGAACTCCGAACGTTGCCCGTAACCGCACATGCGCCTCAGGCGACGGTACTCGCGCATGCGAATTCGCTCCCTTTCTCGCGCCCCCTCTCGGCAAGCTTCCACAGCCTGAGGGAACCTCGCGCATGCGCCCTCTCTCCCTTTCCCCTGTCTTCTGGTAATTCGAATACACTCCCCCTCCCCCTCCTTTATTATTATTAATAATAATAACGATAATAATAATAATAACAATCACCCTGCACCCGGCCGAACACTTCGTAATCCACCGACTTGAGGACCCGAGACATGGTGAGGGAAGCGTCAAACCGCCAGACCCGGCACCGGAGACAACCCGCCGCCCCCCCCCGCCGCGCAGCGTCACCGGTGGGGAAAGGGCAGCGAGAGCGCCGAGAAGACGCGAGAGCGGCTCGAAGAGCCTCAGCTGGCGGAGGTCGCGACGGAAAGTCGGGAGGCTCAAGCTTCGCGGGATAGCGACCGCCCGCCTAGTCCGGGAGCGCAGCCGCCACCGGCATCCCTTTCTCTCTCTGAGGAGAAAGGAAGTTGGGAGAGGCTTCAACTTCTCCCTAAGCTCTCTGCTGGAGGGATTGGGATGTGGCCGAGGGGGGAGGGGATACAGGCTGGGCCCCTCACGACAGGGATACCGCGTTAACTCCCGCTCCGCATTCTGCTAAAGAACCCGCTCGCTTGGCTTAGCGTTGCCGGCGCCTGCCCTTTGGAACTCTCTGCCACTTGATGTAGAGCAGTGCCCTTTCCGGCCCCTGCTTTGAAAACCTTTCCTGTACCAAGCATATAAGATAATTTCCCAGGCATGGGCGTAGCCCTGGGGGGCAGGGATTTTTATTGATAAAAATAAAAATACTTAACTAACTGAGGTTCTGGGACGCGGGTGGCGCTGTGGGTTAAACCACAGAGCCCAGGACTTGCCGATCAGAAGGTCGGCGGTTCGAATCCCCGCGACGGGGTGAGCTCCCGTTGCTCGGTCTTTGCTCCTGCCAACCTAGCAGTTCGAAAGCACGTCAAAGTGCAAGTAGATAAATAGGTACCGCTCCGGCAGGAAGGTAAACGGTGTTTCCGTGCCCTGCTCTGGTTTGCCAGAAGCGGCTTAGTCATGCTGACCACATGACTGTACGCCGGCTCCCTCGGCCAATAAAGCGAGATGAGCGCCACAACCCCAGAGTCGGTCACGACTGGACCTAATGGTCAGGGGTCCCTTTGCCTTTACCTTTAACTGAGGTTCTGCACCGCACCGCCCCCCCCCCCGCAAACAAACATAAAGTTTGCCCTCCCCAACAAAAATCCTGGCCACACCCATGTTTCCAGGGCAGCTTTTACTGACACCACCTCTGTTATTTTTAGTGC